>NC_133620.1:448283372-448620872 GCF_048593235.1 Sminthopsis crassicaudata
AAGAAGGCACAGCTCCTGATGAAGAAGCAGCAATTTCAAGAGATGGTGGGCACAGAGATAGAGGCAATTGCAGAAAGTGGAACTTGGAGTCAGAAAGATCTGAGTTCAAATCCAGGTTAGATACTAATTAGCTGTGTGAATCATTTCACTTCTACCTCAGTTTTCTCATCTGTAAAATGAAGATAATAATAGGCTTCACCTCACAGAATTATTATAAGAATCAACTGCATCAACATCTGTAAAGTGTTTTGCAAAAATTAAAGTGCCCTATCAATTTTATTTATTATTATTATCATTACTGTTGAATACCCACAACTTCTGAGCGTGTCTAAAAATGCAATCAAAGACAAGCGGGGTAATCTAGAAAACTTATTGTTGGGGGCTCATACCAGGTGCTGGAGGGTTACCACACCTGAGTCCATTTGAACTTAAGTCAAATATAAGAAGAAGAAAATCAGCCATTTCACTTAAAGCAGATTGAAAAGCAGCTGCTCCTCTCATGGATAACTGACGAAGTGTATAATCCCGCGCCAAGCCAGTGCCCTAAGCTCTCTACCACTCTGGCCCAAGCCGAGAGCCTAATCCTTATGAGGTCTCTCTGCTTCATTGGAGAATAAGAGAAACAACTGCTTCTGTGAGCCTTGCAGCAATTAAAGGAATTAGAGATGGGGATGCTCTTTGGATCCACAAGAATATTTCTTTGCCATTATCTAATGATAAAGGACACCAGAGTACTCCAAGATGTACCAGACTAGATCTGATCTCAAACCCACGGGACCCTGGCAGAATGCTAGGGGAGTGAGAGCCATTGCCTAAAGAAGGGGGAGCCTGCCAAGACTGGACAGAGAGCAGGGTAAACTTAACATGTCAGATCAAGGTGGGATCAGGCTTATGAGTAACCCCCAAAGATAAGGAAAGGACAGACAGAGGCAAAAATACAAAGAGATGATGAGACAAACTAGACAGAGATAGAATCAGAATCAGAGAGATAGAAACAGAAAGAGAACAAAAAAGACAGAGGCAGAGATGCAAACACAGAGATTAAAAGAAAGAGACAGAACCAGAGAGATGGAAACAAATATAGAGACAGAGAGAAAAAGGCAGACAGAGATACAGAGAGACAGAATCAGAGACAGAGAGATAGTAACAAATACAGAAACAGAGAAAAAGAGAGATAGAAAATACCTTCAGGATACAAGATCACAAGAGCCTATAGCACAAGAGAGCCCAATGGCTGCATAGAAGGGCATCTCTCTCCCCTATAAGGAATTCCTTCTCTCATCTAAATTAACTAAACTAAAACTAACTAAAACTAAAACTTCTGCCACTGGACAACAGTTAGTCAATGGAGCACACATTTTTCAATCTTATCACAACTTTTGTTTCTACATTCCCTTCCCTTCCAAATATAACCTCTCCCATTCTCTACCCATTGAATTATTCTATATAACAAGGATTTTATAAGAAGGAAAAGTTCAGTAACGCCAACTAACACATCAACCATATTTGAAAGTATACATAACAGGGACAGCTAGGTGATGCAATGGATAGAACACCAGCCCTGAAGGCAAGAGGACCTGAGTTCAAATTTGACATTTAACACTTCCTAGCTTTATGACGCTGAACAAGTTGCTTAACCCCAATTGCCTCAGAAAAAAAAAGTATACATAATATTCCACACCCATAGTCCCCTACTTCTGCAAAACGAGTATTTTCTCTCTGCCCAAGCTTGATCATGATAATTACCCAGCATTCAGTTTGGGGTTTTTTGTTCTTTTGTTTCCCATCACTACAATCATTATAGTTGCTGTTCTATAGTTTGGTTTCCTTCACAGTGCATTAGTTCGCATAAGCTTACACATGTTCTTCTGAATTCTTCACATTCATCACTTCTTAAGTACAGTGATAGTCTATCATGTTCGTTTACCAGTTTGTTTAGTCATTCTTCAAATAATGGGCATCTATTTTGTTTCTAATTATTTTTGTAGCTTTTGTTCAGTCTACTTCTAACACGTGCAAACCTCAATATTCTTGACTTTTTCCTCAAAGGGACTTCCTCTTTCTGCTTTCCCCAATGACATAAATTACCTCTCCACTAAATGCCACTTTTTTCCCCACTGTGACTTATAGGATCAGAGGGAGAAGCTGACATACCACTGCTTTCTTCTCATATTTGGATATTTGGCATTTTTCATTGAACGATTTCACTTCCTTAAAAGCCCGTGCTTTTATTCCCCTGATAAACCAAAGTTTAAAAAAGGTTCCTTGTATTCCAAGATGTTCTTTTGGGATAGGCAAGAAGCAGAAATTAAGTTGATATCTAACAATTAAAAGATGGCTTGACAAACTGTGGCACATTAATCCAAAGGAATATTGTTTGTACTATAAGAAACAGAGAATTAATTCAAACCCAATTGGATGGCACAGTATATAGAGAATTTGGAATCTGGAAGACCAAAGTTCTCAGATGCTTATTAGTTGTGTAATGCTGGCCAAGTCATTTATCCTCTGCTTTATCTCAACAGTAAGATAGGTATAATAATAGCACCTACCTCCCAGGTTTTTGTGATGATCAAATGAAATAATATTTGTGAGGTGCTTGGAATAGAGCATGATATGTAACAGACAATGGTAATAAATGCTTGTTTCCTTCCCTTCAAAGACTTATCTGAGGAAGAGTGAAGACCAGGAAAACAATACAAAGCAATACAAAAGAAAATTATAACAAAGCTATGCTGAACATTATAAAATTATAACAGCCAAGCTTGGATCTGATGAAGAGTTAAGAAAAGAGAAAAATATAATTTCCTTTCATTGAGAAGTGGGGGGACTATGGATATGAAATGTGGCACACATTGTTATATAGTTATATGTGTATATTTACATGCCTACATACAAATATACACATATATACATGTAAACACATAAATACATGTGTGTATGTATAAAGAACAATTTAGATGAAGGGAGGTCTAACAACTGGAAGAATTAAGAAGCATATAGAATTAGAAATGCCTAAGTCCTAATGTGTTCCTTGATTTTTGGTTTTTCTTTTTGAGTTGATGTTTTTAGAAGGGAAAAAAGATTCCTAGGAGGAGGGAGGGAAGCAGAAAGGGTTTCTCCAGAAATGCTTGTGACACAAAAATAAAAATTATTCATAAATCTTTTTTAAAAATGTTTGAAAAACAGAAGTCCATACTTTTCATTTATTCCGCCCTCTCTCCATCTTGTCAATTTCTTGTACTAGGACTCTTGCCCACCTCCCTTAAGGAATTCAACAAGCTTGTTGTTTTCTTGGCCTGGCCCACAGGCTCCTCACCCCCATCCTGTGTCCTCAGGGTCTTCACCAGTGATACTCCTCCTCAAATATGATTACAAATAATGATTACATTACATTTTAGATTTGATTTCACTACAGTAGAAGGAGAGGCAATGCATTTGATTTTATCACTTGGAATTGCTCCACCCCTAAATTTCAAACTATGAAATTTCCTGCTTTGCCTGTGATATTTTATTCTTCTGTAGATTACATTCCCTCACTCCTACAGAATCCATTCTTAACCATCACTATGACATTCAAGTTGTTGACTCCATCTAGACTTCTAGTCTACAGATCTGTCGTGGGTTTACTTACCAATAAAAATAACAGCTCACTTTTGAAGACTGACCAAGTGCTTGCTTTACAATAATGTTATGAAAAAGTCATTAGTATTCCCATCTTATAGATGGAGAAACTGAGGATCAGAGAGATTAATGGCTTGTCCTTGCTTATTCAGTTAATATCAGAGTTAGGATTCAACTTTGGACATCCTGGCTCCAAATTGAGCAATTGACCATTTTAATAATATTTTCATGAGCACCTTTGATTTCCTCCTTACCTCATACTTTCCCACTGGGCCCACTTTGCCAGCCTTAAACTAGGACAGCCCTGTTTTTTTCTGTTTTTTGCTCCTGACCCTGAGCTGATGAGCATGACTAGTGAAAGTCAAATCAATTATTTCCACCATAAATTTGCTCTGCCTAACCTCAATCAAGCCATCTCAGCCATGCTTAGCAATCCATTTCTATTCATTTTCCTAATTGACTCTATCTTGTTTCCCATAGCAACTGAACCAGACCTTTCCTGCTCTCTTTAAGCCCCCCAAACTCAATCTACTCTTTACATGTGACCTTTCATCTTAAAGTAGGGAGAATGAGGGAGCTGGGAAAAGGAAAATGAATACAAAAGTAGAAAACATGGTAATTTACACCTATTTAGAAGTGGAAGTGCAGAATTAAAGCCACTGGAAGCAAAAGTAAAATGGCATCCCACCTCTCTCAGTCCTTCTCCCCACTCCACCTCCAATTTTCAAGCACCGCAAGTGATCTAGGTTAGCCACAGTCCATAACGACACAAGGATGCCATGTACATTCCTTGTTATCAACATATAATCCACTCATAGGTTCCAGACAAATATGCAAACATGTGTTCTCAACATAGAATATGATTTATAGTTGAAATCTGCTTCCCATTCTGCACTTGGGGCCCAACAGAATAGATCAGAAAGCATTTATTAAGAGTTTACAGTGTAAGGACCTTATTATCTACTAGGAACATACTGTGACAATTGAAAAGAATCTAGAAATATATTTTCTGGGTAACTTAATCATTTTGTTAATAAGATAGCTCATAATTAATAAAAGAACAGTCATTTAGTCATCTCTCTCTTAGATCAAAGAAAATCATGGCAGCAGGTTCATAGTTCTATATACCTTTAAAGAGGAGGTGTTAAATGAGAGACTTGAGAGTGACATTATGTCATCTTTGGACACAAAGACTTATCTTTATAGCCAGATCACCCCCTGCCTTGGGCAATCTATTCAAAGAATGTAAGTTCCACCCAAGTCTGGGCTACTCCACTTGGATGGGGCCTGAACAAGAAAGGAAGTCCAATCTCCTCAGCAATGTCCTTCAAGAAACTGAACTTTTAAAAATCAAGACTTTAGAAAAAGGGGAAAACTAGAGGGCAGCTAGGTGGTGCAGTGGATAGAGCACCAGTTCTGAATTCAGGAGGACCAGAGTTCAAATCTGATCTCAGACACTTAACACTTCCTAGCTGTGTGACCCTGGGCAAGTCACTTAACCCCAGCCTCAGGGAAAAATCCCCAAATCATTGTTTATTAATAATCATTTCTCTCTATTAATAATCAATTAATAATCATAATCTATTCACAAATAGATAAACAGAAGAGATAAATAGATACTACCCTCATAGATATATAGATATAGTATAGAGAGAGAGATATACTATACATATATATATAATATATGTAATTGTTATTATTTTTTTGTTTCCATTTTCCACATCAAATCTATGGTCCTTCCTAACTTTAAATCCTAGGATACTATGAAAACCTTTTCCTCCAATTGGGAATCCATGAGAAGTCCTGAGACAATGCTTATCAAGGGCCACCGTAATAGGCTGTTACTGAAGTAGTATGATCTAGTGGAAAGAACACTGAGTCCAAAGTCAGGTGACACACAGTTCAAATTCCATTTCAGGTACCTGGTGAGGCAAGTACTTGAGCCTCCTTGAGTCTCATCCTTGTCTGTAAAATGAAAGGTTTCCTTCCAGCTTTATAACTATAACCCAATAAATTCAACTGTTCCAAGTGAACAAAACCTTAGAACTCTGAAATGGTGGAATGTTTGGGGAAAGGGAAGAAGAGAAAAAAGACAACTGGAGGAAAGGGTGGGCACTATACCCAATGAGATCCTTGCCAAGGCCAGGAGCAGATTCAATGCCATCATAATCCAGAGCACCCCCGTGGCTGAAAGATACAGAGATGCCAGTTACCAGTTGTGTGAGGGAAGGAAAGAAGAGAGAGCTTTAAATGAATGGGTGTTATTGCCCATAGCTGCTTCAGTAAGAGTCTTGATTTAGGAGGGCTGAGCTTTCCTTAACAAATGACAGAAGGTCAACAGGGGAAAGAACCTCAACATCCTTCCAGTCCAACTTACACCTAAATAGGAACAGTATCCACTCTACAGCATGGCTGATAAGTAGCCATCCGGTCTGTTTGAAGAGGTAGTAAGGGGGAACCCACTACCACAGATGGAAATAGATCCGGATCTAGAGCTTTGCCTCAGGTGCCAATGATATCTCTCACTCTTGGGACAACTTGTTTCCTGCCCAAGCTTCTGGACCTAGTATAGAGGGAGGGGGTACTATTCTTTTCCACCCCTAATCCCACTCCTTCTTGGCTTCACGCCCTGTCTGCTACTTCCCCCTCCTACATTCCCCAAATCTACCTGCTACCTCCCTTCTCTTAAGCCTGCTCAAATCTCGTTATCTCCCCCTCACAAAATCCTCCTACCCTCTTCCATCTGACCTGCTATCTCCCTGTCCCTAAGTTCCCCCATTACAAGCCACTCTCCCAAACAGTCTCCCACCAAGGCAGAGCTGACCCAAAAGTGCCTCCTGACCTGGAGGCTGAGTGCACTTGGGAGATCTGGGGTTAGCAACCTTGGAGGACCTCTTTACTCTTCTTGCCCTGTAACCTACAGAGCACCATCTCTCTCAACAATTCCTATTTTCTTTTGCCCTGTTCTTATCAATCCTCTGGACCATTTCTGTGCTGTGATATCACTATAAAACTGAGTTTAGAGTTCAAGGACCTGGATTCTAATTCTGGCCTTTAGTTAGGGGAAGTAAATAGTAAAGGTGTGATCTCCAATTTACAATTAAGGAAACTGAGGGCAAAAAGCAAATTGACTTGCCCATGATCAAACCATTTAAGCATGAATCACACAGCTAAGCGGCAAAGCTAATATTTGAGTCCAGGTCCTCTGAGTCCAAAGATGACTCTCTGGCCATTACATCCAAGCATAATAATGAGGATGACTTGTGCTTGTAGCTCGGCTCTTCGGACAGCTGCTGGCTTTGGGTCCAGAGGATCTGGCTTTGAATCCCAGTCTTATCTCTTCTATTCATGTGACTTAGAATGAATCTTCTCTCCTGTCATTCTCAGTTCTCATTGATGAAATAAGGAGTTGAATTAGAGCCCTTCTTCTTAAACTGTGGGTTTAAGATCCATATGGGATATCATAATTGAATGTGGGCATTATGAAATCATGATTTATTATCAGTAAATATTTGATTTGTATATCCATTTTACACACTAAAATTTTATAGCTAGTGTCATCTAAAAATTTATTGGGCAAAAGGGAATCATGAGTGGAAAAAGTTTAAAAAGTCCCAGTCTACAGCAGGATGAATACAGAGAGGCTTGGAGAGACTTACATGAACTAATGCTAACTGATGAGCAGAACCAGGAGATCATTATACACTTCAACAACAATACTGTATGAGGATCAATTCTGATGGACGTGGCCCTCTTCCAACAATGAGATGAACCAAATCAGTTCCAATTGATCAGTAATAAAGAGAACCACCTACATCCAGCGAAAGAACACTGGGAAGTGAGTTTGGACCACATCATAGCATTTATACTCTTTCTGTTATTGTCTTATTACATTTTTGTTTTTCTTTTCAGATTATTTTTACCTTCTTTCTAAATTCAATTTTTCTTGTACAGCAAGATAACTGTGTATATATATATATTGCATTTAAAATATTTAACATGTATGGGACTACCTGCCATCTAGGGGAGGGGATGGGGGGAAGGAGGGGAAAATTTGGAACAGAAGTTTTTGCAAGGGTCAGTGTTGAAAAATTTTGTCAATAAAAAGCTATAATAAAAAAATTTTAAATAAAATTTACTTTATAAATCTATTGTAAAACAACAACAGAACCATTTATTCAAAGAGATTTGAATGTTTCAAGAAGGTAAAAGATTCTTGAGCTTAAAAAAAAAAAGTAGTAGTCTAAATGACTAGGTCCCTTCAAGTTCTATATCTTTGCACTTATGATTTCCTATGACTATTTAATTCCTTGGTTTTGGGTCACTGTCAAGTTCAGCATTGATGTGGAAGGAAGGGAGACGTAGGACAGAGGAATTGTCACACTTACCTTTGAGTCCCAAAATCACCCCACTTAGAGCCTTTTTTCACTATTAAGACATGCCTTTCTCCCCTGACTTCCTCCCATCCCTTATCTTAACTTCTGGTTTCTTTCTTCTTAGTATTCAGGCCGAAATCCTCAGCCTCAAACAACTGCCTTTGATCCCTCTGGACCATCTCACTAGCCTTGAAGATAAAGCTCCCGTTTGACCCCCATTGAGAGACAAGTTGGAGTCTGACCTGTAGCTTTGGATTTCTGTATCCTAAAAGATGGAAAGACCAGTGTCTAATAGTTCTGGGGAAGCAAGAAATGTAATGCTGTATATTTTAACATGTTTAATTATTGGATTAACTGCCATCTAGGAGAGGGAGTGGGGGGAAGGAGGGGAAAATTTTGGAACAGAAGGTTTTGCAAGGGTCAGTGTTGAAAAATGACCCATGCATATGTTTTGTAAATAAAAAGCTTTAATTTAAAAAAAGAAAGAAATGGAATGCTGTATGTGACAGAAGGGCTCTCACTGGCTCAAGCAACAAGGTAATTACTCATACTCAGATTGCATTCCCGTCACAAGCGGAATGATTTGCATACACAAATCTGGACAAGTAGCCATTCCCCTCAAAAAGCTGTAAGCTATGGGACTGGCTCTTTCTTTCTCTCGGGAGATCTGGGAAAATGAGAATAAGAAAGAACTACCCTCATGTTCAGATTGGTGCTTAGAGAATTACTGAAGAACTAGAAAATCTCCCACTGGAATTATCTGTTACTGAAATAGCTTATAGATTTGGAAAGAGGGAAAGGGAAATGGTATGGGGGGGGGTCTAATTTTCAGAACTATGAGTTTACATTTCATGCATTCAGAGGATGTAGACTCAACCTAAAACTTTTGCTTCCAACCTACTCTGTGATTATTCTCCCTGCTGCCTCCTCCCAGCTCACTTCTTTAGGGAAATTAAGAATGAACTCTGCAATTTCATTGACCGAGGGAACTCCCAGAAGAGGAAGCTCCCTCTACAATGCAAGTCAGTCATCCTCTTTGGGAATTGCCTAGAACACTGGGAAAATTAAATGATTTGCCAAGGTTCACATAGCTAGTGTTCTCCAGAGGCAGGAATTAAACCCTTATCACCATCCTATCTTTCTACTCACTCTGTACTATTTGGGTGTTGGTGTTTCAGTCATATACAACTCTTCAAGGGATTTTCTGACAGAGATTTGGAAGTGTTTGACATTTCTTGTTCCAGCTCATTTGACAGATGAGGAAACTGAGGTAAGCATGCTTAAATGACTTTCCCAAGGCCATACCGCTAGTCAGTATCTGGAACCAAATCTTCAAAGCCTGGTGCTCCATCCATTGTGCCAGGTAGCTATCCTACTTTGCAAAATACTAACAGACCAATTCCTGGACATAGGTTCTATTTTCCTTTCTAGATTATTCATATTAATCCTCTAAATTCACTAAACTCACTCATTAAATTCCATCCAAATTAGACTGATGATTGATTCTAAACTCAATACTCAGTATTCTATCTCTTTCCTCCCTACTTTTACCTGGCTTGTGCCCCAGGTAAAAATATATTACTTATTTCCCCATTTCCACTTCTCAAAACTTAGTAAGCTCTTTCTGCACACCAGGCACTGTGTTAGGTTCCAGATATATGAAGGGGAAAGTGAAAACAGCTCTCGCTCTCAAATAATTGACATTCTAAAAGAGGAAATAACAGATACACATAGACAAGTGATGGGTTTTTTTTAATTGGTGAACCTATGATTTCCTTGCAAGGATGAAACACCCTCTTCCAATGCAGATGGACAGATTTGAGGCTATAACCCTATCTAAGTGCAGAGCTTGTGTGGGTCTAGGTAACATTCAAACTCAGATCTTTCAGACTGAGCCCAGCTCCTTTTGACTCTGCCATTAATTCTCAGTCTGTGAGAAATAATTCATTTAGATTCCTACCCTATTCCAGTCAATATTAGTTTGCCATGATTCCCTTGGGTGTCCAATGGGGATCTTATAAGATCCCCATTGGAACAGGGTAGATTCCCTATGCTGGGATGTCTAAAGAAAATGCTATTAAGCTGTATAAAGTTTGTTTGAGAATACAAAAGGTTTAGGGGATTGTTTTAGACAAAGCATGGAACTTTTGATTATTTAGAAAGTTATAGGATTTTATTGCATAATCTCCCAAATCAGCTTAGAAGAAATGAAGTATTGATATTGCTAAATCCTTCATCAGTGTCAGTTTTTCTTCCTGTGATTATACTTTGGCAAAAAGTCTAGAAGAATGAACTTTTTAACCAGCTCTTCTATCTATGCATCTTAAATAGAGTGAACTCAATTGGCAAATTAGACTAAAGCAATATTGTATTGATACTAAATTGCATGTTTTATTGATATGATTTTAATGACATTTTTACATAAAGCTTTTTATTTTCAAAACATGTGCATGGTTTTCAACAATCACCCTAGTTAAACCCTTGTGTTCCCATGTATTTTTCTCCCTTCCTTCCCCTAAACCTTCCTCCTAGATGTCTAGTAATGCAATATATGTTAAACATTTG
Organism: Sminthopsis crassicaudata; assembly: GCF_048593235.1. Classification (NCBI taxonomy): domain Eukaryota; kingdom Metazoa; phylum Chordata; class Mammalia; order Dasyuromorphia; family Dasyuridae; genus Sminthopsis; species Sminthopsis crassicaudata. Next base: position 448,293,938 of record NC_133620.1, read on the forward strand.
CAATTCTTATATATACCACAATTACCATGCTGCACAAGAAAAAAATGATTCGATTTTAAAAGGATAGACATAATTAGGAAATAGAAGAATTATCTTAGACTGACAGCAGGATTCCAGACACAACTTGGTCATAAATTTAATACTTAATAGAAAAGATAGGTAAGATCTTGACTTAAAAATCTCCTAGAAAAAACTTAGAAGTTCAAGCCTGATTTAATGTTGCATCTTGTTATATGTTCTGTGCATGTTAATTTTTAAATTTAGGAATAGTGTGTTTCTTACTTTAGATAGAAAGGGACCTTATATAGTTAGAAAAATCTTTAAGAAAATAGGAATGTGTCTGTTGTCTGTTCTATGCTATTTGTACCTTGTGCTAATCCACAGCTAATAGGAGTTTAAGCTACGCCTTTTCTCTTGGTGTAATTAATCAAAAGAAGCAGGGTATTGAAAAAAAAAGTAAACTTTATTTAAAAAGGCCTTAAAAAAGGATAAATCTCTCTTTTTTCTCTGCTTGCAATCCTAGCCATGTTGGAGGTTACTAAAATTAAAGACAGAATGAGAAATTAATTGAAAACTAAAATATAGAAAATGATTGGAAACCAAATATGTGAAAAGGGAATAATTAAACTGAATTCTAAATTATAATTTTTATATTTTGCAAAGTATTTGTGAGCTTATGGAGTACTAGCAAATTCTGGAGAGTTTAATGAAAACAATAACAACAAATTTCACAGATCAATTGTTTTTTTATAATTATAAAAAATTTTTGACAGTATATATGCATGAGTAATTTTTTTTAATAACATTATCCCTTGTATTCATTTTTCCAAATTTTCCCCTCCCTCCCTCTACTCCCTCCCCTAGATGACAGGCAATCCCATACATTTCACATGTGTTACAGTATAACCCAGATACAATATATGTGTGTAAATCCAATTTTCTTGTTGCACATTAAGTATTGGATTCTGAAGGTGTAAGTAACCTGGGTAGATAGACAGTAGTACTAACAATTTACATTCACTTCCCAGTGTTCCTTCTCTGGGTGTAGTTGTTTCTGTCCATCATTGATCAACTGGAAGTGAGTTGGATCTTCTTTATGTTGAAGATATCCACTTCCATCAGAATACATCTTCATACAGCATTGAAGTGTACAGCGATCTTCTGGTTCTGCTCATTTCACTCAGCATCAGTTGATGTAAGTCTCTCCAAGCCTCTCTGTATTCATCCTGCTGGTCATTTCTTACAGAATAATAATATTCCAAAACATTCATATACCATAATTTACCCAACCATTCTCCAATTGATGGACATCCATTCATTTTCCAGTTTCCAGCCACTACAAAAAGGGCTGCCACAAACATTTTGGCACATACAGGTCCCTTTCCTTCCTTTAGTATTTCTTTGGGATATAAGCCCAATATCAGCAATGCTGGGTCAAAGGGTATGCACAGTTTGATAACTTTTGGGGCATAGTTCCAAATTGCTCTCCAGAATGGCCCGATTCTTTCACTTCACCAACTATGCGTCAGTGTCCCAGTTTTCCCACAGCCCCTCCAACATTCATCATTATTTGTTCCTGTCATCTTAGCCAATCTGAGAGGTGTGTAGTGGTATCTCAGAGTTGTCTTAATTTGCATTTCTCTGATCAGCAGTGATTTGGAACACTCTTTCATATGAGTGGATATAGTTTCAATTTCATCATCTGAGAATTGTCTGTTCCTATCCTTTGGCCATTTATCAATTGGAGGATGGTTTGATTTCTTATAAATTAGTGTCACTTCTCTATATATTTTGGAAATGAGACCTTTATCAGAACCTTTAACTGTAAAAATATTTTCCCAATTTGTTACTTCCCTTCTAATCTTGTTTGCATTAGTATTGTTTGTACAGAAACTTTTTAGTTTGATGTAAGATCAATTGTTCTTAAAAAGCACTGATTTAAAACTGTGGTTTGAATTTTAAGAAATGTTTTATTAATTTTGGGATATGTTCAAGAGAGATTAAGTGAGAGAGGGATTCAGGAAAATATTAAAATAAGAAAACATTAGGAAATAGTATAGGACAAATTACAACAAAACCCTTGTGAGCTTAAATAATTCCTAAACTCATAATTTATTTTTTTAACTTTTGAACATTAAATATTATTGCTTTAAAAAGTAGTCATTAGCATTATAAATATTAATACAAAGAGTATATATACATATAATCAGTAATGACAATTTAAAACTTGCTTTTTTCCCCATTAGCTAGTAGACTTGACTGTTTTTCCTCATTATCTTTATAATATTAAAAACATACAAGTAATTAATATTTAAGGTCATCAATGATCATTGATAAAAAATAAAACCACCACCACAAAAGATTACTCTACAGACTATGAAAACCTATGCATGCACTGAGTTTGACTTTTCTTTTTATTTATTTATTTATTTGTTTGTTTGTTTGTTTGTTTTCTTTATTTTTTATTAATTTTATAATTATAACCTTTTTTTTGACAGTACATAGGCCTGGGTAATTTTTTACAACATTATTCCTTGTACTCACTTCTGTTCCGAATTTTCCCCTCCTTCCCTCCATCCCCTTCCCTAGATGGCAGGCAGTCCCATACATGTTAAATATGTTATAGTATACCCTGGATACAATATATGTGTGCAGAACCGAATTTCTTGTTGCACAAGAAGAATTGGATTCAGAATGTAAAAATAACCTGGGAAGAAAAGCAAAAATGCAAACTGTTTACAGTCATTTCCCAGTGTTCCTGTTTCTGTCCATCATTGATCAATTGGAACTGAATTAGATCTTTTCTTTGTTGGAGATATCCACTTCCATCAGAATACGTCCTCATATAATATTGTTGTTGAAGTGTACAGTGATCTTCTGGTTCTGCTCATTTCACTCAGCATCAGTACATGTAAGTCTCTCCAAGCCTCTCTGTATTCATCCTGCTGGTCATTTCTTACAGAATAATAATATTCCATAACCTTCATATACCATAATTTATCCAACCATTCTCCAATTGATGAGCATTCATTCATTTTCCAGTTTCCAGCCACTACAAAAAGGGCTGCCACAAACATTTTGGCACATACAGGTCCCTTTCCTTCCTTTAGTATTTCTTTGGGATATAAGCCCAGTAGTAACACTGCTGGATCAAAGGGTATGCACAGTTTGATAACTTTTTGGGCATAGTTCCAAATTGCTCTCCAGAATGGCTGGATTCTTTCACAACTCCACCAGCAATGCATCAGTGTCCCAGTTTTCCCGCATCTCCTCCAACATTCATCATTATTTGTTCCTGTCATCTTAGCCAATCTGAGAGGTGTGTAGTGGTAGCTCAGAAGTGTCTTAATTTGCATTTCTCTATCAATAGTGATTTGGAACACTCTTTCATATGAGTGGAAATAGTTTCAATTTCTTCCTCTGAGAATTGTCTGTTCATATCCTTTGGCCATTTATCAATTGGAGAATGGTTTGATTTCTTATAAATTAGGGTCAGTTCTCTATATATTTTGGAAATGAGGCCTTTATCAGAACCTTTAACTGTAAAAATGTTTTCCCAGTTACTTCCCTTCTAATCTTGTTTGCATTAGCTTTGTTTGTACAAAAGCTTTTTAATTTGATGTAATCAAAATTTTCTATTTTGTGATCAATAATGATCTCTAGTTCTCCTCTGGTCATAAATTCCTTCCTCCTCCACAAGTCTCAAAGGTAAACTATCCTATGTTCCTCTAATTTATTTACGATCTCATTCTTTATGCCTAAATCATGGATCCATTTTGATCTTATCTTGATATGTGGTGTTAAGTGTGGGTCAATGCCTAATTTCTGCCATACTAATTTCCAGTTTTCCCAGCAGTTTTTGTCAAATAATGAATTCTTATCCCAAAAGTTGGGATCTTTGGGCTTGTCAAACACTAGATTGTTGTAGTTATTCACTATTTTGTCCTGTGAACCTAACCTATTCCACTGATCAACTAGTCTATTTCTTAGCCAATACCAAATGGTTTTGGTGACTGCTGCTTTATAATATAGTTTTAGATCAGGTACACTTAGACCACCTTCATTTGATTTTTTTTCATTAATTCCCTTGAAATTCTTGACCTTTTGTTCTTCCATATAAATTTTGTTATTATTTTTTCTAAGTTATTAAAATAGTTTCTTGGGAGTCTGATTGGTATAGCAGTAAATAAATAGATTAGTTTAGGGAGTATTGCCATCTTTATTATATTCACTCGGTCTATCCAAGAGCACTTAATGTCTTTCCAATTATTTAAATCTGACTTTATTTTTGTGGCAAGTGCTAAACTCATAATTTAAAAAGGAAACATTTATTAAGCCTGAAAACTTTCCACTACCCAATCTCTAAATCTGAAGTTTTGAGATATCAATTTGTGAACTTTATTTTACTTTTAATGTAGGATAAAGATATATCAAAAAATTGTATTTAAAATTGGGAAAGCTTATCGCAGAAAGGAATTTTTATTATCAGAAAACAGAGCAAGGAAATCTTAGACTATCTTCCGAAAAGAACAAAAGTGTATAAAATTGGAATTCATTTACCTTTCTTTTGTTTACTGCTTTTAAATAATCAACCTGAAGACACCAAATAAGTCCTGATTGGGACTCCTGATTGAAGGTGAATCTCAAAGTGCTTTCAGAAAAAATAAAAAAAAGAAACTTGTTTTGAAATTCAAAAACAACTGAAGGTAAGTGAAATTTAATAATAGTACTGTAGTTTAAATCAATTGCTTAGAAAAATTAGAAAGACAGTAAAACTTGTGTTGAAATCAATTGATAAGTGAAAAGAAGTTCAAATTGCATAAAGAAGGCTATAAAGAAGGTAATTTAGAGAAAGAAATATTGAAGATAAGATTAAAGAAGAATATAAAAATTTATAGGGATAAATTAAATGCATGTACACCTAATAAAAGTTATCATAAATTAAAACCTCCTTAGAGATCTCTTAATCTTATGAATCTAGACACTAAATCTGTGACTAGATCTCCAGAAGCCTCTCATAAAGACTTGAAGAGAATTGAACCATGAGACAGGGATACTCCTATTTTCCAAACCCTAAAAAATAGAGAATAGTTTAGTTTATATAAAGGGGGAAGGCAAGGCTGCTGGATGCTGGAAGAGCAGGATATTGGGATTTCAATTGCAGACAGTGGAGGATAGCAGTAGAGCCATGTAACCCTTTAACAGGAAAGAAAGGCCCTTAGCATCTTTCATGGTATTAGGTATTAGGTAATTATTACTACCTGTTAGGTAATATTAGGTAATGTCACCAATGTTATTTTCATCAGCTTGTAGTCATAGCAGCTTTGAAAGTAAGCATAACCAGTCTAAAAACTATTAAAAGCCACAAATGATCATAGTCATAAATGGTACTCAGATTACAAAAGATCGAATTCAAATGAGTATATAGCTTATAAAAGTACAAAATATTAAAATTTTGAGAGGAAAAAGCAGAACTTGCAAAATATCTTAAAACAAATAAATATTTTATAGTTTGAAATAAGGAAACTAGTGATAAAAAAAATCCTTAAAAGTTGGAAGTTTACAAAGTCACAAAACAAAAGGTGATTTGAAATTTCTACTAAATGATTCCTTACAATAGATTAGGTTCAAAAAATAAATGGACTTAATTCTTGAACGATTTGGAAGGAAATAAAGAAATTATATTCTGAGCCCTTCAGAAGAATTTAACTTTCATCAGATAGTTTTAAACAATAGGATTCCTGTTAACTCTATATGAAGTCAAAATTGTGCTTTAATAAAAATAGAAAATTTAAATCAAGAAATTGTCATGTAGACATAACTATAAAATGCTTTTGCTTTTATTATGAGTTTAGCACTTGCCTCAAAAATAAAGTCAGATTTAAATAATTGGAAAGACATTAAATGAAGATGTTAGATTCTGAAACTTGAAATCTTGGCAGCTAATTGCCTTTATGGAAATAGAAAATTTTAAATTATTGAACTATATTTCATTTAGGTGAATTCATAGTTAATTTAGTGTAATAAAGATTTCTATTCATTTATAATTATTAGAAAATTAGTTCGTCTTTTGATAAGAGGCAAAAATTAAATTCCTAACAGGGAAACTACAGTTTTAGAAAATATCAAAATTTTGTAAAAGAAAGAGGCAATTAGAAATCAGAATCATTCATCAAAATAGAAGTTGCCTTTGAGAAGATTGTTCAGTCTCATTAAGAGTGAATACAAGGAGGGCAGCTAGGTGGCGCAGTGGATAGAGCACCAGCCTTGAATTCAGGAGGACCTGAGTTCAAATCTGGTCTCAGACACTTAACACTCCCTAGCTTTGTGACCCTGGGCAAGTCACTTAACCCCAGCCTCGGGGGAGGAAAAAGAGGAAATAATAAAGAAGAGAGTAGTCATAGTAATTTATCATAGTAAAAAGAATAGCACAGAATCTTTAGGGTAACAATATCTGTGATATTCTTTAGGGTAACATAACTGGGTTTGGCCAATCTCTTTGGACATAACAATCAGCTGGATGAATGAATTTCGAGAATAAAAGTGGTTAATTTTGAGGAGATAGAAAATGTCATACTGCTTATTGAAATCTGTGACATACCACAAAGAAGAACTTGTTGTTCTAAGTGAATTATTTTGAGCATATTAGCCAATTTTTTACAAAAACTATGTGAAAAGCCCTTAAAGAAATTGGTATGAACTATGTATTTATAATCACTAAAAAATTCAAAAGGGGTCTACTAGAGGAATCAAGCAAGTAGAAGAAAGAATAATAATACATAAGGAAATAAGAAAAGTTAAGAATGAGTAAAAGGGAAAAAGAAGTTGAGTCTGCACTAACACCATATTAAATCCAGGTGCGTGAAAGTAAAGGATTTTTCATTTTTCACACAAAGTTAGAACTAAACTACTGGAACAATATCATGGGTAGGCCAAGCTAATATAATAAAATTAATCGATCAAACTACCCAGGAATTACATTATAGAGCTAAAAATAATAATAACAAAATATATCTGGAAAAACAAAAGATCAAAAATTTCAAAGGAATTAATTTTTAAAATGCAAAGGGAGGTAGTCCAGTTGTACTAGATGTAAAATTATATTATAAAGCAGCAGTCATCAAAACCATTTGGTGCTGGCTAAGAAATAGAGTAGTGGATAATGGAATAGATAAAGTTCACAAGACACAATAGTCAATGCCTATAGTAATCTAGAATTTGATAAACCCAGAGACTCCAGCTTCTGGGATAAAAACTCACTATTTGACAAAAATTGCTGGGAAAACTGGAAAATAGCATAGTAGAAACTAGGCATTGATGAACATCTAACATCCTATTCCAAGTTAAGATGAAATGGGTTCATGATTTAGATATAGAAGATGAGACTATAAACAAATAAAGAGAGCAGGAGATTGTCTACCTCTCAGGTCTGTGGAGAAGGAAGAAATTTATGGCCAAAGAAGAACTACAGTATATTATGAAATGCAAAATGGTTAATTTTGATTACATTAATTTTTTTAATTGTGTAAATAAAACCAATGCAGCCAAGATTAGAAGGGAAGCATTAATCTGGGGGAAATTTTTGATATCCAATGTTTCTGATAAAGGTCTCATTTCTAAAATATATAGAGAACTGATTCAAGTTTATAAGAATATAAAACATTTTTCAATCGATAAATGGTCAAAGGATATGAACAATTTTCAGACAATGAAATTAAAGTCATTTCTAGTCACATGAAAAATGCTCCAAATCACTATTGACTAGAGAATTAAAATTAAGACAACTCCAAATTACTACCTCATACCTCTCAGATTGGCTAAGATAACAGAAAAAAATAATGATAAATGTTGGAGGGGATTTGGGAAAACTAGTACATTCATGCATTGTTGGTGGAATTGTGAATGGCTACAAGCATTCTGGAAAGCAATTTGGAATTATGTCCAAAGAGCTATCAAACTGTAATAATGGACTATTATTGTTCTAAATGAAATGATGAACAGGCTCATTTCAGAAAAACCTGGAAAGATTTACATGAACTGATACTAGATGAAGTGAGTATATAAAAGAACATTGTACAAACGATGACAACAAGATCATGTGATGATCAACTGTGATTGACTTGGCTCTTTTCTACAGTGAGGTGATTCAAGATAATTCTAACTGACTTGTGATGGAAAGAGCCATCTGCATCCAGAGAGAAAATTACAGAGACTAAATGTGGATCAAAACATAGTATTTTCACTGGCTTTATAGTTGTTTGTTTGCTTAGTTTTTTCTCGCATTTTTTTCTTTCACCTTTTGATCTGATTTTTCTTGTGCAATATGACAAATATAGAATTATATTTAGAAGAATTGCACATATTCAACTTATATTAGATTTCTTGCTGTCTGTGGAAGGAGGTAAAGGGAAGGGAAGGAGAAAAAAATTGGAACACAAGGCTTTGCAAAGACTTGGACAGACTTTTACACACTTGGAAGTGTGTAAAAAGTTATTTTTTAAAAAGAAAGTAAAGATTTTTTTGGAATTTTTAAAAGGAGATTTCAGAAAAGGTCTTAATCCCACAGAAATTGAAAAAATTTGGAAATTTTTTAAAGCAATGCCTTTTGATAGTTGCTGCATGTATTCCTCTCTGATTAATATGACTACAAAATAAGTTACATAAAATGCATGTTAATTGATTGATAGACAAAAGATGATTTATTTGCTCTAGTTTATATAGTCATGCTAAAAAAATGGTAATTTAGAAAATTTAAAGGGATTGATTTGGGTTTGAGGATAATTCAAGGAAATAAAAAGCAATAATGGGAACGTTTTTAATATAAATCAACTAGTGGAATCTTGTGCAAAATAAAGTTTAGTTATTGCCACTAGTCATTATAAATCAAAATTGACTAGGTTGAAAATATTGTAATTGCAGTAAATTAGAGAATATAATTCAGTTTTAGTGTGTACAAGAGGATATTTTTATATATATGTATATATGCATATATATACATATACATATATACATATACATATATTTGTACCTATCTCCCAGGATTGTTGGGAAAAACATATGGTTCAGAAATGCTTAATATAGTTCCTGGTTTGTATAAAGGATGAACACTATAATATTCAGATCTTCTAGGAATACAATTGTACAAAATGCTATCCCATTTATAAGTACTTTTTTCTAATTGACATGAAATATTAAGAAAATTGAGAAATTGTAAACTAAACATTATTACCAAAAAACAGGCCTGAGCAACTTTTAAGATATAGAAAAAGCTTGACATGTTGTGGGCACTATATAAATGACTTATTATTAGGATGAAAATACCAGGAGTAATAAAATAAATGGTTTTCGATGAATTGATAAATTTGAAATGTATTTAACTAAATTATTAACATCCAATTGGTGATATGTTAAGTACAAGAAGGCTAAAAGATGTTAAAGCACATTTCTTCCTCTTTTCAATCTGAATATTGTTATATGATTATTAGAGTATATTTTGTTTTTTAAAAAATTCAAAAATACCCATAGTGAATAATAGTAACACTTACTTTTGGGAGAAAAGCATGATGAAATCCTCTCAGGACATCTATGTCTGTGAGTTCCTTGGGATGAGCCCTGATGACAGGGTATTGTGAAATTCTGCAAAATGGCCATTTGAGGAACTAGAGCCTTTCCCACCCAAATGGATATCACTTGGGATCTTTTGGAAACTCACGTAATTGTGTCTTTTACCAACTGTTCATTGCATATGAATGTGTGGTAAAGAAATGGAAATAATAATACAAGGCTAAACAGGTCTTCTGAATCTGGGTGACTGGAGAAGGTAAGCTTCTCCTTCCCAGAACTTCTATCTCCAGGTATACTCAAAATCTTATCCAGAATTAGACAGACTCTGCTAGGTATCTCAGTGAAGCACACAAAGGATAATAGATTAAATTAAGCAAGCCTGGGTTACTCCAGATATCACCCCAGTAGCAACTTGCATGATAACCACTTGTCTAATTTGAGTAGCTTTTAATCAGATTGCATTTCAAATCACATCCACTACTGGCCATCTGCTACCTTGCAACTCTATTTGAACACCTATAGAAAAATATTCTTATTGTATCCTAGTCAGTCCTTGACCAAGGACTTGACCTTGACCAAGATTGAACCATTCCCTAATTCTGAAGCCATAACTCCCTCTGGTGCCATCACTTTCACCAAGGAAATTGTGCCCAGGTATGACCCATTTGTCTCTGCTAGGGAATCTCACCTTGCATTTTAGATTGGTTTTATCTGCAGACTAAGGGGGGAAATGACAGTTGTAAATAGATGGAGTCAGTGAATAGATAAAATAATTTTGGATGAGATTATTTAGGCGTAAGCTATAATTAGTGAAATTCAGTTTGCTGTTATCCTAAATCTTGAATGCAGGTATAAATGTCTCACCCCCCATAAGACTGTTGGTTCATCATTCAAAGGAAATGGCATGTGCCCCTGCAGTCTGAAGACTGCCAGAGGTGGCTGTCTGCCCCTAGGAAAATTAAGAGAATGATCTTGTGAAAGTGAAGGTAGGATTCTCTTGACCTATCCCCATCTTAGTAAATGAGAAATTTTCCCACCTAGTTAATTTTGAGACTAGCTATGATATTCTGATATACAATTGACTGCCTATGACTTATATCTGAAATTAAACAGAACTAATGTTGCTATGTCCCGTTCTTTCTCCTCACATAGCAAATTCTCTTGATAGTGGAAAGTGTATAAGATGAACTTTATTGGTGACTTTTGACTGTTTTACATTCTAGTATAGTGAGGAATCATTTTGAATTGTCATTTGAATCACAAATAATAGAGACCATTAAGACTTACATACAACTGGTGGGTTGTTTAGTTTATAAGAAACCATTCTATAACTTTCTTTCATCATGATAATATGATTAGTAGGAGATGTGACACAATTTTGAAAATTGGATTAAGAATTTTACTTATAAGAATTGTTTGAAACATCTATTTAATAAATCCCTCATGATGGAAGAACTGAAATTCTCTGAAGTTTCAGGTGAATTGTGTATTCTTAATATAATAATTCATCATCTAGCTCTATTTTATATTGAGTTGGTATTAAATCTTAACATTTCAAAGTTAACCTAAGAGGATGATTTGTTCTAGAAATATAAAATTATAGATCTTGAACTTTTTTCATTTACATCAAGAATATGTGATCCTTAATAATTGAATACATCTATGAAGCTATGATCATTGAAATTTGCTGTTAGTTCTTATGGCATTGAGATTGATTTGATTCTGAATCTGACTCTAGCTGTGATCTTCAAGGAATCTTGTAGTCCAATGATCCATGATGCCAATAACCCCATGGGGATGACATCAATGAATTACAGATGGAGTTTTCATGGGGAGGAATGGGGCCATGGATTTAGATAGTATTCTCCTGACTCAATTTCCCCAGTATGATATTATCTTGAATATAAAATATCCTATCTTTTAAGCCTGGATCAATACAATTAGCTATCTACATGACTCTAAACTGGAATTGACATGAAGTTAGAGAATTATTTTTCCCTTACTGTATAATGTCCCTGTTTTCTCTGTATAGTATATTTCTATAATCATTGAAGATAATCAGTATAACTACAATATTAAATCCAACAGCACACCTGAGCTACTATAAGATACAGGTATAAGATTTGACTATTTACCCTAAACTTTTAGATCTTCCTAAAATAAATTTAGGATAATTGTGTATTGGTGGAACAGTTTATGGGACTAAATTGTTGTTCTATTAATTATTAAGCCTAAAACAAACATCTTCAGTTTTGGTCTGAAAAAAAATGTTAGAACATCTAGTGTTATCAAAATGGTAAAAGCCAATTTTATTTAGGTTTATTATTGCTGCCTGGATATTGAGCATAGCTTGAAAGCAAGTGGATTTCTCCAATCAGAAATCTCAAATTCTCTCTAGTTCTTAGCATTCATTTCTGACTCAAAATTTATTATTTTTCTTTGTGATATTCCCCTTCCCCTTTCCATACAATATAAGATTCTTGAGGGCAAGGAATATTTGGAGGGTTTGTCTATGTATCTTCAGCACCTAGGATAGCGCCTGGATACTTTTGAAGCCTATATTTAGTGAATTGGGTTGAATCCTTCCATTCCCAAGATAGTAAAGTCAGTTTTCTTTTTTTGTGTGTGATTATTTCAATCTCACAGGTATGTGCTTTGTCTCCCACAACAACTATAATGTAAACTGTGCCTGCATTCCCATATGTTAGGCCCTTCTACTTCTCCCCTCCACTATCACCAATCCTCTGCATCACGGCAACTTCAGGATATGCTTGAAAGACAAAAAGGCATACATGAGAACTAAGAAATGTGCTGATGGAATTTTGAGGCTCTCTTGCTCAGGATTGGTGTTACTTTTTTCTGGGCTGAATACAGAGACTGTAAACTAGTAACATAGAAATAGTTATGGCACTTTAAAATGGCTCCTAATTTGGGGGTGGTTATATTCCATTCATAAGATTTGTAACTGACTTAAAAAATCATCTAATCCAGTTTCCTCATTTTAAAGAGAAGGAAAACTAAAGCCAAGAGAAGGGAAGTGTCATCAGGACACAGAATTTAGAGGTGAAAGAATCATTAGAGAGGGCCTAGTTTAATCCACATCACTTATGGAGGAGGAAACTGAAACCTAGAAAGAAGCCTTTTGCTCGGCATCAACCAGGTAGTAAGCAGCAGAGTTGGAACAGTAATAAACATCCCCTGACTCCAAATTTGTTGTTCTTTATGCTATAAAACTGCTTGTTAAAAGGTTTATATTAGGTAAATCAAGTGATTTGATATCAGAAAGACCTGGATTAGAATCCTGTCTCAAACACTTAAAGAAGTGTGTGATCCTGGACTAAGCCTTATACTCTCAGAACCTCAACTTCCTCATCTGTAAACTGATGAGGGAGATGGATTATGAGAAGCAAATTAGATGACAGAAAAATCCACAAATCTTAAATCACTGTATAAACTACAATATAATTTTTATCATTATCATCATTATAATTCAGACATTGTGATGGTTACCAGCTGTATGACCCTGGGCAAATCACTTAATACCAATTATCTCACAAAAGTAAAAGAAAAGAAGGAGAGGAGAAGGATAGTTGTCTAGTACAATGAACAGTGGGTTTCAAGTTTGAGGACCTGAATCTAATCCCAGCTCAGCTATTTGTTACCTGAGTGACTTTGGAAAATGATCTCTCCCTCCTCTCCTCTCTCTGTCTCTGTCTCTCTATTTCTAACTCTCTCTATGTATCTTTCTCAGTGTCATTCCTCTCAGTGTCATCAGCCAATAAGTCAATAAGCAAATATTTATTAAGCATCTGTTTGATGTGAAGGCACTTCATCAAGTTATTATACTAAGAATTAGGAATATAAAAGAACTAAATGAAATAATTCCCACCCTCAAGAAGCTTATCTTATATCAGATGAGAAATATATACTATAGGAAAAATAAGTATAAAAACATAAATATAAGATGATTTAGGGAGAAGCAGTAACAGGTAAGGATAACCATTAAAGTCTTTGTAGAAGGAAGCATTTGAGCTAAACTTTTAAAGAAACAAAGGATTCTGAGCATCAAAGGAAAGAGCACAAGATCTCCAAGGTCTCTAAGGAGTCTACCCAGCTCTAGAACTATGATTCTGTGATCCTAGATGAAAGGTTCTTAAACTCTGTCTGGAGAAGAATGGAAAAGAAAGGGAAGAGAAGAGGAAAGGAGGAAGGGAGAAAGGGAAGAAAAGAGAAAGGAAAGAGGGAGGGAGGGAGAGAAAGAGAAAGGAAGAAAAGAGAGGGAGGGAAGAAAGTAAAAGAGAAGGAAGGATAGAGGCATGAAAGAAGGATGGAAGGAAGAAGAAGGAAGGAAAGGAGAAAGGGAGGAAAGAAGGAGGGAGAAAGGAAAAAAGAAGCACATATGCATTTATTTATTATAAAGGCAATTTGAAAGAATGAGAAGAAAATAAGTCATGTTTCAATAGACACAAAAAGTAACTTATTTTCTTTGAGGGATAGATTTTTGGCATGGAAAACAGAAGTTTAGTTGAGGGTTTTTTGGGTTTTTCTGTTTTCTTGGAGAGAAATAGACATAAAAACACAGAGTGGGAAAATATTAAAGGTTATATTAATGACTTGGAGATCAGAATTCTCTCCTTTTTCCAAGACTTCTTATCCCTTATAATACCTCCATGCTGAGATGTCAGAAGTCAGAGGACTGAGAAAAGCATATTGTTAGAGTGGCATGTATTGTGGGTGAATGGTCAAGCTAGATCCCTATAGCCTCAGAAAGAAGAATGCAGTCTTATTGCTATTCTCACAAGGGATCCCATCTAGCTACCTCCTGGGAAATTTTATTGGCCCTCAGAGCAGCCACAGGCCAGAAAGTAACTTCACTCTAATGTCTGGCTAGATAGGAATGATGCCCCTATTCCTTTTCTGAGTTCCCTTCAGGGAATGTCCTGAGACTTCCAGAGGCACAGTGGAGAAAGAATTCCCAAGTGCCTTAGAAAAGGGAAATTGGACAAAGATTTCCCTTACCTACCTCCACCATTCTATTCCAAACTCCCAAGTTTCAGTTTTCCTCCCTACCCTCCTCAGTCAGGCCCAACAGGCCCTTAGGTTTGGACTGGGACGCCAGGATGCCATAAACACATCTCTGTCCTAAAGTTCCTATTTCCATCCCTATCTAAGTCACCCAAGACAGGAAAACAAGTATTCACTGGGGTGTGATCCAGGAAGCAGGTGTTAATTAAGTCCCCTCAGGGCAGCCTTTACAATTACCATAAATCCAATGGTGAAAAAAAAGCAGAGGACCTGGGTTCACATCTTAATTTATTTTTTCTTTAAAACAAAACAAAACAAAAACTTTTTTATATGAGATGGCTCTTTGTAGGAAATCGAGGGAGATGTAGGGGAAATTTTAGGCAACATAAAAACAATTTCAATACATAATTATATATATATATATATATATATATATGATGTGGTCATGAGTCTGCCAGGGAATTTTGCCTATAAATTGCCAAGTCTGGGTCAGGAGCGAGGTGTTGGATTGTTTTCCCTAAGAAGAATCAAAAGATATCTAAGTAACTTTCCCTTAGGATTCTCCAAGTGGAAACTCTAAGTGTAATTTAAGGCCAGGGTCTTTAAGCTTTTTTTTTTCTACCCCTCCCAGGCTTTCAGTATGTCTTCAATTTCCTTGATTCAAAATGAAAAACCAGTTCTAGAGTGTCCCATGCATATGCATCTAAGAAATAAGAGTTTAATTTTAATCGATTTTAATTTAATTTAATATTGCTGTTGCTGCTATTCTGTTATTTTTCAGTTGTATCCTACTCTTCATGACTCCATTCCAGACTTTCATGGCCACTACAGTGGTTTGCCATTTCCTTCTCCAGCTCATTTAACCAATGAGGAAATTGAGGCAAACAGAATTAAATGACTTGCTCAGGGTCACATAACTAGTTGAGTGTCTGTGGTCACATTTGCACTCAGGAAGATGAGTTTTCCTGATTTCAAGGCTGGCATTTTATCCAGTGGGACCACTAATAAAAAAAAATAATTGAATAAGATAATATAGTTATTTACCAATCTCTCTATACCCCTTTAATTAATTTAAAGGGGTATAGAGAGATTGGTAAATAACTATATTATCTTTATACCCTTTATACCTTTAATAAATTTTAAGCACCCATGGTCTAGAGGGACAAGAAGGAATAAAATCAGTCCCTAAAGGTCCAAATTGGGAGGAGAGGCAAGGACGTAAATATGCTATATGATGAGAACTTGAATTCTACTTCTATCCCAGATAAATATTGGCTATAAAAGTCTGAGCAAGTCACTTACTCAGTGCTCTAGGAAACTCTAGGAGTAATAGTAGTAGGAGTAAGAGTACGAGTGGTAGTGGTGATACTGAATCCTGTTTCTGGGATGAATTGAAGAACTTTGGGAGTCAGGAGAGGGAGTAGGAAGAAGTGTTAAAATGTAAGGAGTGGATAGAAGACTTGGGGAAGGAGTAGGGAAGACAGAGATAAAATGGAAAGAGAATGAGTAAATTTAGCATAAGTAGGGAGGGGTCTCCATTATCTAGAATGGAGCTGGGGAAAATAGAGAAGGGTCCTGGTCTCTGTTGCTTGGCTTTGACATTATAGATTAGAGAGAAAAGGAACTGGGGAGACCCTTGAAACCTCTAGTGGTGGGCCAGCCTTCTCAAGAGTTGGCTGCTACTCCTAATCTCCAGGGTCCTGTCTTCTCCCAATAGTCTTTATACAATATCCAAAATGATTCAGATTCTCCTGAACAATATCAAGATAAGTCAACTAATATCAAACTGTGCATACCCTTTGATCCAGCATTGCTGCTATTGGGCTTATATTCCCAAGAAATACTAAAGAAGGTATGTGCCAGAATGTTTGTGGCAGCCCTTTTCATAGTGGCTAGAAACTGGAAGATGAATGGATGTCCATCAAATGGAGAATGGTTGGGTAAATTGTGGTATATGAAGGTTATGGAATATTATAGTTCTATAAGAAATGACCAACAGGAGAAATACAGAGAGGCTTGGAGAGACTTACATCAACTGATGCTGAGTGAAGTGAGCAGAACCAGAAGATCACTGTACACTTCAACAACAATACTGTATGAAGATGTATTCTGATGGAAGTGGAAATCTTCAACATAAAGAAGATCCAACTCACTTCCAGTTGATCAATGATGGACAGAAATAACTGCACCCAGAGAAGGAACACTGGGAAGTGAATGTAAATTGTTAGCACTACTGTCTATCTACCCAGGTTACTTACACCTTCGGAATCTAATACTTAATGTGCAACAAGAAAATGGTATTTACACACATATATTATATCTAGGTTATACTGTAACACATGTAAAATGTATGGGATTGCCTGTCATCAAGGGGAGGGAGTAGAGGGAGGGAGGGGATAATTTAGAAAAATGAATACAAGGGATAATATTATTTTTAAAAATTACTTATACATATATACTGTGAAAAAAATATATAAATAAAAAAAGATAAGTCAACTAAGTGGTACAGGTGATGGACTTAGAGTCAGCAAGACAAGTTCAAATTCAGCCTGGGGAGGCAGCTAGTTGGCACAGTGGACAGAGCACCAGTGCTGAAGTCATAAGGACCTGAGTTCAAATTTGACCTCAGATGCGTACTACCTATGTGACCGTAGGCAAGTCACTTAACTCCAATTACCCCTTCCAAAAAAATCCAATCTCAAACATTTACTAGTTGTAACTTTGGCAATATTTAGCTCCTAAAGTTATTATTAGTTTATTTATAAAGTTATTATTTGCAAGGTGGAATACAAACTTTAAGGTACACATGCTAGCAAAGATGAGGAGGAGGAAAAGGAGGAGGAGGAGGAGGAGGAGGAGGAGGAGGAGGAGGAGGAGGAGGAGGAGGAGGAGGAGGAGGAGGAGGAGGAGGAGGAGGAGGAGGAGATTACAAGACAGACCTCAGTTCCTAAAATGAATAAAAAGCAGAAATCCATCAAGTTAGTTTTATCTAGCAGATCTCGAATTCTTTGCCCTTTCATTTAATGCCCTCCAGCTATGGTTTTTCTACCTAGCCTAATTACCGGGAGCGATCTCCAGTTAATATATTAACCATTCTCTGCAAGAATTCTTTAAAGCTCCTTTCTGCTCCAAACCCCCAGAATTGTCTTTTGGCATGCTAATTTCCCATGATTCTTTCTGCAAGACTTCAGAGGAATCATACATCAGATTTTGTTTCAGTTTCCTCCTCTGTCAAAAGATTAACCAGGGATTCTTTAGGGGTGTGTGTGTGTGTGTGTGTGTGTGTGTGTGTGTGTGTGTGTGTGTCATGGACCCCATTAGCAATCTAGGGACAATCTAGAGACCCTTCATCAGAATCATGTTTTGTTGACATTTATATTTGAAAGACATGTTAAATTTCAGTTAGAGGTGAATGAAAATGAAAATGTAATATGTTTTTCTGGCCCAAGTTCTGAAATTCCTTTAAACCCAGCCATGGACCCTCCCAGAACCCCAGGTTAAGAATCCCTGGCAGGTGATAGATGGACATCTCTACATAGATGAATCTTTGATCTGTTGATCCAATTCTAACTTCTCTACTGCTTCATCTTGCATCTCCAACTCTCAGGTATCTTGAACTGGATGTCTTATAAAGCTAAACTCAATATTCCAAAAGTGGACTCATCTTTCTCACCAAACCCTCCCTTCTTCCTAACTTTCTTACTACTACTGAGGGCAGCACCATCTTCCCAGTAACCCAAGCCGGCACCTAGGTATCATCCTCCATTCTTTACCTTCTCATTTCAGTCAGATGCCAAATATTGCTGTTTCTAACTTTGTAATCTCTCTCTGTTATGCTCTTCTTCTTTTCTTTGACACTGCTGTCAACCTGGTGAAGTTCTCATCATCCCACAACTTGACTGCTTCAGTAAACTGCTGGCTGCTCTTCCTGCTTCAAAATAATCTTCCTTTTATCTTTAGGATCAAAAAACGAAAATATGGTGTAGAACCCCATCCTTAATCTGGGTCTTTTCTACCTTTCTAGTCTTCTTTCACCTTACACGTGCAGGTATTTCGTGATCCAGTGACACTGAACTCCTTGCCATTCCTTACCCAAAACACTCCAATCTCTCCTACTCGGAGCCTTTCTACAATCTGTCCCCCATGCTTGGCGTTCTCTTCATCCTTTTCTCCCTTCCTTAGACCCTTTGGCTCCCTTCAAATCTCAGCTATAAGTCCTACTTTCTACAAGTCTTTTCCAATTGCCTCTCTAGAGTTATCTCAAATTTGTTCCCTATATAGCTTGTTTGTACATAATTATTTGTTGTTGTCTTCTCATTAACCTGTGGGCTCTCTGAGAGCAGAGACTGATTTTTTCTTTTTTTGTGTTGTCATGGCTCAGTATAGCACCTGGTAAACAGTAAACACTAAATAAAGGCTAGTTGACTGTTTAGAGACTGACTCATCTCTAAGCCTTATTTCCCCTCGAATATTCTATAATAGGACTTCTTTAACTTCCAGAAAATTTACTTCATCAGTTTATTTGCTGATATGCAAAGATAAAACAGAAAGCTTTCCCTTCCCTCTAGAAGTTAATGGTCTAATAGGGATTTGGGAAAGAAATAGTATATATATACAAATAGAAACTAGGTATGGGATTCCTTTGGGATAGGGCATTCCCAGAGGAGGAAATTCCCTTTGCCAAAGCAGGTCTGAGACTCTTCTTAACAGAGTTACCTAAAGGTAATAAGAGATTAATTAAATTAAATGAGATATAAATAAATTAAATTGTCACAAAAGCAGGGTATGTCAGAGAGGGGATGTGAACCCAGTTTTCTAATACTGACATCGATTTGGTGTCTATAACACTAACCATTGTGCTTCTCACAGATAAGTGTGCACATTATCATTTGAGAGAAAACATTAGACAAGTCTCTCTCCAAAAGGTTCCCTCATGGAATTTAGAGCAATCTTGATCATGTTAATGAGACCAGCAGCCCTAAATAACTGGAATTAAAACAAAATACTATGAATCTTACTTTTTGGACAGTCATGTCCCCATCCGGGTTATAAGTGACCCAACTTACTCTTACAGTAAAAGAATAATAGAGCTATATCAGCTCTGTATTGGAAGTCATAGCATCATAGATCGAAGTTTGAAGAGGCTTCTAGAGAGCATTTAGTCTAACCCTCTCATTTTATAAATGAGGAAACTAAGGCACAGAAAAGTTAAGTTATGGGTCCAATCTTGTTACTTACACAAGGTTACAAGGGTCAGGGGTAGGATATGAATTCAAGGTCTCTGACTCTGGCAAATCACCCAACACACACCCATCAAAAAAGAAGTTAGACCTGGAAATAATGTTAGTGACTTTCTAGTCCAGACTTTTCGTTTTATAGAAAAAGAAATTCAGGGTGGGAAGTAAAATGTTCTACACAAGGTTGCACAGGAGGATAGTGACAAGAAGACTAGAACCCAAATGATTTATTGGCAACCTAACACAAAGCCTCTCCCTCTACCTCCCTTGAGTTGGATCCTCCACAAAAAGGAAGTCACCTCCAGAAAGTTGGTTTGTTCATAGGCAAATGCATCTCTGCTGCAGCAAGGGATCTCCTGAATCCAGTTCCCAAGGAGTCTGGATGATTGAGTTGACAGAATTGTCATTCATGAACATCCATTTTATTGAGTGATTTCGATTTGTTCAACACATAAAATAAAAGCAAAACTACAAAGCAGCAAGGTGCACAAGCGAATCACATCTGGCCAGTGAGGTACAACATACATGAAGAAATTGGGGGCTCTTCCAGTTGTGAGTCAATGTGGATTTGGTTGTGTTGGCACTCAGATCTTACATATGGAGGCCGCAGGTTTGATGTTTGTTTTCTAGGTCATTGGAAAGGTCTCCCCAAGTTCTCCCATTACTTGGATAAAGACTGAAATTCCATGTCAGGTCTTCAGTGTCTTAGTTTAAGGAGCCATCTCTTTTAAAATGAAAATGAGATGTCCTAGAATCATCTGATCATCATTTACATTATAGCTAAAGAGAGTGTAGATGTTCTCCTTAGAGTGAACCCAAACAAAAGAACGGTGATCTAAGTACCTAATTGAGAAGTGATAGAAAGGGGCCACCATCCAATCTAACTTTTCAGTTTTTTCAGGACTGAGTGACCTTATTATCACAAGCTGATTTCACTTACCCTGAGCTTCAGAAAGCCAGAAATCAGTGTCTCTGAAGTGAGGAACCTAGGAGCTCAAGATAATAAGGGTCTCATTTAAGGTTCAAAGACTCCTCTTGGCTCTTTGTATGCTGAAATTCAGCCCTGTTTCCCTGAACCCTAGTTCTACAATAGAAATCTGGATAACTTGCTATATATATTACATAGATGGCCATAAGGGATCCTCCCTTTCTCCTTCTCCCTCCCTAAGCAAAGATCTCCCTCAGTCTCAACAATGGACCAACCCACAAGTTTCCATAACATAAAAATATGACTTCCCAACTAGAACACCAGAACACTATGGCCTTTGGGTATGTTGAAAAAGACATCAAAATTGCCTTTATCTTTCAGAATCAGGTCTTATTTTGTGACATCTCAGCCTAGGGCCTAAACATTAAAGTGACAGGTTTCATCTTCCTTGTAATAAATAGTAGTATTTGGTACAGAATCAATTCTGTCCCCCAATCAGTGATTTGGGAGCTGAAGAAGTGCCTTCTTTACCCCGCAAGGGCAGAAAACAGCTCTCAGTAGACCTGGCAGTGTGGAATCTCCCATAACATGGCAACAAATACTGAGACAACAAAGTTTTCCAGTTTCATTTCTGAGTTCCCTAAGCTCAATGACTGAAAAGGACCCACCCTCACCCATCACACCAAATGATCCTTTATCAGTTGCCAAACAGATCTCAGGAAAGAGAAAGGGCCCTTGATGTTCCTGCATTATGTCAATTGTTAAAGAACCTTATCTCATGGATTTAAAATTGGAAAGTACCTCACAGGCTATCTGATGTAGCTTTTTCAACTTAAAGAGAAAGGAAATTAGCCAGAAAGGCTAAAAGGCTGGTGAGATTATGAGTCTGGAGATAAAGGCCATCTAGTTCCACCTCCCCATTTTACAGATGGGAAAGCTGAGACACAGGAAGGCAAAGTGAATTCCAGGATAATAGATTCTGAGCCAGAAGGGACCTTAGAGGCCAATGTAGTCCAATTCTTTTCATATTACAGAGAAGGAATTTGAGGACTACAGAGGTGATGTGACTCTGCCCTCTATACCTTCACCTAAATTTCTGAGCAGTACCAATGTCTTCAGAATTTCAACTTTAAGATATGTGCTCAGGGTGACTGGGAGAACCTTGGTCCCCATATCTGAACAGCAGACAAAAATGGGTCATACTCATGACAACAAACAGCTTGCCTGTCCTGATAAATTAGTGGTTTTGAATAAGTTTTTTTTTTAACTGAACCTATCATTTCATTGGTATAATACTTAATAGAGTTATAGGCACATAGTAGGTGTTTAATAAATGCTTACTTCCTTCCCTCTTTCACAAGTATAAGGAATTCCCTATGAGGAAATTCCCTCTCCCAGGTTGGAAATTGCTGTCGATTTCTAGTCCAGTTGCCCAGGACACAGATATTAAGTGACTTGTCCACCCCATTAGCTTATCAGAGATGAGACTTGCACTCAGTTTTTCCTGGCTCCAAAGCCACTTTTTTATGGCTGATGCTCTAATATACGTCCTTGAGACATCGAGGTCTTCAATTCTGAGTCTCCTAAGGCTCATTGACTGAAAAGTATCCACCCACCCCCTTCCCACCAACTTATTCTTCTGTTATTTGCCAAACACATCTCTGGACAGAAAGGAATCCCTCCTTCCATATTTCCAGGATTATATCTCATATCAATGTAATTCTGTTAACTAAGAAACACTTAATTGTTCAGACCACCAGACCACTGCCAAAACAGGACAATCCAGATAAAGCAGTGTACCCAATGTGTGGGCATGGGGCCAAGAGGAAATGATCAAACCCTAAACGTGGCAGTCAGTGTAGACACTGTGGTCTCTACACCACTTTACCACTGGCCACCAAGGGTAACCACAGCTGCCAATGGGTCGTGCTGTCATACTCACGTACACACAAAGAGCTTCACTTGGGAGCTGAGCGAGCCAACTAAATCCTACAGAATAACCCAAAAACTAAAGATTCCCTGGAGTGCCAGAAGTCTGCCCCCCTGTGGCAAGCTAGCCACAGCTAGATGGCAGACTGCTCCTGAAGGAAGCCCTCAGCACCTGGGAGACCCCTCTCTGGCTCAGAGGCCAAAGCTGCTTCCCGGAGCACTTCCAAGTGCTCCTCGGCTGCCGACAATGACTGGTCGATCCAATCCAGACCCCCGGTCAGGTGGCAGGCGTTTCTGGTCACCAGCACCAGGTGACTGACCGACAGAAGGAGAGCAGTGGTGCTGAAAAAACAACAACAACAACAACAGGATCAGGTTACCCTACTGAAAGAAGTGAGGTTATTGTTGTTGTTTACCCCCAAAAAAGAGGTGAGATTATTATCATTGTTGTTTATCCAAATAAAAGAGCCTACTATGTGCCAGGCACAGTTCTAAGTCCTGGGTTAACAATGAGTTGGAGTGTTTGGGGGTAGGGATGTGAGCTGAGATTTCTTCCAGCTCTTAATACTTGGTCCTTTAGCATTATCTTCTACTTCCTTCTCCTTTCAGGGTATAAGAAGGGAAACCCCCCATTAGGAGGCACAAGCCTATTTTTAGATATTAAAATCTAAAACTTAAGACTGGTTCTCTCTACTTCCAAGGACCTTGAAATGGGATTATCTCACCACTGAATCAGAACAAGATAACTAGTTATCCCCAACCATGTTAGCAATATGCAAAATCCCCAAACTTAATAAATGCTCTCTCAAATTTCAAAAACCAATTCAGGATCCAGACAGAGCCGGAGTGACCTTAGATATGTAACAAGATCTCATTCCTGTTGCTGGGACGTTGCCTGAAGGAGCTCCTCTGTGACTCAAGACTAAGAACATGGCTACTTTAGAGACTCACTACCTCCCATGGAAGGACATGTGCTCTAGGAGTAACCATTAGCTTATTGGATGACTGAGAAGTCTGTTGCTTGGTTACAGACTCGTTGGTTGACTCATTGGTTGACTCACTACCCAACTGCCACCTCTGGCAAATAGCCCAAGTCATATGTGCCTCCTCACCGAGCATCCAGAAGCTTAGGGTCCAGCGGAGGGTACATGGATCTCACAACGTCATCCACTCTGGGAAGAGAAAAACATTTTTAAATATTCTATTAAGTTTGAAGTTTAATCAACAAGCATTCATCAAGTACCTGCTGTGGGTCAAACACCGTGCAAGGCATGAGGGCTGTAAACAAAACCCAGGTCCTCGAGGTGTTTATAATCTATTAGAGGTGACAACATGTACACAAATGCATATATTTTTTTAAATATGTGCAAAGTCATTTCAGAAGAGACTCATGTGCAAAATAGGGATCATGATAGCAGCTACTTCCCAAGATCATTGTGAGGATGAAATGAGATCATATTTATATGAAACACAGTATAAATGACAGCTTTTATGATGGTGATCATTCTAGCCTTCCCAAGCACTTAGCACACTGCTGGTGCAGCATTATCCAAAGGGAAAGATTTGGGTTCAAGTTCTAGCACTTACCCTCACTAGCACCGACTCTGGGCAACTTATGCTTCAGTTTTGTAAAATGAGGTTAGACAAGATGGCATTTGTTCCAGCTCTCAACTTATGGTCCCATAGTGTTACCTCATACTTCTTGTTCTTTGCAAGTGTAAGAAGGGGAGGTGACCAACACTTTTATTTTGTTTTATTTTATTTTTGCTGAGGCAATTGGGGTTAAGTGACTTGCCTAAGGTCACACAGCTAGGACGTGTTAAGTGTCCGAGGTCACATTTGAACTCAAGTCCTCCTGGCTTCAGGGCTGCTGCTGTATCTACTGTGCCACCTAGCTGCCCCATGAGCAATACTTTTAACAGCAAAAAGAGCTCCCAGTATAGAAACTCCCTTCATCATTCCAACTATCCACAAGACCATGACACTTATCTGTGTGGCCCTGGCAAAACCATCTCTCTGGGCCTCAGTTTATTCATTTATGAAACAAGGAGATATTTGGCCAAGGAAATTAGAGTCTTGTATCAGAGGGGAAAAAAATCAGAACTAAGACCTTTGACTTTTTCCATTCATTACTTTTTTTTCCTTCTTCCTATTGCTCAATCCCTTCCTCTCTTATATTTTCACTCTTGGGACCCTGTTACTTTTTTACTTAGAGGCCATTTATTGGATTACCTCCAAGGACTTTTTTGCTACTATGACCTTGCTCATATTAATTGCTTAATTCCATCTAGGATTTGAAGGCACCCTAGTGATCATCATCTTCAACTCTCTCATTAGCCACAGGGTGAAACCGAGGTCCAGAGAAATAATATGATTGATGGTAATATAAGTAATAAATAAAAAACAAAAGCCAGGAGTTGAATCAATCTTTCCAATTCCAAAGCCAACATTCACTAACTCAAGATCTATCTTTGGGAGTTCTCTTGGAGCACATTTACAGCATCAGGGGCTCCTGTAAAGGGAAGTAGCTGCTAAGGTTCAGTTCATTAAATTCTATTTTAGTACCTGGTGTGGCTTTGGTTTGATGTTTGTAGTTGAGTAGATTCCCTTCAGTTAGGCAATGGCTGAATAAGTTATAGTATATGGATATAATGGAATATTATTGTTCTATAAGCTGGCTGATTGCAGAAAATCCTAGAAAGACTTACATGAACTGATGCTGAATGAAATGAGCAGAACCAAGAGAACATTGTACACAGTAACAGCAAGATTCTGCAATGATCAGCTATGAGAGACTTAGTTTTTCTCAATAATACAGTGATTCAAGACAATTTCAACAGACTTGGGATAGAAAATGCCAGAGAAAGAACTAGGGAGACTATTTAGCATATTGTTTTCACCTTTTTTGTTTGCTTTTTCTCTCTTGTTTCTTTTCCCTTTTGTTCTGCTTTTTCTTTCACATTACTAATGTGGAAATACATTTAAAATTATTGTACATGTATAACCTATCTCAAATTACTTATCTTGGGGAGTGGAAAAGGAAGGGAAGGAAGGAGGGAAAAATTGGAATTCAAAATCTTTTTTAAAAAATTAAAGTTAAAAACTAACTTTACATGTAATTGAAAAATAAAATAGAATTGAACTTTGGACTGACCTGCTGATGTCCTATTTGGATGCCTCCCCATTGATCCCCTGGCCATCCTAGTCCTCTACTATGAAGGTATGCCAGTTCTGGATGGTCCTATTATGCCAAAGAATTTTGAGTATGGGCCAGGGATCCTTAGATTATGTAGCTGTCATCCAAAAACCAGCTTAACAGGGTTGAAGGGAATTCAGCACCAGGAGCTTGTCCAACAAACTTGGATAGAATGAAGTATGGTGGAAAGAGCACCAGATTTGGAGCCAGAGGGCCTGGGTTCAACTGGTTCCATTATTGGATTGCTTTGCAATTTCTGGTCAATCATTTAACTGCTCTGGACTTCAGTTTCCTTATATATAAAGTATAAGAAGAGAGAGGTAGACTAAATGGCCTCGGAGGACTCTGCGAATGGAAATATCCAATCCCAGCTCTGCTAATTACTTTCTATATATCCTTGGCAAGAAAGAGGTCAAATTAGGTGATCTCTGAGGTCACTTTTAAGATCTAAATACATGAACCAATGAATCTGAATGTCCTGTGATCAACTACTTCTCTCCAGGGCTCAATATCCTCAAATATAAAATGAAGAGGAGGGGCGGACTAGGTAAAGTTTTTTTCCAGCTGTAGAACAATAAGCTATACAGTCAGGAATTTTTAGGCCACAATACTCTCAGGGATGGAAGAGCTGCATTCTGCAGTAATGAAGAGAAGGTCCCCACCTAAGAAAAGCTCCAATCCTAGCATCTTAGGAGTTGTCTTAAGGCAAAAGGAAAAGAGGATGGCAAAGAATGAGATGGATGGATTGTATCATGGGAGAAATGAACTTGATCTTGGACAGACTTTGAGAGACAAGGAAGATATGCTCTGGTCCATGGGTCATGAAGATTCAGACAACAAAACAATAAAAAGGAGCTGGCCAGGACCTTGGAACTCATTTAATCCAAATACACCCCTATTATACATTTAGGGAAACTGAGATTCTATGAAAGGCTAAGTGACTTGCCTAACATCACATGAGTGGTAAACATCAGAGAGGGGGAATCTAGGAGAACCACATTCAAATGTCAATGGACATGTCTCTTTCCACTGTACCACACTGCAAATAAGTTAAATCCTCATTCAAATCAGTTTATGGTTCCTTGCGTTCAGATGATGGTTTTAATTTTAAAATAAAATGGATTTGATAAATGAATGCTGTCCATTCTGACTTGGGGACATGGTTTAACTCCAGGCCCTGCTCACAGCCATCTTAATGTCTAGTCAGACAAGAAATGGGAAAAAATGTATTGTTTCACTTCCAAGAAATGTTTGAGGAAGAATTCTACTCAAATGTTTTCCAGGAGCTCTTGAGCTTCTGAGTGAGAAAGCACTGAGCCCTTAAACCAGCCTGCTGGGACCATCCTCTGAGAAAATTAGAAGCGAGGTGAGAAAGAAGGCCCCTTGCTTTCTCTGTGAGCCTTCAAATCTGTCTCCTGACAGATAAGATCTGACAAAAGATAAACATGGTCCCTGGAGTAAGTGGACAAGAGCAGAAATAAGAGAGAATAGGGAATGAGGAATTGAGCAACAAGAAGAAAGGGAAGGGATTGGGGAAAAGGAAAGAGACAGAGAATATCAGTTCAAATCCTTGCCCTGTTGCTTTTGGCCTATGTGACCTAGGACAAGTTGCTTTATAACTCCATGTGCCTTTGTTTCCCTATTTGTAAAACGATGGTAGTTGGACTAGCCTCTTTGGGCGCTAGTGTTATAAGCATATGCATGGAGGCAGGAAAAGATATACTTCATTGTGTTCTCTGATTTTCTTGAGGGGATGAGAGGAGATCAACAAAAAGCAGCAGCCCACTCCTGAGCTCTTCACTAACCCAACCCCAGTTTTATCCATCACAGACAGCCCCGAGCATATTGTGCTTCCTTAACATTACTCATCTTCATCAGTCAGCTAACCTAATACTAAATTCCAAGATGGTGCAGTAGATGAAAAGCTAGACCAGGAATCAGGAAGACCTGAATTCAAATCCATCCTCAGATACTTACTAGCTACATGACCTTGTACAAGTCACTTTACCTGACTATCTCCTTTCCTCATTTGTAAAATGAGGAAAATAAAAGTACTTTCTTTCCAGAGTTGTTGTAAGGAGAAAATGTGATAATATTATAAAGTGCTTTGCAAGCACTAAAAATGTTACAATTAGCTCTTATTATTATTCACTAATAGATTGGTATTTCAGAAACTTGTTTGACCTGCTTAAGCAGAGCTGGAAGGTCGGAAGGAAAGAAGGAGGATTAGCTATCCCTGAGAAGAAATAAATGAACAGTATCTTGATTATACAAAGCTGAATCTCCAAGGTCAAGGGTGAAAGGACAAGGATGGGGTTGTACTAAATCAGCTATTATTTTCCTTCCCACTTGGTATTAGGAGTTAAGGTTCAGGGTCCATCTAGGCAGGAGTAGATGGGAGACATACCCATGAGCTAAGGACAGCACCAAAAGGGAAGGTAGACGTGTCTCTCTCTGTTCAGCTCTACTTCTTCCCTTCCCTCTTTCCCTCTGCAGTTCTATGGTCACTTCCCCTCCTTAAGCTTCTCCAAGACAGTCAGCCTGGGTAATTCTTTTCTATTCCTCCCACAAGACTATGTACTCTTGTCTCAGTCAATGTTGCTAACTGCTTGGAAACTCGGTCATCTTGATTTAGTCAATCTTTCTGACACCAAATTCAACAGTCTCTAAACTGTATTATCCAGCTTTTCAAGGGCAAAAAGATTAAATGAACTTCTGGAGCTCTCACAGAATGCTGAAATACAGAATTCTGCATCTTTTTCCAGGAGCTGAGATTTCCCTACCATGGGGAAATAGAAAGTAGAGAGGCCAGAAACCTTAAAGGTTAGAGAGATATTCTCAGAGCCAGCAAGTTTTGAATTAGAATCACTTTGTGAGACACACTGGTTGAGTGAGCTGGATAAATGACTTAACTTCTTAGTGTCTGAGCAACTCTGTTAGACTCAATCAACCAAGAAACATTTGTTAAACACCTACTATGTGCCAGGCACTATGCTAAATGCTGGGGATACAAAAAGAAGCAAAAGAGAGTCCTTTCCCTCAGTGAGCTTACAATCTACCAGAGGAGACAAAACACAAAAAAGAAAAAATGCATACTAAATCTACACAAAGTCAATTATAGACAGGACAAATAGGAAATAATTAACAGATTCAAATCAACTACAAAGGACCTATGAAAGAAGGTGCTACTCACCTCCAGACGGAGAACTGATATTTAAAACTATGTATTGTATAGTTTCACACATGTGTGTGTAAATGTACAAATGTTATTTAAAACTATGTATTGCATATTCCACATCTGTGTATATGTAAGTGCACAAATATTATTTAAAACTGGGTTATATAGTTTCACATCTGTGTGTATAAATGCACAAATGTTGTGTATTGTATGATTTCACATCTGTGTGTAAATGCACAAATATTATTTAAAATGTGCATTGTATAATTTCACATCTATATGTGTGTAAATGCACAATGTTATTTGAAACTGTGTATTCTATAGTTTCACATCTGTGTGTGTGTTTAAATGCACAAATGTTATTTAAAACTGTATTGTACAGTTTTGCATTTGTGTGTATTTAAATACACGAATATTGGTTTGTGTGTCAAATGCTGGCCTTCTCCTGTCAGCAGGACTGGAAGGAAGGAAAACAGCTTACATACCCATAAACACACACACACACATAGCTTAGATTTAAATTTTTTAAAAAGAAAATCCTACAAATATCCCCAAAATAATAATAATTAACAGATGTAATAAACTGTGAGCATTGTTTTGTTTTGTTTTGTTTTTCTTCCCAGATTATTTTTACCTTCCGAATACAATCCTTCCTTTGCAACAACAACAATTCGGTTCTGCACATATGTATTGTACCTAGGATATCCTATAAGATATTTAATATGTATGGGAATGCCTGCCATCTAGGGGAGGGGGTGGATGGAAGGAGGGGAAAAATTCGGAACAGAAGGGAGTACAAGGGATAATGTTGTAAAAAATTACCTATGCATATATACTGTCAAAGAAAATGTTATAATTATAAAAATTAATTAAAAATACTTATATAAAAAAACAGATGTAAGAGATTAATCAGGGCTGGGGAAGGCTTCCTGCAAAATAGAGATGCAATTTTTCCCCATGCAACTTCAAAGATCCCCTAAAATCTAAACATGAATCCCTTAGACATCAGTGGACTTCAGAATTTTAACCTGATCTAATCCTATCACTTCCCACCCAATTTTAGTTGGGAGTTAAAAGAAGCCAGGAATGTCAGTATTCAGAGGGGAGGAACGAGAGTATTCCAGGCTTGGGGGATGTCCAGAGAGATTTCCCTGAGCTGAGAAATAGAGGATCTTGTTCATTGGAATGGTCAGGACCAGTATCACTGGATAGAGGAATGAATGCTGGGGAGTAAGATGGAAGAAGACTGGAAAAAATAGAAGGGGGCTTTGAGTGTCAAACAGATTCTAAATAGCAAAGCAGTTGGTGGTCTGCCTTGGAGAATGATTCTCATTGGAGCTTCCATCTACCACCAGAACAGGTAAGCTATTTCATGGTTCAAGCATGTTCACAAAGTTCCCGCTAGGTGGCAGTGCCACCATAGACTTCTAGACTTCCTAGAAGAGGCTGGTTTTATTTTTCTTCAAAATATCCGGTGCAAATCGGGGCCCTTGCTGGCAATGGAGATGAAGTTGGCACCTAACGTATGGAATTTCTGCTGCGTAGAGAAAACGTTTACTCGTTCTTTCCCTCATCAACTAAGGCAGTGGACAACAGAGTTGATATAGCATCGTAGGAAGCTGATCCAGTCAGAATTTAGGTTCAAATCCCGTCTCTGCCACTTGACAGATTTTGGATAAATCAATTTCTCTGAATCTCAGTTTCCTCAAGTAAAAAATGAAACCGTTAGACTAGATGATCTTCCAGATCTGGTTCTTTGGTGCTTAAAGCAGGCAGCAGGGATCATAGATTCAAAGAATAGAACCCACAAGTGATTTAGTCTAATCCCCTCATTGGGCTGGGAAAGAAACTGAGGCCCAAAGAGATCAAATCACTCAAGGGGTTAACAAATGTAGAACTAGATAAGATGCCAGGTCAAGGTCATATAAATAGTAAAAGAGGTCCTTTCTCAAATTCAATTTCCTCATCTGTATAAATGGAGAAAATAGGGCCTATATCACAGGCTTATGTGCATATCACATGAGATCATATATATATATATATATGACAAGCCATTTTAGCTCTACCCTATTACAAGCATTACTGGTCCAATTACAGAAATGAGGAAACTGATATTCAGTAAAGCTGAATGACTTGTCTGAGGTCACACAGCTACTGAGTGGGAAATGTCAAATTAGAATTCATGTGTCGGGATCCAGGTGCATCATTCTATTCACCCCAACATAATGTGCATCAGGTAAAATGTTTAATCGCAAATTGGCATCTTTGAATCAGCCAGAGCAGTTGCAGAGGGTTTCATCCCCTGAAACTGCCTAAATATTGGAAATATTTAGGGAAAATCAACTGAGTGAGCTGAAGACGGACATCATAAAGAGATCTACTTTTTTTTTTAATCTTATAATCATAGCATATAGTGTTTTAAGATTTCTCATAATATTCTATAACTATATAATGATAGACAGTTCAAGTGTTTCTAATTCTATTTCAGAGAAGTTAAGGTCATACAGTATATGGTATCAAATTATCATCACATCATCAAGATATCAAAATATCATCATGATATTATATGTGTATGTGCATATATAGTTTATCCATATATATATCAATCCATATATGCATGTTATATACATGTATATGCCATATATGTGCATATGTATTTGATTTATACATTGTGTATTATATAATACAGGTATAATACTGTCTATACTATAGCTAGATATATATATCATATATGTTATATAATAGACCATAGCACATTTAATATGTGCAATGATATATTATTAAAAATATAAGCATTTATATAGCCCTTAAAGATTTGAAAAACACTCTACAAACATTATCTTGTTTGATTTCCCACAGCAATCTTAGAGGTAGAGGCTACTATTATCTTCTTTTACAGATGAGGAAACTGAGGCAGACAAAGATGTGCCTCGTCCAAATCAGAGTTATTGCTCATCTAATAAATGCCTACGGCTGGATTTGAATGCAGAATTCCAAAGTTCAGGGCTCCACCTGCTGCCCAACCCTGGTATCCAAACCAATTTAATGCTTTTCCTACTGTACCATGGAATATATTATGAAGTCAATGATAAAAATTCACAACATTTATGAATAATCTATTGTCATTATTGATTTTTATTTGTGCAGAAGGAGAAAAGGAACAAGGCTACTATCCTTGTCAACACACCCATCCATTAGTGTGAATAACTGTGAGGTGAATGTATACCCCCTCCTCATCCCCTTTCACCCCCAGACCTCTTCCACACAGGACATCATCTACCTCTACGCCGATACCCGAGATCTGGCCGGTTCCTTTCTTACCTGGGACTGATCCGCTTAGCCACTACAATGATGTCACTGACACTGGCAGAAGTCTTCATCTTTGCCCCTGAACCCATTGTCATGGCAACAAGTTTTTCTGTCAGAGTATGGCAGATCTGATGGCGAAGAAAGGAGGAGGTTACAAAATGACCACGATCCAAAGGTCTTTGTCTTCTTTGGGGGGAACATAGCCAAGCCCTAGTTAACTCTAATCCCTAGTTAGAATTCTTGGTTCCTTATCTGTCTGTTCCCCAAACTTGGAATCAACACAGTACAGGGGAATGGGAAGAAGCAAATGCAAAGTGAGATGGGGGTGGGGGCTGAGAATCAGAAATCAGGGCTGGAATTTTGGATCAAAGAACTCTAATCT
Organism: Sminthopsis crassicaudata; assembly: GCF_048593235.1. NCBI lineage: Eukaryota > Metazoa > Chordata > Mammalia > Dasyuromorphia > Dasyuridae > Sminthopsis > Sminthopsis crassicaudata. The sequence goes on from NC_133620.1 coordinate 448,326,686, forward strand.
AGAATAAGAACCCTGAGAAAGATCATATGATTGAGTTTCCCTTAGAGCTTAGCAGAAAAGTTTTCACCCTCATCTTTCCTCCAAGGTTTTGCCTATAGCAAAAGCTTTCCCCACCCCCACCTTGTACTCCCTCAAGACCCCAGCACAGACATTCCTAATCATCAAGGAGCCCCGTCCATGCCTGAACCCCCACCCCCATCCTAGAGCTAGGGAGCTGAAAGGAACTGGCCCCCCAAAAAATAGATTATTAGATTTATCAGTAGAGGAAAAAAAAAAAACATTTTCTAATCTAATCCCCTCATTTTACGGGTGATACAACTAAAGCCCAGAGAAATTGATTTATATATCAAGGTCACACAGCCAGTTGGTGATAGAGCCTTCAGAGGCTCTCTAGTCCAACCCCTTCTTTTTACAGGTGAGGAAACTGAGGTCTAAGGAAGTAAACACAAGTGACTATTGCCAGAAGTGTGATTTAAACCCAGGTTTGTATCCAGAGTCATTCTTCCATGCTCAAAGGTTTAGAAAAAAAAAAAAAAAAAAAAAGCAGATCTTCTTTATAAGGGCAATGGATAGAACAAATCATTACAGAGAGGAGGAGATAGACCTGGGATCATTTTTATCAATTCCACTCAAATTCAACTCATTCCATGCAGAACCATTCCCCACCCTCCATCCCAAGTACCAAATGCATCCTCTGAGAGAAGCAGCCAAAGTAAGATTCTTCCTCAGGCCCTCAGGGGCTTCCTCATGCCCCATGGATAGCATGTGGTCATTATAGTCAAGATCTGCTAATAAGAAATGATTACCTTCAAAATAGCAATGCAATGAGATACCAGGCCCCTGGAGAAAAAAGAGCTTGTCAGTGTCTAAAACAGAAGCCATCCTCCCTTCTCCCTCCCAGCATCCCAACCTCCTTGGCCTCTGACCCATGGATGGGGTTTCCAGCATTAACAGCAACTTGTTGCTGCTATTTAATCATTTTTCAATTGTGTCTGACTCTTTGTGACCCCATTTGGACTTTTTTTTTGGCAAGGGCACTAGAATAGTTGGCCATTTCCTTCTCTAGCTCATTTGACAAATGAGGAAATTGAGGCAAACAGGGTGAAGTGCCTTGCCCAGGATCATAGCTAGTAAGTATTTGAATAGAGATTTGAACATAAGAAGATTTGAATTTAGGTCTGGTGCTCTATTCAATGTAACACCTACTGCCCTTACCAACAACAATCCCATATAATCAAAATGAAATAAATTCATTGACTAAAGTCAGGTGGTCCTATCTGTAGAAGCTCCTCCCAACCTCCCAGAAACCCAGGCCCTCTCCTCTGAGCTTATAAGTTTCTCATTTATGAAGTTTCATCATTGTCGTCATCATCATTAATATTTACATGATACTCACTATGTAAGCATTGTGCATCTGAGCTAAGCATTTCAGAATTATCTTATCTGATTCTTAAAATAATCCTGGAACATTGATGCTATTGTTATCCCCATTTTACAGACGAGGAAGCTGAGGCAAAGATTAGAGAGTAGACGAACACAGATCCTCTGACTCACAGAGCTCTCTTTCTACTGATGTTTCCCTCCAATAATAAAAAGTGCCATTTCTATAGCACCTTAATGTTTATGAATTATTTTTTATACAGCTCTATCAAGCAGATAGTACATACATCATTAGAGGACAAAAGGGAAGCAAGATTCAATTAGCTTAAGTGTCTTGCCTAAGAGCACAAAACTAGAAATTACTAACATCTGGATTAGAACTCAGGTCCCCAGCTTCCAAGTCCTATTACAAAGTGATGGATTGCTAGTCAAAAGTGAAGCTCCCTGGCAGATGAAACCTCTATAGGATTTGAAATTGAATGTTATATTTTAAAAGTTCTCATTCAATCCCCTTATTTGACAAATGAGGGAGCAGAAGCCCAGTCTTGCAGGCGCCCACCCCAGAGGACCTTTGGAGAACCTAAGGAGAAAAGCTGCCTTACGAAGCATCCTCAATCCAATCTTCATTCTCTAGAATGGCCTCGATGTGGGGGTTGGTAATGACGACATCATCCAGTTCTAATTCGGAAGGTTCTGATTGGGTCTCCATAGCACCAATTAGGTCCACGATTGGTCTACAAGGAAAAAGCATAGTTAAATGGCTTCTGGAGAGTTCATGCTGACCTCCTGCCAGAGAGGGAACAATTCATCCAAAAAAAAAAAAACAGATGAGGAGGACAGAAAAAGGCCTTCATCTTATATCTGGCAACCCCACTGAGTACCAGACTTCAGGACAGCTTCACCTTTTGGATGGAACTCCCCTGTTAGAGTGTGATTAGAGGAGGCCAGAGCCAAAAAGAAAAAAGCCTGAGATTCAGATGCCCAGAGTCACTCCAAAACACTTTACCACCCACAAGACAAATCAGGAAGGATTGTGTGCCATCATGAGTGGGTACGGGGTCCATATTGTTCTGCTGGGATACTCTATCTCACTCCCCACCTCCCCTCCTTCCCCATTCCTCCTTTCTCTTTTTGGTCCTTTCCTTGAATTAACCAGAGCCACTTTCACATTCACCTAACTCTGTCCTCAAAATTATCAGCGTAAATACTTCCCCTGCCATTTTGTTTCAGTCCCTCTCATCTACCCCAGTCCTTCTCTACTTCAACCCTAGAAATATACATCCCTTGAGGAATCCCATCGAGGACAAATCTCATTACAATGAAGTCCAAGGAACAGTTCACATTTTTTCAGGAAAACAGGCATGTCATCCTTAATATAGAAGAGAAATTGAATTTAAACATACAAAATAATGGGTATTTGTTTGACATAAATATTCCCTGCTTATGGACTTCGATCTCAGTTAAAAATTCTGCCTCTGGTACTTACTACTTCTTTAATCTAACAAGTTACTTCCTCTCCCAGAGTCTCAGTTTATTCATTTGTAAAATGGGATTTGAGATTAGATAGCTTCTGTGATCCTTTCTAGCTTTAGATCTGAGATCCTGTGATAAGCATTTCTTAAATAATAGTATCCCTTGGTACATTTTAGTGTTTATCTGTAAATTAGGGAAGCAGCTAGATGGTGCTTTGGCTAGGAATCAAGAAGTTTCATTTTCCTGAATTCAAATCCTGCTTTAGACATTCACTAGCTGTGTGACCCTGAGCAAGTTGCTTAACCCTGTTTGCCTCAGTTTCCTCATCTGTAAAATAAGCTGGAGAGCGAAATGGCAAATCATATCCTTGCCAAGAAAATCCCAAATAAAATCATGAAGACATGAGTGAATTATAAATTAGGAACCAGAGCATAAGAGATTGGAATAAGTGAGATTGGAAGATATGTGCTGATAAATGGGTCTCCAGGAAGGAAAAAAGTATACATAATACATTTTTAAAATTTAATCTGCATTCTTAACATTTTCTCCATAATTTTCTAAAGCCTAACAATCAAAAAACAATAGATAAAGTCCTGATTTGATCACCTTTGTGATTTTCAAGATATAATTTCTCACATGTAACAATCCACCCCAGTACACCCCTGGGAACTAGTCCCATGAATGGAACTTAGAACTGAGAGAGTAGGAGCCACTGTGACTGGGAAATATTCAGAAATGAAGATTAAGCATCACTGATTTGATCATAGAGATCAGTTTACATATGCTTTTTCATGAGCTCTTTATTTGTATAAAGCAGAATGTCGGGGATTTAGTATACTGAGCAGCACTTGCTTCAAGTGGTCCATCAGCCAAAGTTCCAACACCTTTTTGTCTAACAAAGATCTCTATTGTAGTAGGTTTTGTTTCAACAGGATCCAATATCTCTGAGGACTTTGCTTTCCAACCTTCCCTGAACCCTATTCCACTATTGCCTTCTCTTCCCTATAAGTTTAGACATAAACTGGGTTCACTTTAGTTTTTGGTCATGTATGAAAATCTTGGTTTGCTAAAGGGGAAAAAAAGAACATAAGATCCTAGATCTGAAACTACAAAAAATCTCAGGGACCATCTATTCCAACCCCTTTGTTATAAGATGAGGAAACTGAGGTCCACAGAATGAATAAGATACAGATAAAGAGCTAGAAGAAACCTCAGAGGCCAATTAGTCCAATTTACAGATAAGGAAATTGAGACTCAAGAAAGTTGTGTGACTTGTTCAGAGTGACATGGATAGTAAATTATCAGAAGTATGATTTCAACCCAAGTCCTCTGATTCTCAGGATATTTCTTTAATCAGTGCAGAGTATTATCATGAATCACAAACCAGAAAACTTGCTTTTATAGCACTTTCAAACATATAACTCTGGGTTGAATAGAGCCAACTTGATGTTTTTTAAGTGTATGTTTCTTCTTTCAAGAGCCATACTTGTGTGACTTTGATTCTCTAAATCTCTCAAGTTTCCACATCTGTGAAATGATTGTGTTATAGATGGCTTCTAAGGTCCCTTCCAGCTCTTTATCTCTGAACCTTCTCCCCTCCCTTCAGGGAACTCACTTGGAGTCATAATGCTGGAGCAGATCTCGGGGCCGACAGTAACGATGTCTGCAGACCACAACCAAGGCCACAAATGAGGCCAAAAAAATGGTAGCCAGCACACCAATGGCGACAATCACAACGGTTTCCATGATCACAAGTTTGCTCGTCCTAGACTCGGTTACATCCCAGGATTCCCCTAAAACATGTTAGATCACTGAAATCAAATAAAAGCAAAAGAAAAATCAAAGCATAAATAGTAATTCCAAGAGTTAGTGAAAATGAATATTACACCAGCTATATGCCTATGGACTAAGAAATAGCTAAAGAAAAGATGATATAGAGACAGCTTTGTGGTACAACAGATAAAGTACTGGGCCTGGAATCAAAAAAACCTGAATTCAACTCAAGCCTCAAATACTTCACTTTACCTCTCTCTGTGCTTTGGTTTTCTCATCTACAAAATAATATCTACCTCCCAGGGTTGTTGTGAGAATCAAATGAAATAATGAGTGTAAAATACTTTGCAACTTTAATAAATAGATAAATGCTAGCAATTATTATTTTTAAATAGTTTCATTTTAAAATTTATTTATATAATATATAATATAGATTAGTTATATATTAATATTGTTAACATATTTTATGTTTTATTTAACTTGTTTTAAATATATAGTAAAGTGGGGTTTTTTTTTCATTTTTTCCCCCTCCTTCCCATCCTAAAGATGGTTACCATTAGACACAAATAGGTCATCTATGTAAAATTATTCTATAGACACCTATTTATCAGTTCTTTCTCTGGAGTACTATAGCATTATAAGAAGCAATGGAGCTGAAAACTTCAGAGAAGCATGGGGAGACATATATAAACTTATGCAGAGTAAGAAAACTTAATCAAGGAAATAATATATATTATGATAATCCAAAAAACAAAAAACCTCTAAAATTTGGCATTGTACAGTTACAATTGTTGAGCTTGGTCCTGGAAGAAAAGGTGTTTTTTTAAATACATTAATTATACATTAATATTGTTAACAAGGGGCAGCTGGGTGGCGCAGTGGATAGAGCACCAGCCTTGAATTCAGGAGGACCCGAGTTCAAATCTGGTCTCAGACACTTAACACTTCCTAGCTGTGTGACCCTGGGCAAGACACTTAACCCCAGCCTCAGGGGGAAAAAAAAATATGTGTGTATATATATATATATATATATATATATATATATATATATATATATATAAATATAACATATTTTATATTTTATTTAATTTATTTTAAATATATAATTAAAATATCATTTTTTTATTTTTTTTTCTTCCCTCCTCCCCACCCTAGAGATGGTTACCATTAGACACAAATAGATTATCTATGTAAAATTATTCTATAGACACCTATTTATCAGTTCTTTCTCCGGAGTACTATGGCATCATAAGAAGCAATGGAGGAAAACTTCAGAGAAGCATGGGGAGATTTATATAAACTTAGACAAAGAAAGCATAACCAAGGAAGTAATATATACAATGATTAAAGGAACATGAATCCAAAATAAAAAATAAAAACCTCTAAGACTTGGCGTTGTGCAGTTATAACTGTGGAGCTTGGTCCCGGGAGAAAAGGTTTTTAAAATGCATTTCCCTGCCTTCATTACATAATTAGGAAACCATGGGTGTGTATTGCAGTATACACTATCAGAGGCAGTCACACAATTTGCTGAATTACTTTTTTTTACCTTTTTCTTTTGTAATATGTTACAAGGTATAAAAGGGAGTGGGGGAAAGGGGAAAGGAGAGAAGAAAAGCTACATTCTTAAAGAATGGGACATAAAAAGGAAAGGTAATAAAATAAGGCTTACAATTATTTTTAAAGAGAGTTACGATGTATCTGGGCTCCGAAAACAATGTGACAGCTCAGGAATATTTCCCTGAGCTCAGGGGATGCCACAAATTGTCACCCCTCCCCCTTCCAGTCTGGATTCAGTTCCATCAATCTAAGGATCTCTAGAAAAATCCCAGAGCCTGGGAAAGCGGGGTATTTACGATAGGTCAGGGTCAAAATCTGGCTTTTTTCTGCACTCACTGTTATTCTTCCCGCCTTGAACTAGGTTGACCTGTCAAGCTTTGAATGGAAACTTTATTTGTAGCAACACTGTTTTCACTTCTGAATGAACATGTGGGCAAGGGATGTCTGTTACCAAGAGCTGAAATTGAGGACTCCATGGTCAGTTTCCAGTGAGGTACAGGCTGCTCCTCGGCTCTAACCTCCTTGTACAGTGAGGGGAGGGAAAGACTTAAAAAGTACATAAAGTGATAATCATTTCCAATTTCACTGCTAGTGTCATGGAAATCCCTGCAGTTGAAGTCATAAGGCTTGGGTTTACATTTTCACTTGTTGATTATTTTATTTGCCTGGGCATGGGGCCTCAGTTTCCCCTTTTGTAAAATGTCTTGCTTTTAACACAAGACAGCCTGATACAGTACAAAAAAACACTAAGGAATCAGAGGACCTGGGTTCAGATTCCCTCCTCACAATCTCCCTGGGCCTCAGTTTTCTCATCTGCAAATTATGACTAGTGGGTCTATTTTTTTTTTCCAAGGGATCTGTGAGTCTTTACAATCATAACATACATCCCAAATGGAGCCACAGTCAGATACAATGAAAAATGACTGAACAATAACAAGACATATCAAACAAGTAGCCCACGTGGCAGGAAAAAAATCAATAGAAAACATCACTGACTCCGACTGATCCTCATAGGGCATGGTCTTAAGCACATCGAGCCTTCTGGTCACTTCTCTCTCGTATATTAAAATTCTTCCTAAAAATGGATTGTCTAGAACTTGAACTTTGAGTAATGAACAATATTCCATGATGTTCCAACCAGGGAACCTTCTATCTCTCACATTCTGTATTCTAAGGTTTATTATTCCACGCTCTAATATCCTTTGCAGCTCTCAAATGCTAAGTTCTAATATCCCTTCAAGCTCTGATGTTCTTTCTTTCTAGATTTCTTTCATCTCTGCTCTCTCTGCTCCAATATTTCTCCCAGATCAGATATTCCCTTGTCTGAGATTTCTTCTGACATTCTGACTGTGATTTCGTCCATTATTCACATCCTATGTTCTCAAGCAGCTAGATGGTACCGTGGATAGATCCATGAGTCTGAAGTCCAAAAAACCTAAATTCCATCCAGTCTTAGGCACTTACTAGCTGTTTGACCCTTGACACATCTCTTAATCTGTCTACCTCATTCCTCAATTATAAAATGTTAATAATAATAGCTTTCACCTTCCAGGTTGCTGTAAGAATAAAATGAGGTCATATTTGTACATGACACATGCTTAATAATTGCTTGTTCCCTCCCCCCACTTCTCCCAATTCTAATATTCTGTGTTCTGTAGTCCTTTCTATCTCTGACATTCTTTGTTCTAAGGTCTCTTCCAGTTTTGCTGCTATCTTTTAAGGTTTTGTTCAGTTATAACATTTTATGTACTATGATCTCTTTCAGTTTTAACATTGTACATTGTGAGAATTCTCACAGTTTTCACATTCTGTGTTCTGAGATCTCTTCTAATTCTGACATTGTATATTCTATGGCTCCTTCCAACTCTAACATTCTATACTTCTATGATTGTTGGTAATTACAGGATCCACTGGAAAGCAGAAAAAGAGAAGAAAATGTGAGAGGGCAGAAGAAAGTAAAAGGAAAGAATAGGCAGTGAAATCCACACTGTCAGGAATACTGGTGAGCGTCCTCAGACAGCCCTAATGGCTGATCTTTTGCTGATCCTGCTTGATACCCTGAGAGTAGAAGGAAAAGTCAAAACTTACAGACGTGTTTCCCCATGCCAAAGGAACATACATCTGTCCATGAGCAAAAGCAAAACACAAAACCAGATGCTGAGGAGACGCAGGAGAAAGGGGGGAGTTACTGCTTCGAGCCAGGAATTCAAACTCAATCTCTTGGTCTTGAGGGGAATAAAATTTCATCCTTCCCTAGTGCATTTTCACCCTTAGTTTGTTTCTCTAAGCAAGCCACTCCCTGTCTGGGTCTGTTTGTTCCTCAGTAAATCAGAGTTTCGCCCAATAGCTAACATGATTATAACACTGTAAGGTTTACAAAGCATTTCACTGAAGTTATCTCATTTGATCTTCACAATAACCCAGTGAGGTAGATGCTACTATTGTCTCCATTTTACAAGTCAGGAAATGAAGACACAAAACTTAAATCAAGTGATTTGCCCAGGGTTACTTACTAGTGCCTATGTCAAGACTCAGATTCATGACTTTCTGCTCCAATTGGGTCCAAATGCTCCATCCCCTCCCTATATCCCTATGCCTCCTGATTAAAAGTTCCTTGAGAGTCACTGAAAGTGACCCTTCCATAATTGTACTCATCTTTTTGTCTTCTGGATGGGCCAGCTGCCACCAATTCCCACCCCAACCGTCACACTTCACCTAAATTTGTCAGTCTTCAGCACCCAGGGAAGTAATAGTTTCAAAAAGCCTCATTTTGGTTGGGGAGGAGAGTTTCTCCATGGTATAGAAGAGGAAAAACAGACCCACTGGCCACTGCAATATTTTTGTGTGACTCTTTGTCTCTGCAAGCATGAGCACGTGTGTGTGTGTGTGTGTGTGTGTTTTCTCTCTGTCTCTCTCAGTATGAACTTAATTGTTCTCTCTCTCCTCCCCCCTTCTCTGTTTCTGTCTCTGTCTCTGTCTTTCTCTCTCTCCCCTCTGTGTATGTGTCTGTGTGTGTGTCTATTTTTCTCTCTTTCTCTTTCTTTCTCAATGTTTCTCTCTAGCCCTTTGTTTCTCTCTAAGACTTTGTCTCTCTTTGTTTTTCTCTGTCTCCATCTGTCTTTTCTCTTTCTCTCTCTGTTTCTATCTCTCCATCTGTCTCTATATCTCCATCTCAGTCTATCTCTGTCTCTGTTTATCTCTGTGTCTCTGTCTCTCTCTTCCCCTCCCTCCCTCTCTCTGTTTCTCTGTGTGATACTCTCTCCTTCTCTCTTTTCTCTCTCTGTCTCTCTGTCTCTGTCTCTCTCTGTGTCTCTGTGTCTCTGTGTGTGTCTCTCTCTGTCTCTCTGTCTCTCTCTGTCTCTCTCTCTCTCTGTCTCTCTCTGTCTCTCTGTCTCTCTCTCTCTCTCTGTCTCTCTCTCTCTCTCTCCCTCCCTCCGCCCCCCCATTACCCCCCCTCCTTCCCCCTCTCCCCCCAGGGAAGCTTCCAGCTTAACGCGGAGTTTTCTTTCCCAGTTGGGCTCTCCGGGGGCCGCCGTGGGATCGGAATGCAAGCTATCCGGCCGGTGCCTGGCATGGACGGGTCACGGCGAGCCCGCCGCCGGGCCGGCCTCCCCTCCCCCTCCTCGGAGGAGGAGCCCTTCCCAGCCCGGGCTGGCAGCGGCCCCAGCGCGAGCCTCGCACAAAAGGTGCTCGCCTCCGCCAAGTTTCCCCGGACAAGTCCCTTTCCTAAGAGCACATGGCGAAGGGGCAGAGCGGAGGTGGCCTTCCCCGGCGGGGTGGGACGAGGAAAGCTGAGGTGAGCCTTACCCCAATCCTGCGGGCTCCGGGACACATTCCTGGCTCTGGTGTTTAGAGTAAAAGTGAACAGGCTCCAAACTGACGCCAGACTGATTAGAAAAGTCGGCTGGGAGCTTTGCTCCCCGTAGCAGCTCCCCAAGAGAGCGGGGCATGCTGGGAAGTAAGCTTGGTTGACAGAAGGAATCATGATAAATTCCCAAGACTAAAGGCAAACTCCTGGGGGTGAGGCTGGAGGCCCATGAAGGGGCTTAGTAAAGACCTCATGGGATCACAGATTTAAAGTTGGAAGGGATCTGGGAAGCCATCACTTCCAAACCCCTTTGTTTTTCAGATGAGGAAACTGAGGCACAAGGAAGGTTTGTCCCGAGACACACAATGCCTGAGATATGATCTGAACGCAGGCCCTTCTGCTCCTAAGTCCAGCTCCCTATTTACTATGCCCTGGGCAGAGAATCTGCAACATCTCCTCCATGCCCCATTACCGCATATCCTGGTCAACATCGCATCTCATTTCCACTGAGGAGAACGAATAGATCCTGGGGATAAGAAGGGCCAAGTTGCATTTCAGAGCTGGATAGTCAAGACGGGCTAAAGAGAAAAATAAACAAGGATGGCCCTGTCATGAATGACCTAGGGAGAATAGCTACGAAAATCGGTCCTCTGGGTAAAGACTTAAAGAAAATGGGCTAAAAAGCCTCAAGATGGGAAGTCTGAGGGCTGAGCTGATTCACTTGATGATTCTCTGGAAGCCTATGAAGGATTAGGATGAGAGTACCTGGAAGATGTGATCCATGATGTGACTAAATAAGGACTGAAATTAAGATAGATTGTCTAGATTCAAATCATGGGTATGTTCAAGAGTATCTGTCAACAAACTCTAATTTCTGTGAAAACTCTGGTAGCAAAAGGTAAGGAATGGAAACAGGAGAAAAAGATAAAATCTGCAAAGAAGGCTGTAAGGAAAAGGAACAAACCTGGATCAGTATCAGAGAAAGTTTGACTTCTGGAGAGAGGGATGCAAGAGTTTCATTTTCTCTGGGTAGAGTCTCCAATAAGTCATCTTGAAATAGCTACATACAGCTGAACCATGAAGCAATGAGAGGATGAGTGGATAGAGAGCACCAAAGATTTGAGCATCTAGAACACCTGAGTTCAAATCCTTCCTCAGACACTTGCTAGTTGTATGACTTTGGACAAATCCTTAATCTTTCTGAACCAGTTTCCTCATCTCTAGAAAGAGGAGGTTGGACTTGATGGTCTCTATGCTCCAGATCCCAGGGAGAGCCTATTCTATATATTTTTGTGAGGGTGGGAAGCAAGAAATGGCCTGAGTCATTGAACATTCTATGGTAGCTTCGGGAAGAGTACTCTTTTTCCAGAGAGACAATCTCATTCTGGGATTCCCTGGCAGGCTCAGAGCATGAGATAAAAATAAACAAATAAATAAATAAATAAAAGTTAAATATTCAACTAGCCCAACCCTTCCCTTCGAGAAAGTAGAGGTAGAAGCAATGGTCAGAGGAAATGTTGTAGATCTCCCTCCCCTGGAGGCTTGTTGAGAGGTACCATGCATAGTGGAAACCACTGGACTTGGAGTCAGGAAAAATTGGGTTCAATACTAACCCATGACACTTATTAACAATGTGACCATGGGAGGCATTTAACTTACCAGACACTTGTAGTATCAACTCCAGAAGCAATAAGACATAGTGGATAGAACCAATTTTGAAGTTAAGAAGACCTAGGTACAAAGTCCATCTCATATACTGTCTGTGTGACCAAAGAGAAGTTAGTTGAGCTCCCTACGCCTCAATTTTTGTTTCTGTAATATGAAATTGGACTCAACAACCTCTAAGATTACTTACAATTCTAGTCCTATGGTCTCATGTAACTATACAACCATTGGCCATTCACTCAGAATCTCAGTATCCTCAAGCAATGCCCAGAGATTAAATCACTTAGTGGGTCAATAAAAAGTCAGTCCATAAATCCCTATTAAGTGCCAGACACAGTAATAAGTGCTGAAAGTACAAAAAGGAGAAAAAGACGATCTCAGACCTCAAGGAGTTTACAATCTAATTGGGAAAACAAACAAACAAGCAAATAGTTATGTACAAACAAGCTAAAAAGATAAATTTGGAAATAATCCACAGTGGAAAGGCTGATCTGCATTTAAGGAGGGAGGAAGTTTTTACACTAAGTTCCCTATACCAGAAGTGTCAAATTCAATTAAAAATCATATGTAAGAATCCCTATGGATTATATATTGAAGTGGTGCAATGGATAGAGCGGTTAGGGAAAACCTGAATTCACAATTCTGCCTCAGAGATTTACTAGCTATGACTGAGTCACTTCACTCTGTCATATGAGCCAGAGAAGGACATGGCAAACCATTCTACTATCTTTGCCAAGAAAACCCCAAAAGGACCACAAAGAGTCAGAGGCAACTGAAAAATGACTAAATAACAAAAATTTACAAATATTACATTTGTTTCTCTATGACTTTGTCTCTCTGTTTTTCTGTTTTGTGTTTTATTCTATTTTCATTTATTTTGCTAACAATTTCCCAATTACATTTTAATTTGGTTTTAGTTACATTCAGAAGTGTTGTGGGCCACATTTGGCTCATAGGCTTCATGTTTACGCTGCATCCCTTCCCCCCCAAAAAAGGGGAAAAACCCAACTTTTTGTGTCACTTATTGAAAAATAATTTCTCTAAAATGGGGAAAGGTGTGGGACAACTTGATTTCTGAAATTTTTTTTCCAGTTCTCTCTCTCTAATTCTATGTATATCACATTGTTTTTGTGAAGTTCTAAAGAGAGAAAGAGTGTGGAGCTCTTTGCAGCCCTTAAAATTACTGAATGTTGACTATTATCATGGTGTATAAAACCTGCTAGGTAAAGTCTTTAAAACCAACAGGAATCTCTTGTTTTAAGTTAGGAACTCAGAACAGGGACTCCTTCTGGTTACAATAGATTTCTTTGACAATCCAGTGACACCTATGATTCCATTCAAAGAATATTATTTTTAATTGCATAAAGATTAGAAAAAAACTATTAACTATTAGTGAAAATAAAGATTAAATTATTTTCTATCCAAGTTCACAGATTTATGCCAATCCTCCGGGAGGGAGGGAGAAGGAGGAAAACTATAGATCTCTTGAGCATGTGTACCCCAAGTTAAGAATTTCTCACTTAGGAGATTCTAAACAGAGTAAAGAGAATAATAATAATAATTATTATTAAAATAATAAAAGTCTTTTAAAACTTATAAAGCACATTATATGCATAACTTTGCTTGATTCTTCCCCAAAACCTACAGTTTATAATGGCTATTATTTTCCTTTTTTCACCAATGAGCATACTAGACTCAGATATTATGAGACTTGTCCAGGTTTTCTGAGACAGAAGATAATAATTTAAGTGTCCAAGTCAAGATATAGATCTAGGTTACTCTGACTTCAATGCTAGCACCTCTATCCACTTCTCCAAGCTGTAAAATGTTATCTGATCCCTGCTGGTGAAGCATTTCCATGATCAAAATACAGAAAAATCCTTTGGGTTTTAGTTTAGAGTCCCACCCATAAGATTTATTTCACTACCTCCACCACCACCCACAAGCAGGATCCTTAAGACTTTCTTATCAGTGCTCCTGTGGGCAGGCCCTAAAGAGAAGGGTAGAGGATATAAACACTTTGTTCCTCATATAGCCCTAACCCCTTAAATGTCATCCAAGATCCTGTTATCCAAGTTCAAGCCCATCACAATGAAGCAGAGAGGATGGGGGAGACCAGGGTTCTCCATGAAGCTACAAGAACTAGGAGTTATCTCACCAGCCCTACCCCAGTGTTGATATTTCTCAGACTAACACTCTATAAGCCCATTCAGCCATCCCATACTTGAACTTTGACAAAGAACTCACAGACTTCTTAAAGGGCAATTGTAAATAGTAGCTCTAGATAACAGATATCTAACCCATGCAGCCTAGATAACTTCCTGCAAGAAGCTTCTATTCAAAAGAATACTTCATTTCCTGGTCCCAAAGCCAAGTCCTGTCCTTAAAATGTTGGCAGAATTTGAAAAGAAACCTCTCCCCAAAATGAGCCAACTTCTAGTCCAGAGTACTTCTAAAATTCTCATCCGTAAGCTATCAAATGAATCCTGGAGAGCCCAGTTCAATCCAAGTGCTCTAAAGTCTTCACCCCAGACCCAAGAAAACAAAAACCCATCCATTTGGGAGTCTACCAGATCTCTCGTTCTAATCCAAGCAGTTAACCAAGGACATGATTGTAATCCTTCTCCTAAGAGAACATCTGGGTTTCCCCTAAGTAATTTAAGTTTCAAGATATGGGACCAGGCAGTATCAAATGCACATAAAAATGGGGGACACTAATCTATAAAATAAAGATCCTTGCTGGCTGCATATTTGCTTAGAAAAACACATATTAACACTATCTATATTCTATTGTATCTTTTACTTCTTATTATCCTCATTTTACAGATGAGGAAACTGAGGCTGAGTTTAAATGATTTGTCCAAAGTATCTGAGACAATAGATAATACTGTATGTGAGTCAGGATTTAGACCTGCTTTTTTCTGACTCTGATTCCAACATGGACTCCAATAGGGATACTACAAGGATTCCCATGGTCAGAAAAAAAAAAAAAAAAAAAAAAAAACCCTTTAGATGTCTGCTCTTAGAGCTCAGGATTCATTTCATCATCACCATCACCACCCACAAGCAAACTTTTTGAGATTTTCCAATCAAAGGAACTCATATGGAGAGTTCTAATGGGATAGAAGGCAGCCCAGAAGGTGCATTCATTGTTAATATTTCTCAATTACATTTTAATGTGGTCCAAGCAGGGAGATTTCTGAGTCAAGGCATTAATAGTCTAGCAAGCAGAGGGCAAACTCTGGGTCCCAGACTGTCATATGGCGTTCAGCAGTCAGGAAGCAGGGTATCCAATAAATTGCAATCTACAAAATGTACAAGTGCTTTCATGTTTATACATACACACACACACACACACACACACACACACACACACACGCATGCATGCATGTTTCCATTGCACTGGGTCCCAGACTGTTAGCAATAAAAATGAGTAAGAAGAAGAAAGACCATAGATGTCCGATTTAAGTGAATTCCTAAACTGAATGGCTTGTTACTGAATTATTGATTTTAGAGTTAGAAATGACCTTAAAGACCTTCTAGTTCAACTTTCTCATTTTACAGATGTAGAAACTGAGACCCATAATGCTTAAGTGATTTTCCCAGAGTGACCCAAGTCATAAGTGTCTGCCAAGATTTGGACTTGGGTCATCTTTCTGATTCCGAATGAATCTTTTTTTATTCTTTAGACTTTATCTATAATTCTATGCCTCATTTCTAC
The DNA here is from genome assembly GCF_048593235.1 of Sminthopsis crassicaudata. Taxonomy (NCBI): domain Eukaryota; kingdom Metazoa; phylum Chordata; class Mammalia; order Dasyuromorphia; family Dasyuridae; genus Sminthopsis; species Sminthopsis crassicaudata. The sequence continues at coordinate 448,342,066 of NC_133620.1, forward strand.
TCTATTACTTGCTTACCAGTTAAAGTTGGTGCCTGAATTTTGGTGGTCAGAGCCTGTGTTAAGATGTTAGATCTTTCTTTACCAATATAGAAGTAAAGTGTGTGAGAGTCATGGTACATAGAAAGAATTCAAAGAGATTCTCTTTAAGCCACAAAAGAATTTATTTATGCCATTGCTGATGGGCTAACCTCTAGTCTAAAATTAGAAATAGCTCAGGGAGAGCTTTATATGCTGAAAATTTGGGGCTTAGCTAGCAGGCTAAGAACCTATAAGATTGTAAATTATAAAAGAGAGATAAGGAGTCAGAATGTCTTTTTATCCAGGTAAGGAGAAAAGATATCTTTTAACAAGGTACTGAAGGATTAAGACAAGATGGCTTTTTTGGAGAGGACGAATAAGCAATAATAGATAAGATGTTTTATTGCTCCACATTCCTCAGCTGGATTATGTAGTTTTGAATAGACCCTCAGCTTCGACCCTTCATCTCCTCCCTTTCTCTCTTTTGGGGAGAGGAAATTCTGAGGATAAGAGCTGGGGACCCATCAGAAACACCCAAATCAATGGGGAGCTGAAATCAGAAGTACATATCTTAGGAGGGGGGCCCATGAATCCACACAGCCTCTTAGGGGAAGAGTTATTGTTGGTGGGGCTCAAAAGAGAGACAGTGTATTGGAACCCTGTCTTCCCAGAATCAGCCGGAGTCAGGATAATCAAAAGTCTTTATTCTTGGTCTTTTGCGGTGGAGGTCAGGGGATTAGATCTAGCAATCTCCACACCTCCTTCCTCTCTCTACACCTTCAGGAGAATGCCTCAATTTCCTCCTCCTACTCCACCCACTCATGTCACTTCCCCTCCTTTGTCCACACCCACCGATCCAGCCAGCACCAAATAGTTGGGGAGGGTCATCCTTCAAACATGTTAATAGAGAATTGTCCAATTGGCAATTAGTCAAGTGCTCCATTATCCAAGTGCATTTGCTCAGTTCCAACCCTTTACAACAATGTCTTTTCTAAAGTTGGAAGAGATAGAGAAGCCCAATGTCATTCAGACCTGAAGAAAACACATTTATGTGTCCATGTACAGGAGAGAAGAATACAAAGAACAGGAGCTATGACATGGGGGAACAACCTGAATCTCTCCTTTGCTAGTACTGAGATTTCTGTACATTATCTATCTCTTGAATGAAGGTGGAATTCCCCAGAGAGGAGGGATGATGAATTCTCTAACAAGCTCAGGTTCTTTTTCATTTGAAGGTGGGAATGGAAGGTATTTTTGATAAAAAAATGATACCATCATTGGAATAATTCTATAGGTCCCAGGGATTGGATGAAACTAACTGAGAATCAAGATATAAAGACAATTTAGAGACATGGGTATAAGTGTTCAATGTTTTCTATTGTGTTAAGTAAACTTATCTTATGTTCTATTTGCTGTTAGTCTGAGTACTTGCCTAGGGAGGCCTTTTGGGAGAATGTAGGGAAAAAATCTGATGTTCCCAAAGGAAGTTCCCTTGCATGGAAGTTTTCTTGCATGAAAGAGATATCTTCAAGTTGAACCTGTGTCCATCCACAAGTTATAGTTCTGTTCTGAAGGTATATGTAAGCGGAGAATCGTACCAACTTCTGATACTTAAATATGTCACTTGATAAGCAAGATACTGTTGGGGAAAAAAAAAAAACAAAACCTGGAACATCCTCCATGAACACAAGCAAAGTGAAATATTCAAAGTCAGAGTAATGTTCTGGGATGACCAGCTAAAAGTGACTTTGCTATTCTCAGCAGTACAATGATTCGCTACTGTTCTAAAGGACTTATGATGAAAAATCCTATCCATATTCAGAGAAGAAATTGATTGTATCTGAATACAAATTGAATAATACTCTCTTTTTTAAACTTTATTTTTCTTAACTTTTTAAAATTGGGATGAAAGATCTATAGTTTCTTTCATAATCTGACTTTTATAGAAGTGTTTTTGCATAATTTCACATGTGGTTTCTTAATGGGAGCTGGAGGTGAGGATAAGGGAGAGAATATGGAACTCAAAAAATTTTAAATGTAAAAATGTCTTAAGTGTAACTGGGGAAAATATTAAATAAGAAAAAATTTTAAAAGATAGAAAAGGAAGGAAGAGAGGAAGGAAGGAAGAGAGAAAGGAAGGAAGAGAGGAAGGAAGGAAGAGTGAAAGGAAGGAAGGAAGGAAGGAAGGAAGGAAGGAAGGAAGGAAGGAAGGAAGGAAGGAAGGAAGGAAGGAAGGAAGGGAGAAGGAAGAGAGAAAGGAAGGAAGAGAGAAAGGAAGGAAGAGAGGAAGGGAGGGAGGGAGGGAAGAGAGAAAGAAAGGAAGGAAGGGAGGGAGGAAGGAAGGGAGGAAGGAAGGAAGGAAAGAAGGAAGGAAGGAAGGAAGGAAGGAAGGAAGGAAGGAAGGAAGGAAGGAAGGAAGGAAGGAAGGAAGGAAGGAAGGAAGGAAGGAAGGAAGGAAGGAAGGAAGGAAGGAAGGAAGGAAGATAGATAGATAGATAGATAGATAGATAGATAGATAGATAGATAGATAGATAGATAGATAAGGTCACTTGAAATCAGAGCAAAGGAATTCTCAGTGAGGTAAATACCTAGACCAGGCTGAGTTCCTTCAAGTCAATATCCCTTCAAATATAATCAGTAGTCTAGAGCCCCTATGTAAGCCATAACACTTAACCCAAAGCTATTAATTCCTAATTTCAAATGGGTAAACCTTTGTGTAGAAACAACCCCCAGAAGAGGTCATTATTTCTTCAAAATTTAGGACTGGATTTGGGATACCCCTTTGAGGTGAGAGGAACCCCAGAGAACAGTGCAACAACTTTGGGCTGTCTTGAGACAGCAAACTTTATCGTCCACATATGTATCTTTAAATAAAGCCAATTCAATCAAAGTAATCATGAATATGGTCTACTTGCTGGAACTCGGGAACCTGCTGAATACAGTAGTTCATACCAAGGGAACCTTCCCCCTCCTTAGGAATACTTTATGGTTACATTAAGACTAAACTGGAAAAATTGGTGTGTGGAAAATATGGTTTTAATAATTATGTAATGGGACATAGTTACTAAATAGCTAACAAAGCAATGTTAAGCTTGATAAAGAATCCCCGTTCTCAAATGCCTACTCTTTCTGCACCCCTGCTCTCTGTTGTCTAACTGCCAGGATGCTGGTCTAGTCCCCAAGGAATGCAATAGGAAGATCATGAGTGCAGACTCTGCAACTGATTGCATGTTATTCTGTTGTAGAAGGGCCAATACATTCTATATTTTATGCAAAATCCATGATGTGGTTCCTGCAGTGGCTCTGGCACGAAGTCTAGTTATTCTCTGAGGGCCATTTTGTCACCTATAGGTCATCTGGCAGCAATAATGGGCTGAAGCAGAGTATCATGGTGGATTGAGCATTATTTTTGGATGCAGCAAGGCCTGAGTTTGAATCCTACATTTACTCACTACAAGACTGCGATCACATGACTTAATCTACTAAATCCGTTTCTTCATCTGGAAGATGGTAATCAACAATGCCAAAAGTTGCTGAGAAATTATGAGGGATGAGGATTGAGAAAAAACCATTAGATTTGGCAAAGAATAGACCATTGGTAACCAAAGGGAGCAAATTCAGTTGGAAGCCATAACTAAGACAAGAGAGAAGAAGAATTGTAAATGGCCTTCTGGAGGAGTTTAGCCATGGAAAGGAGTAGATGTACAGAACTATTTCCTGGGAAGGGCTGGCCTAATGAAGGTTTTTGAGCATGAAGAAATGTAAGCATGTTTGTAAGCTGTCAGGAAGCTGCCAGTAGAGAGAGACTGAAGAAAGGTAAAAAAGTGGGATCATAACAGAGTGAACCTTTTGGACAAGATGAAATCTTGTTTGTTGTCTGTGAATAAGGCATTCCAGAACTCAGAAGTGGGTAATTTTAAGACAGAACATTGGAGGGGTGGGAAGAATTAGAAGGGGTAGGAATAAAGAGGTAGTCAGCGGAAAGATACAAAACAAGAGTTTAAAAATATCAGCCAAGGATTGAAAAACATTGGGATGAAAAGAATATGATGGGGTTGAAGTTTACTAACCATTACATGAATTATCATTGCTACTGGAGTTTCATAAGCAGAAGAGTGACATAATCAGAAATGCTTTAGGAATATCACAACAGCAGATGTGTGGAATAGGGATTAAAGAGGGAAGAGGCTGGAAGAAGAGAGTAATTAGTCACTACTGGAATAATCTTACTCTAAACAGTAAACCCACTCTTGTCTAAATACTCTCTCTCTCTCTCTCTCTCTCTCTCTCTCTCTCTCTCTCTCTCTCTCTCTCTCTCTCTCTCTCACACACACACACACACACACACACACACACACACACACACACCCCAAGTAGTATCCAAAGAGACACCTAAAATCTTACCTGCCTCAAGTCTATTTTATACATCCCTATCTACCCACAAAAGTGACTATAGTCCACCTTGAAGTAGGGAGTGATTATCATCAATTCACATTCCTTTTCCTTTTTGAAAAATTCATTCTATTGCACTTGTTCCAACAAAAGAACTTTCCTACAGCCATTAATTCTAGACTATTTGCTCTACTTTAATGGTGAGAAGTGGGGAAAAGGGATTTAGTATAGAGAAAAACAGATTGATTTGAAGTTAAAGAATCTATTATTCCTGGGGGGGAGGAGGGGAAAAATTAGAACAAAAGGTTTGGCAATTGTCAATGTTATAAAATTATCCATGCATATATCTGGTAAATAAAAACTATTAAATAAAAAAGAATCTATGTTCCATTCCTAACTCTGCTGTTTTGTACATATATACTCAATCTTAGAAAATCCACTTCCTCTCGCTCACCTCTGTTTCCTTACTGTGAAATGATGGAATTTTAGTGCTGAAAGGGAAATAAACTAGTAGTCATCTAGTCCAGAGATTCTTAAACATTTTCTACTGGCAACCCCTTTTCACCCAGAGAAATTTTTATTTAGAGGTTTATGAAATTTTATGGAGAGGTATATGAAATAGGTATCTAAATCAAACATTTACTAATAATAAATTATTAAGTTACTGAACAAATTATATATATATATACATATAAATCAAACATTTACTAATAATAAATTATTGTTACTGAACAAATTTTATATATATATAACAAACTATAATTTCATGACCGCCCCCCCCCCTCCACATTCAGACCCTATGTGGGCTTGCAGACCATAGTCTAAAAACCTGGAATTTAAGTCAATCCCTTCATTTTGGAATAGAAAAACAAACCCAGAAAGGTAAAGTAATTTCCCAAGATCACAAATAGTGTCATAAATCAGGTCCTGGAAGGGATCTTAGAAGTCATGTTATCCAGCCCCTCCCTCCGTTTTCCAGTGGGATACTGAGACTCAGAGAGTGAAGCAAGTTGCCAAAGAAGACAGGTAGAAAATGATCTAACCCTAAGCCCTCTAATTCTGAGGTCCTTTCTGTTTATAAATCTACAGCTACAATAATCTCTCTCAAAAAGCTGCCAGCAAATGGTTAATTTCTAGGCAATTCCATGTAGGGAGCTCTGGAAGCATCTTAGGGCCATTCTGAATTCTACCCCACATCACACCAGCTCAGGGAAAGTGAATTTTTAGAATGGCCACTAGATGTCAGTAGCACTTTTTAGGGGAAGGGTCCTATTCACTTCATTAGGGGCCCCAAAGAGCAAACTCTATAGTAATAAAGTTTTCAGTTTCTTATAGATCAAATTTGTTCTAAAAACTAATAATTTGTTTTACGATACTGTGCCTTTGTGGGTACACTTGAGAAAGGGACAGCATTTCCATTTCCATTCTGTAGCATTTTGGGGTTCAGCTGGTACAACAGAAAGAACACTGACTCTGCAGCCAGAGGTGGTTGTTGTTCAGTCATGTTCGACTTTCTGTGATCCCATTTAAGGTATTCTTAGCAGAGACACTGGAATGATTTGCCTTTTCTTTCCCCAGCTTATTTTACAGATGAGGAAACTGAGGCAGGATCAAGTGATTTGCCCAAATTCACATAGACCAGATTTATACTCGGGAAGATAAGTCTCTGGAGTCACCTCTCTATCTATTATGCCACTTAGCTGCCTAGAGTCAAGGGGCCTGGAATCAAATCCCATCTTTAACACTTAAAATTTATGTGGATCTGAACAAATCTTTAGCCTCTCTTCTGTAAAATAAAAATGTTGGGCTAGATGATCACTGCGTTCCTTCCCCATACTAGATCCCATAATTTCTCTCCTTATGCAGTTCCATCACATACTGGGATTAATAATTAGAGTAGACTATATATCAAACGAAAAACTAAATAATCTATCAATTGTTGAATCTGCCAAATTACTCTTACTGATTACTGATACAGTACCATGAGACCTCAAGCAAATCACAAAATAATATAGAATTTTGAGAGGTGAAAGGGACCTCAGAGGCTCTCTACTCTAACCCATACCCAAAAAGAATCTGCCTTTATAATACACTTGACAAATGGTCATTTATTCACTGCTTGAAAACCTTATATGAAGGAAAACTCTTCAACTCAAGGCTCAGGCCATTTCCTTTGGGATGACTTTAATCTTTCTTCTATTTTTTCCCCCAATTATCAATCTTTTCTTTTTCAAATCCCTCCCACACTCAGAAACACAGAGGCTAGATAGATATACTGAGACAAAGAAAAATAAAGAACCCCTGTATCATACTATTTATATGTATATATACATACACACACGTGTGTGTGTGGATGTGGGTATGGGTGTGTATAGTCAACCAAAACAGATTCGTCCATCATCTCTCTTTTACAAGTTGTACAGCATTCTTTATTAGTCCTATGGAAGCATGGTTAATTGGAGTTAAGTATTTCAGAGTTGTTCATTGTCTATAATATCAGTATTGTAGTATAAATGGTTCTCATGGTTTTGTTCACTTCACTCTGCATTAGTTTTTTCACATCTACCCAGATTTCTATTATTGATTAGAGAAATGCAAACTAAGACAACTTTGAGATACCACTACACAGCTCTCAGATTGGCTAAAATGACAGGAAAAGATGATGAATATTGGAGGAGGTGTGGGAAAACTGGGACACTGATACATTGTTGGTGGAATTATGAATTCCATTTAACTATTCTGGAGAGCAATTTGGAATTATGCCCAAAGATCTATCATACTGTGCATACCCTCTGATCTAGCAGTGTTTCTACTGGGCTTATATCCCAAAAAGATCTTAAAGGAGGGAAAGGGATCCATATGTGCAAAAATGTTTGTGGCAGCTCTTTTTGTAGTGACAAGAAACAGAAACTGAATGGATGCCCATCAATTGGAGAATGACTGAATAAGTTATGGGAAATTAATGTAATGGAATATTATTGTTATATAAGAAACAATCAGCGGGATGATTTCAGAGAGACTGACATGAACTGATGCTAAGTGAAATGAGCCAAACCAGAAGATCATTATACACAGCGACAGCAAGATTATATGATGATCAATTCTGATGGATGATCTCTTCCACAATGAGATGATTCAGACCAGTTCCAATGATTTCATGATGGAGAGCCATCTACACCCAGAGAGAGGACATTAGGAACTGACTGTGGAGCATAGTATTTTAACTCTTTTTGTTGTTCGCTTGCATTTTGTTTTCCCTCATTTTTTCCTCTTTTGATCTGATTTTTCTTGTACAGCATGATATTTGTGGAAATATGTATAGAGGAATTGCACATGTTTAACATATTGGATCACTTGTCAATGGGTGAGGAGAAGGAAGGAAAAAAAATTAGAACACAAGTTTTAGTAGGGGTGAATCTATAAATATATCCATGTATATGTTTTGAAAATAAAAAATTTTAATTTAAAAAAATTAAAAGCTAAAAAAAGCTTTGTCTACCCAGATTCTCTAAAACTATCTCCCTCATTATTTCTTACAGTTCAATACTATTGTTACATGTATATAACATAATTTGTTCATCAATTCCCTCAAACAATTAGCATCTCCTTATCTCCAAAAATCTCCAGATCATTATTATTGTTATTGTTCTTCAGTTGTTTTAATCATGTCTATTTGTGACCCCATTTGGCGTTTTCTTGGCAAAGATTGTAGTGTTTTGCTATTTCCTTCTCCAGCTCATTTTTACAGATGAGGAAACTGTTAAAAGACAGGGTTAAGAGACCTGCCCAAGGTCACAGTGCTGTCTGAGGCCAGATTTGAACTGAAAGATGATTCTTCCCGACTTCAGTTTCAGCCCTCTATCCTCTGTGCCACCTAAATATCCCACTAATTATTAGAGAAATGCAAACCAACTCTGAGGCTTCCGATCATATTGACAAAACTGATTTTAAAAAAAAAGTGACAAATATTGGATGGTGCTGGGGGAAAAACAGATATTTGATGTACTATTAATATGGCCATTCTAGGAAGCAAAGTATAATATCCCCAAAGATAACTTAACTATCCATGTCATTTAACCCAGCTATACCACGAGATCTAAACCCCAAAAAGATCAAAGAAGAAAATGTGTACGAAATGTTTATCACAAATTTTTTGTAATAAAAAGAACCAGCTCTACTCTTTATAAGCTTTTCCCTCACATCAAGCCCCACCCCCACCCCCATAATCTTCTCTAGGCTAATCTTCCTCATTGGATCCCTTTCTCTCGTTGTCATGGATTCAAGGTCTTTCACTATCCCAGTTGCCCCTTTCTAGATATCCTCCAGCTTATTAATGTCTAATCGACCAAGCGTGGTCCCCAAAACCAAGCACGATGTTTCAGATATTATCAGATCAGGGCAAAGTGTAGCTGGGCTATTACCCTTTTAATATAGGGAATCTCTGCATCTCTTAACATAGCCCAAGATCAAGTTAACTTGATTTACTGCCATGTCACACTGTTGACATGTGGAGGGAGCTTGATTTTTTTTTTTTTAAACCCGAGTTAAGTGAGGGGGAAGGATGACTTGCCCAAGATAACAGCCAATATATGGCAGAAATACAATTTGACTGCCAAGTCCAGTGATCCACCAAGAGGTAGTATCTCCAATTTAGAGAGAGGTTTAAAGGTTACAAAGCCTTTTTATTCATCCTATAAATTAGGTAATGCAACATCGTTTCCATTTTACAGATGAGAAAGCTGAGACTTAGAGATTAAGTGATTTACTAGGTGCAATTACCTAGTATCTGTTGGAGTCAAGATTTAAACTTAGGTCTCTTCTGATAGCTTCAGGGTTGGAAGGAACCTCAGGAACTTGTTAGTCCAATAAACTTTTTTTTTTTTTTTTTTTTTTTTTTACTGAAGCTCATTGAGGTTGTGATTTATCCAGGGTCACACATATAAGTATCAGGAGACAAAATTTGAACCCACATCCTCCAACTTTAGATTCTGTGTTCTATCCCTTATATTATATTTCATAACTCAAGTCATTCCTGGATCTTTGTTTTTTTTATAAATACTTTATTGATAACTTTATCCAAAATGATGCAATTCCATTTCCAAGTAGCTGTTAGAGCAGAAGCCTTATGTGCATCCCTCCAAGAGCACCAGCCTCAATGCCTCGATCACTTCTCTGATGGTGATGACTTGCCTGTGGTTAAAGAAGGACAGCCTGACTGCCTCCAAGATGGCCTGATCAAACAGCCAGTTAGGCAGTGACCACAGGATTTCCAGCACCCAGCTGTAGCCACTGAAATCTTGATGAACCTGTGAAGAAAATCAAGATGGAGCCCTCAAGGTCAAGTTTGTCAACTTAAGGAATCTTGATTTGTTTGCTTCCAGAAATAGAGTCTGTGGGATTATTGGACCGGAGATCTACAGGCAAAAGGAACCCAGAGGCCATCTAGAACAATTCACTTACTTTACTGATGAGGAAACTGAGGTCTGAGGTTGTGACTCACCCAAGATCACACAGGCAGTGTCATAGGCAAGACTTGAACCCAACTCCTCACAATCCAGGGTTGGCCAGTATTCTTTGTACTCTACTACACCTCCCATCCTCTAGGTCTTAATAGAAAGTCTTCAAAGGTTGCTGTAACTTGGTGCAGTGGATAGAGGACCAGTCCTGAAGTCAAGAGGACCCCATTTGAATTTTACCTCAGACACTTAACACTAAACGTGGGACTGTGGGCAAGTCACTTAACCCCAATTGCCTCATCAAAAAATTATGATAATTATGACTAAAAAGGAAAATAAATACAATTCTGGTTGTATCAAGTTACCCCCTCCTGAAGGAAGCATAGAAATTCAGGTGGGAGAGGAAAGGAGAAAGCAAATCAAAAGCAAGTAAAGATATGAATCTTTCATTCCCCTCCCAACAAAGTTCTATTAGAATATTTAAACTTGGGGCAGCTAGGTATCTCAGTAGATAGAACACCAGCCCTGAAGTCAGGAGGAGCAGAGTTCAAATCTGGCCTCATTCACTTAACACTTCTTGCTGTGTGACCCTGGGCAAGTCACTTATCCCCAATTGCCTTAAGTGGGAAAAAAAACCAAACTTTTTGCTGATTGCTAGGGAAAAAATGTTATGGAGAACAGAGAAAAAGCCCAAGCATTATGAATAAATGTTTTAAAATTTTTGTTTTTTTTTTTCTGGCTTCAGTTTCCTTCTCTGTTATATGGGGGATTGGACTAAATGGCCTTGGAGGTCACTTCCAGCTCTAATGCTATGATCCTATGTGTGACCTTGGATAAGTCACTTCTCTATGAGCCTCAGTTTCCTCCTCTGCAAAAATAAGAATAGGGGAGGGAAAGTGGATTAGAATTGCCTCTCAAATCCCTTCTAGCTCTACAACTATAATCCCTTGATTCATCAGAGACAGCTGGTAGCCCGAAGTCAAATATAGCCTCAGCCTGTAAGATCTAGCCAAGTCAAATTCCATTTGCCTCAGTTTCTTACTGTATAAAATGGGCATAATTATAGCATCTCCCTCCTAGAGTTATTGAAAACTCAAATGAGACAATATCCAAGTCAAATTTTGTTTGCCTCAGTTTCCAACTCTATAAAATGGGCATAATTATAGCATCTCCCTCCTAAGAGTATTGGAAAGATCAAATGAGATACTTGTAAAATAAAATAAAATTTTTAAAGCACTTAACATAGTTCCTGACCCATAGTGGATTTTATAGAAATACTACCCCCATTCCTTTCTAATTCCAATTAAATCAAATAGAAAAAACAAATAGGGTTTGGTTTCCAAAATCTTTGCACATTACTTTTCAAGATGATTTGAAGGGAGGAAAAATACTGAGAAATGTTTGCATCTGGAATTAGTCACTTTCAAGGAAAGGGATTCCAATCCATTCTGATCTCCCATTTGTCTTTCAAGCTGCCCTTCCAACCCAAGCAGCCCCAACTCACTTGCTTTAGGATTTTAGCAATGTAACTGGAATAAAACTCTTTCTTCTTCAGAGGGATTGTCTTCATACATGCATGTCTTTTCCCAGCGCTGATGAAGCCTCTCTTAACTGTAGCTGCTATCCTTGGAATTTTCACCCCTGTTCCTATTAAGAAAGTCAAGTTTGAGGAGCATCAAGGTGGTGAAATGGAATAGAGCACCAGCCCTCAAGTCAGGAGGACGGGAGTTCAAATCTACCCTCAGATACTTAATACTTCCTAGCTGTGTGACCTTGGGCAAGTCACTTAACCCCAATTTCGAAGAAGAAGGAGGAAGGAAGAAGAAAAGAAAAAAAGAAAGTCAAGTTTGGAGGTGATGGGATGGAGGGAGGGGAGCGATATATTGAGTCTACCTCATAGAAGGTGTTGGAAATGCTGCTATTATTACCCAGCTACAAATCATAAGAGCCAGATAGTGTAAGAGAAGCAATCCTCCTGGTGAGGTTTTGAAGTAATCATTAAATAGCTGTTGGTTCTGAGGTTACAACCTGGATGGAAAGAGCACCAGACTGAGTGGTAGAAACCCTGGATTCAATGCCGATTCCATTTAACTACCTATATGATTGCCCATGAGTCATTTCACCTCTCTTGGACTGGGAGTATTCACTTCTGAAAATCCTATTGTTGTAAACCCAGCATCTCTGAAAAATATTAGTCCCAGAAATGGGAATCCCTTTTAATCCTTAAAGCAAGTCAAACTCCACATTTGGAGCAGCCGCTTTACCTGGACTAGTCTCTATTGACAACTATTCTTCCCAGTATCCATTTGATCTTTTCTCATCTATTCTTTTCTCCCTCAGTCACCAAATAAATCATCCCATTTCCCAGAGAACCAAAAACAATATCAAGAGGATAGAGGGTTAGAGAGAAACAAAAATAATAATTACCCTCCATGATAAAAAGCCTTTACTCAAAAAGAAAAAAATCAAAAACTCCAACACAGCTCAAACATGGCCTGAAAATGTTTGTGCCTGAGAAAAGATAATCCCAGGTTTATATGAGATAAATCAAGAGGGGGGGGGGAACCTCTAATTAGGTCATAATTGACTGCAGCTGCTCCCCACCTTCTCCAAGGTTCTAAATTAATATCAGGTGGAGAAAATGTGCCCTGTTATCATTCATATCAAACCTAAGAGAGTTATCAAAGTCCTAAGAGCAATAATAGACACTATTTCCCCACCCTACCCCACCCCTCTCTTCTTATCACTCTACTTGAATCCCAAGTGGTTAAAGTACTTGGTCACCTACCTTCCTCCTTTCCTGGATCTGGAGAAGGGGGGAAAGGAGAAAGAGAGGGAGAGGGAGAGAAAAAGGGAGAGGAAGAAGAAAAGAGGAAAAGAGAGAAGGAGAGAGGGAGAGAGAGGGAGGGAAAGAGAAGGGGAGGAAGAAAGGAAGAGAGAAACAGAGAGAAGAAAGAGAGAGACAGAAAGAGAGAGAGAGAGAGAGAGAGAGAGAGAGAGAGAGAGAGAGAGAGAGAGAGAGAGAAAGAAAGAAAGAAAGAAAGAAAGAAAGAAAGAAAGAAAGAAAGAAAGAAAGAAAGAAAGAAAGAAAGAAAGAAAGAAAGAAAGAAAGAAAGAAAGAAAGAAAGAAAGAGAAGGAAGAAAGAAGGAGAAGGAAGGAAAGGGAGGGAAAAGGAGGGGAAGAAAGAGAGTTGGGTATACACACATGTGAGTGTATGTATGTAGTTGTGTATGTGTATTCTTTTTTTAATTTTTTTAATTTTATAATTATAACTTTTTTGACAGTACATAATCATAAGTAATTTTTTTATAACATTATCCCTTGCACTCACTTCTGTTCTGATTTTTCCCCTCTTTCCCTCCACCCCCTCCTCTAGATGACAGGCAGTCTTATACATGTTAAATGTGTTATAGTATATCCTAGATACAATATATGTGTGCAGAACCGAATTTCTTGTTGCACAGGAAGAATTGCATTCAGAAGGTAAAAATAACCTGGGAAGAAAAATAAAAGTGCAAACAGTTTTGTGTATTCTTTTTTAATCAAGAACTGTGATTTCATAGGTGTGAGGCATTTCCAGTGGGGAACTTCCCACCACCACAACTAATCTGCAGTGTACAGCATTAGAATGTATGGTAGAGCGTAGAGGTATGGCTGCACTAAGAGATTGCCCAGGGTCATACAACTGGGCCTCTGTTTCCTCATCTGTAAAATGAAGAGGTTAAACAAGATGATTTCTAAGGTCTATTCTAGCAAGAATTCTAGGATCCTTTTAAATCCTGTTCACTTTGAGAGCTACCTCTTCCCTTACCAAGCTCCCTGTGTGAACTTGGGCAAGGCACTGTTAGGTTCTTACTAAATGGTTAAGTCAGTACTTGGCAATTCTCTAGCTCAGAGTTCACACCTTTAGTTCAAACCTTTAAAAGGAGTTTACACCTTTAAAAAAGGACCAAGTTCATTAGTTGTAGGTGTTCCCACAAGCCTCTTTGAGTTCCCACAAGCCCATTCTCTGGGAGGATAAAAAGAGGCAACATTGAGTCTGAAGAACAGTCTAGACTGGGAGATTGAGTTTGGATGGCAGTCTAGATTGGGCAGTCTGGATTGAGTCAAAGAGAAGGCGTCCCGTGGATTCGCAAGTCCAGCAATCCCACACTTTTGGAGGGGAAGGCTCCAGAAGAAACCTGCTCACAAAGGAAAAGATTAAACAGAAAAGAAACCTCCTCCCAGAGAAAGATTACAATTGAGAGACAAACAGAACATTACAAGGCACCTAAAACCTCTGGACCTCATTCCACTGCTACAAAATGAGAGGATTGAATTGGAGTCACCTGGGAGGGCTTTTCCAAACCTAAACCCCTGAGATTAGCCATAGAATTTGAATTCAAACCCAAACTTGAAACTCCACACCACTCTATGCCTGTGCTCTCCTTTCATTGGCTCCTAAATCCAATTCAGAAGCCACTCCAGTAGGAAGCCTTTTCTGATTAATCCTGCCAAACCACTCACCATTTGATTTGACATCTATTTGGCCCTAAAGGGCTCAGTTGGTACCTTATCATTTGGCAGAGATAGTGGACTTCTTGACTGTGTTCTTAAAATCTGTACCTGTGGTTGTGAATGTTCATTGTGTATGTTTGTGAGTGCGTGGATATGTCTGCATGAATGATTTCATGTGTATATATTCATATATAGGCGTATGCATGTGTGTATATATGCATGTGTGCATATAGATAAATGCATGTATATGTATGTATACACATGTGTACGTGTATATATGGTAGGTAGATACACAAATATGCGTATATGTGTGCATATTTGTACAAGTACATGTGTTCCAAAATGAAGTTTATGGATTGCCTTCTCAACTAGATTGTGGTTCCTTCGGAGCAGGGATGTGCTATGATTTCTATTACCATGAGGTCAAAGATCCTAGATTTAGAGCTGAAAAGGAGTCATGTAATTCAACTTCCACCCCCAATTTTGCAGATAAGGAAATATCATATAGTTTTTAAGTATCTGAGGCTAGATCTAAAATCAGTTCTTCCTGACCTGATCACTCAGACACTAATTGCCTGATGATCTTACTGATTTACAGAAGTACAGAGAGTTCATACACCAGCAGCTCCCTATACCAAGGAAATAACAGCTTTGGACCAAAAATGAAATTCTACTTCATCCTAAGTAAAGAATTGCTTCCATTTCCCTAAAAAGTGAGATGTCAAAAATGTACTATGCCTGGTGAGCTGGGGATGGAAGTGGTCATAAGCTAGCAAGTACCACATGTGCAAAAAAGCAGCCCTTTTTGTGGCAGCAAGAAACAGAAACTGAGTGAATGTCCATCAGTTGGGGAATGGCTGAACAAGTTATGATTTATTAATATTATAGAATATTATTTTTCTATAAGAAATGACCTGCAGGATGATTTCAGAGAGGCCTGGAGAGACTTACAGGAACTGATGCTAAGTGAAATGAGTAGAATCAAAAGAATATTGTACACAGCAGCAAGATCAACTTGTGATGATCAACTGTGATAAACTTGACTTTTTTCCACAATGAGGTGATTCAGGCCAATTTCAATAGACTTGTGATGGAGAGAACCATCTGCATCCAGAGAGAGGCTATGGGGACTGAGTGTGCATCACAACATAGTTTCTTCACCTTTTTTGTTGTTGTTTGCTTGCATTTTGTTTTCTTTCTTCTTTTTTTTTTTCTTTTTGATCTGATTTTTCCTGTACAGAATCATAAATGTAGAAATATGTATAGAAGAATTGTACCTATTCAATATATATTAGATTGCTTAACTGTCTGGGGGAGAATGGAGGGAGAAAAATTTGGAACATAAGGTTTTGCAAGGGTGAATGTTGAAAACCATCTTTGCATATATTTTGAAAATAAAAAGCTATTATTTAAAAGAAGGAGGAGGAGGAGGACAAGGAAGAGGAGAAAGGAGGAGAAGGAGAAGAAGGAAGAGGAGGAGGAGGAGGAGGACAAGGAAGAGGAGAAAGGAGGAGAAGGAGAAGAAGGAAGAGGAGGAGGAGGAGGAGAAGGAGAAGGAGAAAAAGAAAAAAAAGAAGAAGAAGAGGAGGAGGAAGAGGAGAAGAAGGAGAAGGAGAAGGAGATGATGATGATGGTAAGCTCCTTGGAGCAAGGGCTGGCTATGTATTGAGGAGAGAGGAGATTCACATTGTTTCATTTCTGTAGCACCCAATTAATGGAAAATGGGGCAAGGATTTATGCTTCAGTATAGGAAATAAAACACTCCTTTGTGGTTTTGAAAGTGTTTATTAACCTAGGAACTCATTCTAGCAAGAATGTAAAATAATTCTTTCCCGCATTTAGAAAAGAGAGGGAATAGACAAGTGAAACTTCAAGGAAACCAAGGAAGTCAATTGTTGGAATAGAAGAGGAAGAGCAACCCATGTTTATTATCCCCACCCCTTTCAAAGGTCAATCTTCTTAGACATGCCCTATCTTGCCAGGAGACCCTTGTCTACCCCCAAAACTTATTGTTTCCTTATTCCATAGTTACACCTGAATCTTACCAGAGGAAGTATGGTACTCATCTTGAAGTTTCAGTCACTCAGTATCAGGCCCAGATCTCCATTTGAATGAAGATCACTTTAAAGGCTTGAAAGAATTTGGAATTTCCTCAAAAGGGTCGACACCCCAAAAAAATCAGTGGGGGGTGATTTGCCTCAGAAAAGCTCCCTTTCAGAACCTATGGAGCCTGGGAGACCAGGAATCAAAGGGGCAGAGTGATTATTTTACAGATTAAAAGGGACACACAGTTCCCCCCCACACCCTGCCATCACTGACTTTTTCCTCTTTTTTTTTTTCTCTCTTTATCTGATTCTGTCTCTCTGTTTCTTTCTCTCTTTTTCTCTCTGGATGATCTGGGTTCAAAGCCCAATTCAATTTCTTATTATCTGTGTGATCTTGGACTACTCACTTACTATCTCAGGAATTTATATTTCTGATCTGGGCTAGTCTAGACCAGTAGCATCAAATTCAAGTAGAAACAAAGGTCACTAAATTGTATGAAAAGGATTACAGAGGGAGTCATATTGTCCGTGCTGTTCTTGTTCAATTGTTTGCTGTATGACAGTTGTTTTCTATATGATTCTTCGGGACCTTATTTGGGGTTTTCTTGGCAGAGACACTGGGGTGGTTTGCAATTTCTTTCTTTAGCTCATTTTCCAGATGAGGAAACTAAGGCAAACAGGGTTAAGTTACTTGTTCACATCTAGTAAATATCTGAAACCAGATTTGAACTCAGGAAATGAGTGTTCTTGACTCCATTCCCAGCATAGTATGTATCCATCTGCCACTCAGCTACCCTGAGAATATACTTCTAGCCTCTTTTCCATTAGCACATCATCTCTTAAATATAACATTCCTACCTTTGTGACACATGTAATTTAGTATGGGGATATGTCACCTATGTTGATAATTGTTATACAAAAAAAATACATAATAAATGTAATAGAGAGGTAAAAAATAGTTCTATGTGAGCACTGTGAGGCAGGAAAGGCTATTACTCCTTGGACAGCTCAGAGAGGAGGTGATATTTGAGTTGCTCTGCAAAAGCCGGAGTTTAGGGTAAAACAAAGGGGGATACTATTCTTGATCTTGGGAATAGTTGGATGATGGTTGGTCTTTTAAGGGGTCACAAGTCTTCCAGGTTGGCTAGAGCATGGAGAACATACGGGAGAATAGTATGAGCTAAAGCTGGACATATAGGAGAAATAGGGTCTCTTGAAGTTGTCAGGGCTGTGAATGTCAGGCAAAATTGTATTCAGTTGGGAATAATTTTTGAGCAGTGTATCAGTATGACCTGATCACTATAGGAGAAAGTGGGAGAAGGGAAGAGAATGGAGAAGGGAAGCCAAGTGAGCTTCTGAGTGTGTAGAATGGCAAAAGGAGAGATAATGAGAGATAATCTTCAACGTCTCTTGGAGGCCACAATTATAGTGCACCTGAGTTACTGTTTAGCCCTGTCTCTTTAATACAAGGTTCTGATTCATTTCTCAGATTAAAAAGTAGATATCATGGGCCCTGAGTGCAGATTTAAAGTTAAACAGGATTTAGAGGTCATCCACACCACAGATGTCAAAGTACACATAAGCCTTCAGCATTTCCAATTGTGGCCAAATTAAAATGTAATTGGGAAATATTTAACAACAAATGAAAATATGATAGAATGTTTATAATACTAATATATGATTTCCTAAGTCAATATGGGATACTAGATGACCCAGTGGATGAAGGTGGGGTAGGGATGGGGCTGGACTCAGGAAGACCTGAGTTCAAATGTGACCTCAGATACTTACTGTGTGATACTGAACAAGAATCTTAACTCTGCATCAGTTTTCTCATTTGTAAAATGATCTAGAGAAGGAAATAGCAAATTACTCTGATATCTTTCCTAAGAAAACCCCAAATGGACATGATCAAAATAACTGAACATCAATATCATATACCTAATCTACTTCACTGATCCATAACACTATTTCTTAGGCAGTACGAAATTATTTTAATAATTGCTACTTTGTCTTGGCAATTACTACTTTGTAATATAATTTGAAATCTGGAACTGCTAGGTTACTTTCCTTAACATTTTTTTTCATTGATTCCCTTGAAAATCTTGACTTTTTATTCTTCCCAGAAACCAATGCTCAGCTTACCCATAAGCAATTATTCTTTCTCCAGTTGTTTGAATCTGTCTTTAATTGTTTGAAAGATGTTTTATAATTGTGTTCATGTGATCCTTGGGTTTGTCTTGGAAAGTAGACTTTCAAGTATTTTACATTGTCTGCAATTGTTTTAAATGGATTTTTTTTTTTTTATCTCTTCCTACTGGATTTTGTTGGAATATATAGAATTGCTAATGATTTTTACGTGGGATTATTTTATATCCTGCAGCTATACCAAAGTGGCTAATTGTTTCAACTAGTTTTTTTAGTTGATTCTCTAGGATCTTCTAAATGTATCATCAAATTATCTGCAAAGAGTGATATTTTTGTTTCCTTATTGCCTATTTTTATTCCTTCAATTTCTTTTTCTTTTCTTATTGATGTAGCTATAATTTCTAGTATGATATGGAATAATATTGGTGATAATGGACATCCTTGTTTCACTCCTAGTCTTATTAGAAAGGCTTCAAGTTTCTCTCCATTATGAACAATATTTGCTCTTGGTTTTAGATGGATACTATTTATCATTTTAAGAATACCTTGGAGCAATTAAGTAGCACAGTAAATAGAATACTAACCCTGGAGTCAGAAGAACTTGAGGTAAAATATGGCTTCAGAGACTTAACACTTACTAGTTATATGACTCTAGGCAAGTCTAACTACCTCACCTACACACACAAAAGGATCAATTGATTTCTTTGCTTTTTACTGTTTTTAATAGTTACAGGAAGTATATTTTGTCAAAAGCTTTTTTATCTATTAATATGATTACACAATTTTTGTTATTGTTATTGATATGGTCAATTATATTGATAATTTTCCTACTATTGAACTAGCTTTGCATTCTTGGTATAAATCCCATAGTGTCATAGTATATGATCTTTATCTCAGTATATGATCTTTGTGACACATTTATGCAATCTCCTTACTGGTATTTTATTTTAAGTTTTACATAAATACTAATTTAAAATATTGATCTGTAATTTTTTCTATTTTTTGCTTTTCCTGTTATCAAATTCATATTTGAATCATAAAAAGAATTTAGTAGAACTCTTTACCTTTTTTTTTCAAATAGTTTATATACTACTAAGATTAATTATTCCTTAAAGATTTAATAGTATTCATTTATGAATCTATCTTGTCCTGGAGATTTTTTCTTAGAGAGCTAGCTCATTGATAGTTTGTTCAAAATCTTTTTTTCAAAATAGGGTTATTTCAGCATTCCATTTTGTTGCATGTTAATCTGGTCAGTTTTTATTTTGTAAATACTCATCCATTTCATTTGGAGTATAAGTTTTACTGGCATATAGTTGTTTTAATTTCAAATTCATTGGTGGTACATCTTTTCATTTTTGATAATAGTAATTTGGTTTTATCCTTTATTTTTTTAAATCAAATTAACCAATGATTTATCTATTTTTGTTTTATTGTGGTTTTATTGTTTTATTGTGTGATTAGTGAAGTCTTTCAATTTCTATTTTATCCCTTTGTTCTAGGATATTAGCAGTCTTCCTTGATAATTTCTTGAAATATAGTGTCTAAGTTCTTTCTTTAATCATGACTTTTAATAATTCTTCAATTTTCCCTTCTCTTTTGCCATGTCACCTTTCTGTTCCTGGCTTGAGAGCCTCCTGAAACTGCTACTGCTGATGGTTACCACCACAGAATCCTCACTGGTGTTTAACACTCTAGGGCTCCAGATTAGTCTCTTACCTCATGTCATAAATTTCTCTTTCTGACCTTTTATATTGTCTTGAAATGGAAATTTTTTTCATTGACTTTTGGTTACCTCTGCTACTGCAGAGTTCAATTTGAGGCATTATCTTAAAACTGTTTGGAGAAAAATATTGGGGTAGCTCAGTTGAGTGTTTTCTTTGCTCTTCCATCTCTTCAGGAGCATTTTTCCCCTAACAATCACCAAGCAAAGACATTGCTGGAGCATCTAAAGCACATTTATATGGATGCTCACTTTAATGATGAAAGCTTAGACCAAAATATAATGGAATATTATTAGAAATGATGACTTGGAGAATCAGAGGAAAATGGGAGGGTTTGGATGAACTAATGCAGACCAAAGTGAGCAGATTGACAACAATTTTGTCAATGACTACAAAAATCAAAAAGAAAGCAACATAATTTTGAGCAATACAGTAGCATATCTCAATTTCTTGGCCTCATAAAATCATACCACAGATTTAGAGTTTGAATATACCTTAGAATCCATCTGGTACAATCCCTTCATTTTAAGGATTAGAAAATAGGCTCAGAAGGTCAAAGAGATTTTTCTAGGGTCATATAGATGATAATCCACAAAACAGGATGAAAATTCAGGTCCTCCAATATTCTTTCCACTATTATCCTGACATCACTATTTGTCAATTGCGAAAACATCTTTTTAAAATTTTATTTTATTTTTAACAATAGCTTTTAATTTCCAAAATGCATGCAAAGATAGTTTTCAACATTCACCCTTGCTCAACCCTATGTTCCAAGTTTTTCTCCCTCCCTTTCTCCTCTCCCCTCCCCTAGACAGAAAGCAATCCAGTATATGTTGAACATTTGAGATTCTTCTAGACATACTTCCACATTTATCATGCTACACAAGAAAAATCAGATCAAAAAAGGAAAAATAGAGAAAAAAGGAAGCAAACAAGAACAAAAAAAGTGCAAATATTATGTTGTGTTCCACATTTCAATTCCCACAGTCTTCTTTCTGTGTGGAGATAGCTCTTTCCATCACAAGTCCATTGGAAATGGCCAGAATCACCTCACTGTTGAAAAGAGCCACATCCATCAGAGTTAATCATCACGTAACCTTGTTGTTGCCGTGTATAATGATCTCCTTATTCTGCTCACTTCATTTAGCATCAGTTCATGAAAGTCTCCCCAGGCCTCTCTGAAATCATCCTGCTGATCATCTCTTATAGAATAATAATATTCATATATCATAATTTATTCAGCCATTCTCCAACTAATGGGCATCCTTTCAGTGAAACATACTTGACAGAGGTAAAGGAATATCAGTACAACAAGAGGTATAGATAACATGTTTCATGGTTTACTCAGTTGTCTTTCTTGAATATGGAGAGAGAGTCACTAGAAAATGACATTAATATAGAAGAAAAATGTATCAATAAAATACTATTTTAATGACTTATAGGACAGAATGTCATTCAAGTCAAGTGATCCTCAGGGTCTGATAGAACTTGACATTCACCCTTTGTCATTTCAATGTGGATAATTATATGACATGGATCTATGTTGTCTGATGCTCTTTGGACCTGCTTTGTTTCTCAGAAAGATTTTTTTTTAACATTTCAACTTTTTAGCATCCTTTTCCTTTTAAATTTTGAGTTCCGGGGCAGCTAAGTGGTACGTGGATAAAGTACTAGCCCTGAAATCAGGAGGACCTAAGTTCAAATTTGGCCTCAGACACTTAACACTTCCTAGCTATGTGACCCTGGGCAAGTCACTTAACCCCAATTGCCTCAGCAATAAATAAATATTGAGTTCCAATTTGGCTCCCTCCCTCAACCTCTCCCATACCTACTGAGAAAGCAAGAAATATGATATCAATAATACATTTGGAATCATACAAAACACTTCCATATTACCTTTTTTTTAAAGTAAAAAATAAAGTGAGAAAGTTGTATTTCAATTTGCACTCAGAGTTCATCAGTTCTGAAAATGGATGGCATTTTTACAGCATGAGTCCTTAGGAACTGCTTGTTCTCATCTGCCCATTCTGACAGGAAAATCCTGACATGCTTGAGTTAGACACCCCTTATTTCACCAGTGGGTTTGAGGCTCTGTTGGTTACCTTCAACATTATTTAGTCCATCTGCTGAGATAATTTACTAGATAGGCCACTATTCATGCTACAGCTTTTTGGAGCCACAGTAAGAGTTGTAGATACCAAAATGAAGCCCTCACACCAGAAGTATTTATCTTTCTTGGACATACCACATACCCCTATGCCATAAATATGAAGTAATTTTAGATGGAAGGCACTGGGTGGGGGAAAAGAAGGAGAGGAGTTAAAGGCTTGTTGTAGATGGTAAAATTTAAGCTAAGATTTAAAGAAACTCAAAAGGCTGAAGTGAGGAGGGAAAGCATTCAGGCATTCATTCAGCCAATGAAAAGACATAAGAGTTGGGAGATGGAGTTTTGCATTGAAGGAATACCAAGAAGCCAGTATCTCTGATTCATAGAGAATGTGAAGGAGGGTAAATTTCAAGAAAACTGGAAAGATTAAAAGAAAAAAAAAAAAAAAAAAAGAACCAGGTTATGAAAAGTTTTAAATGACAACAGATTATATATATATTTATATATATACACCACCCCCCCCCCCAGGCTGGGGTTAAGTGACTTGCCCAGGATCACACAGCTAGGAAGTGTCTGAGATCAAATTTGAACTCAGGTCCTCCTGAATTCAAGGCTGGTGCTCTATCCACTTCGACACCTAGCTGACCCCTAACAGATTTTATATTTGACCTTGGAGGTAACAGGAAGCAATTAGAGTTTATTGAGTAAAAGAATCTCATGGTCAGAATTCTCTTTCGGGAAAAAAAAAAAATTAAATCACTTGTATAGCTGAGTACAATATGAAACAAAAAGCTGAGATATTTAAAGCTGCAAAAACAATTAGAGGGCTATTGTGAAAATTCAGACAAGAAGGAATGAAGGCATGAATTGAGGTAGTGATTGTGTAAGTATAGCAATAGGGATATTTGGAAGAAGGAAGTATTTATAGGAATAGATGAGTTCTATTTTCAATATATCCAAATCCAAAGAAATAGGATACCAAAGAGAGACTAAAATTGAATTATAAATGTATAAATCTTGGTCACATTTACCAGAAAAGATGGGGTGAGGGGTGATTGTAAAGACATCAACAACTACTAGTTGATATCCCAATTTTCTCATTTCTAGAAAGTCTTTGTGAGAATAGTCTACATGTTCATTGAAATTTTCCTTAATGAAAACATGAGAAGGTAGTTCATATTCAATAACAGATAATAACTTAATTTGAAAATTAAAATAAACTGAGAGATCAATTTGTTAATTAGGCTAATGGCCTCCTTCAGTTACCAAAGATCCTTAGTGAGGGTTGACTGAGTCTTTTAAATTTAGGTGTATCCATGTAAAATGTATGGGATTACCTGCCATGGGGGGGGGGGGGAGGGAGTGGAGGGAAGGAGGGGATAATTTGGAAAAATGAATTAAAAAAAAAAGATTTCAAAAGATAGACAAGAAAAAAAAAATTTAGGTGTATCTTGCTTCTGATGGATATAATAGTACATTATTTGGACCTTCCTTGGCAAAGGTAATAATTCTGGTTAATAGACATTTAAATGAGGTGGTGAATTAAGAGTCACCTCAGCCCCTCCCATTACTTCCTCTTTGGGAGATAGGAATAATTCTCAGATGGCAGGATTAGTCTGCAGACAGGGTGTAGTCTATAAAGGCTTTGGTTGAATTAATTTGCATTTGAATTACAAAGATGGATAATATCAAGGTGGAGATACAAACTAAAATAATAGAATTGAGATTCAAATGACTAGAAACTACCAGAGTAAAGGATGGAAATAATTATAAAACAAAATCTTGACCTAGAGGTAAGTCTCTACAGAATTTAGGTGAAGAGTGAAATTAAAGGGTAAGGTATTTGAACTTATTGGGGTATGAAAGTGTATGAAAATCTATGCCAGCTTGATGAAGTCTTTAAAATGCAATTCAAATTAATTTTCAATTTGACAATGACCATACAATCACTTAGAAATGTATTGTATAAAATCACAATTCTGTTGTTTGCTAATTTAAAAAATGCATAGCCATGGTAAATCAAAAGGGAATTCAGAAATAACTGTGATCATGGAGATATTATTTTCCATTATCATGGAGAATGAATATCCTGAGCAGAATGAAAGAGAAGATGCTTTCCCTAACAAAGTTGTTTTTCAGTTGTATCTGACTTTTTATTTTATTACCTTTATCTTATTATCTTTGCTATTTAATAATTAATCACATCTAAAACCTGGCTTACAATTACATTCAGTTAAAGAAAAAATAATGATGGATTGTAGAAGTTGAACCCCCAAAATATATTGGGCTTATGGGCTGTATTAAGAGGTATTTCAGAAGAATTTGTAGGCTTAAACTGTCTCCAAATCAAGAAGCAAAAATTTTATTAAGCCATTGACTGGCAGGCTAAGTTTCTAAATGGAGTTAATGATTAATAAGGGGAAAAACAGGGGCCAAGTTCCCTAGTGGAACTTGCCATTAACAAGGTTAAGAGAGGCTAAATTCCTACCTGATGAACTAGCCATTGTGATGCTTAGTAAATGGGTAAAGCTCCTCAAAAATTTGTCATTAACAAGGAGAAAGATGGGAATAATTTGATATCACAAGGTGGACTAAATTCCTAATCAACTAGCTGTTGTATGTGAGCTAAGTTCCTAAATGGAGGTAGTAAAGAACAGGGGTACCAGTAGGTTCTTTTATAGAAGAAAAATAACTTCAAGAGTAGACAGCTATAGCTTGATCTTCTGATGGTTACAGTAACTGTGAGGTCATGATAATTTTGCCAATGTAAGAAATTCCACAAGGAAATCAATAGGGTCCCACTTTAGGAGAGGTCCTCCTCCCTGCTTGTCTCAGAGAGTAATTTGGCCTCCAGATATTATACAGTAAATCTGGTCCCCTCCTTTAAAGCTCCTCTTGATGGCCTACTTAGCTACCAAGAACCTGGTTTTGTTGGCATCTTATTCACCCCATCAATAATAATAACAATAGTCAATATTTATATAGTACTTACCATATGCCAGTCACTGCATTAAGCATTTCAGGAGACTTCAGGGAAGATGAGTACGTTTGGTTTGGAGGCTACTTTCCACATTTGGTGTCTATTTGCCATCCAACTCTTAACCTGTGGCCATAAGAAGCTGTAGTATGCACAGCAATTACACGTTACATACACAAAGTAAATCATTTCTCCACAGATGGGCTAACCAGGTTGAGGGTCCTCAAATCCATTGTTGAGTTAGGAGGATATCTGTCCCAAACCTGTGAAAACTTTTCTCAGGAGAATGGGCAGATGTGAACAATGTGTTCCAATGTACCGTGAAGGCAGCAAAAACAGGAGCTGGGAAGTGAGCTATTGATGGGATTTAGGAGAACAATTCCAGTCCCAAGTCCCAAGTGATGTGATTTAGGATTCAGCATCAAATGTTTAGGCACCAAATGTGAAGAATTCACAATGGCCATTCTCTCTGACAAAAGATCAGTTGATTTAGAAAAAGTTACAGTCAAAATGAAGGGATAAAATAGACACCAGGTGAATGTTGGAAACGATCTTTGCATGAATTTAGAAAAATAAAATACTATTTAAAATTTTTTGTAAATAAAATTTGCAAAAAAAGGGAAAAAGATACCAAGAATGGTAAATGTGAAATAGAGTTCAAGGAATTCGCAATTAACCGGAAGAAAGGAATACACTATGAAGTTAGAGCATACCTTTAGATGACAGGCTAAATCCATAGAGAAGTCTAGCACCTTAAAAGACTTAGTTAGCTATAAGAAGAAGAAAGATACCATGAGGCATAATGAAGGGTGAGAGGAGAGATACTATATGGCATGGGGCAAAGGGAGGAGGAAAAACACCATGAGGCAGAATGTCATAGCAAACTGATCCAAAATAGTTCGGCAAAAATGGTGTGAGCCATGGACAGATTTATAGAGGAAATTTAACTTCAGGGCTAACTTGAATTTCTGACTGGATGACTTCCACAGAGGGTAGAACTACTAGGTTAAACCGATCCCCATCAGTGCCCTTCTCTACCTGCCCCAAGGAGCAATTCCATCAATGCTTCAGTTTTCTCTGCCAATCACATCCAGCTTCTCAGGACCTCATCACTATTATCAGTCATCTTGACTTTTGTCTTACCATTGCATTTCAATGACTCTAAAAGAAAAAGTAAGGACAATAATTTCAGTAACCCTGAATCATTTAAATTCAATTTATGAGTGAATCAAAAGGCATTCCCCATACCATTTTACCATTTTTAGCTACCTCAAAGTCCTGTGGTGACAGTAAGTGATGAAGCAGCAGATACAAATACACAGATAGTCACAAACTGCACACAGACCACTGGATCATTCTCAATGGACTGAGGCAGAAGTAGGATTCAGTAGCCCCATGGCTATCTAAACAACCTTTTTAAAGGACCATACTTCTCACCTCCTGGCATGAGGAAGGGGCTAGAAAATATGCCTTAAAAAACTTAACTCTGGTCTACTTACAGAGGCAGGCAGAAATCCTATCCTGCAGTCAAAACACAATATTCAAAAAAACTTTTGCAAAAATGATTCCACTAACTAATAATGCATGGAATGGGATCATGTTTATGAACAACACAAAATCTAGTAGATTTGAAAGACAAAAGCTCTTGTTGCAAAAAACAACTAGGAGTTCTGAGAGAAACAAGGTTGGCAAATGAAGTCCAGCTTACTACATTCAGAACTGGATGCATGTTTTTTCCTGGAGTTTTCTGAAGTACCATGAAGCTAGCATAAGTCTTACAATCAAAACTAAACTATTCAACAAGCCTCCAAAAGGATTGAACGACAAGCTCACGACAAAGTGACAATCACTTGCAAGACAACACCAAACCACCATCATCAATACCTATGCTCCATGAAGAACTCTGATATGGTCAAAAGAAAATTTTGTGAAGACCTGGAGACTCTCATCACTGATGTGCCAAAAGAGCCAAGCTTGTAATTGTAAATTTAAGGCCATTAATAAGCACATAGATTGTGAGACATGTCAGGAAATCCTTGGGAAGAATGGAGTCATAAACAGCAATAACAACAGTCACTTCTGAAGACTTTGTACATCTTATGACCTTCTCCTCAACCTTCTGTTTATCTAAATGCAATAAAACTTCATGAATTACTCCCTCACAGCAAATACAGGCATTTAATAGACTACATCATTATAAAGAGAAGAGATAGAGGATGTGAGAGCAACAAAGGTGACATGTGGCTCAAAGTGCTGGACTAATCAGACTTAGCCTCTTCAAGTAATTAACAAAAATGCCTGCCCCCAAAACCAGAAGACTTAATGTCAACCAATTAGAGCATTTTTCCTACTGAAAAAAAGTTTGTTGTTAACTTGGAGGGAAAGCTGAGCCAACACTTGGTCAGCAACAGTGAAGCACAAAAGGAGTGGGCACTTTCAGAAATTTGGTATACAGTACTGCATTTACTCATCTAGGCCTGAACACTCACAAACAACAAGATTGATTTGATGAAAATGATGGGGAAATTCAGAAGCTGCTAAATGAAAAGCAAAAACTTTACAGGGTTTACCAGCAGGATAGTACAAACATCTCTAAGAAAGTAGCATTTAACTCTATCAAAAGCTTAAAGAGACAGATGAAATTCAATGTTATACAAATAGTCACAATTCAAAGTGTTTTTATCATGATGCCCTGAAAACCATATATGGGCTAAAAACCTATGGAACATCTCAATTCTCAGCCATGAGAATTCTCAGTACATTGAGATCATCCTTGAGGGATGAGCTGAACACTTCCATACTATTTTCAACAGGTCATCATTGACCAATGCTGAAGACATTAACTGTATGTCTCAGGTTAAGGTCAATCCCTCTCTGGTCAAACTTGAATGCCATTCAGCTCCTGTCCTATGGCAAAGAATCTGGTGTTAATTCCATCCTAGCAGAATATATGGGGGAGGGGGGAGAGGTCTACTGCTCATGCAAATGTTGATTGAAATCTTCCAGGTAATATAGCAAAAGTGGCTATCCCCCAGGAGTTCAAGGATGTTTCCATTGTCCATCTCAATAAAGGAAATGGATTATTTTGTAAAAAATCACAGCAGGGTTCCTCTCAATAATTTCTGGGAAGATTCCTACCAGAGCCCTTCTTAAAAGTCTTATCTTTCAATTGGAAGATGGTCATTTGTCTGAGAGACAGTGTGACTTCAGAAAAGGCAGAGGAAGGGGTTGATAGGGTATTTGCTGCCTGACAGCTCCAGGATAAGTGTCAAGAGCAAAAGAGAGCGCTGTATACAACGTTCATCAATCTGACCAAGGCCTTTGATACTGTCAATTGTGAGGGCCTGTGGAAGATCATGGCAAAATTTGATTTCCCAGAGAGATTTATCTCTGTATTCCAGTTTCATGATGGCATTTTTGCCCGGGTTATGGATAATGGACAATGCTCTTGTATTTTCCCAGTCACCAAGGAAGTGAAGCAGGACTGTGTGCTTGTTCCCACACGTGATATTTTCAATGGTGACAGATCCCTTCAACAAGGACAAAAATAATATCAAGAAGGGCAGCTAGGTGGCTCAGTGGATAGAGCACCAGTCCTGAAGTCAGGAGGACCTGAGTTCAAACGTGACCTCAGACACTTAATACTTCCCAACTATATGACCCTGGGCAAATCACTTAACCCCAATTGCCTCAGCAAAATCATAACATCAAGGTCAGCTACCTCACTGATGACAAATTATTTAATTTGAAAAGATTAAAGTTGAGGGAGAATTGGTATGTGACTTTTTTGTTCACAGATGATTATGTATTCAGTGCAGTCTTTGAGGCTGATATGCAACAAAATACAGATAGAGTCTCTGCTGCTGTGCTAATTTTGTCCTAATAATTAACACCAAAGAGGTTCTCCAATATCCAGCACCATATTATTCATATATTGAACCACTGGTTACAGCACATGCAGAGATTTTGAAAGCTATGGATTAGTTCACCGTGGCAGTATACTTTCCAGGAATATCCACACAGTTGATGAGGTTGACACATGAATTGCCAGAACTAGTTCAGTGTTTAGGAGGCTTTGAAGGAAAACGAGGGAGAAGAGATATTGAACTGCCTAACAAACCAAAGGCCTACAGAGCCATTGTACTGACCTCAGTGCTTTATACCTGTGAAACTTGAACAGTCTTCCAGTGCTATGCCAGGAAACTGAATCATTTTCATTTGAATTGTCTTTATTTTTTTAATTATATATATACATGGATAATTTTTGACATTCACCCCTACAAAATCCTGTGTTCTAATTTTTTCCTCCCTTCCCTCCACCACCTTCCTCATTTGACAAGTGATCCAATATATATTAATCATGTGCAATTCCTCTATACATATTTCTTTCTTTTTTTTTTTCTTTTGAGGCTGGGGTTAAGTGACTTGCCCAGGGTCACACAGCTAGGAAGTGTTAAGTGTCTGAGACCAGATTTGAACTCGGGTCCTCCTGAATTCAAGGTTGGTGCTCTATCCACTGTGCCCCCATATTTCTTTCTAAAAATATCATGTACAAAAAAAAATCAGATCAAAAAGGGAAAAAATGAGAAAGAAAACAAAATGCAAGCAAACAACAACAAAAAGAATGAAAATGCTATGTTGTGATCCACATTCAGTCCCCACAGTCCTCTCTCTGGGTACAGATGACTCTCTTTGTCACTGAACAATTAGAACTGAACAACAACAGTTTGAATCATCTCATTGTTGAATAGAGCCACATCCATCAGAATTGATCATCTTATAATCTTGCTATTATCATATACAATGTTCTTCTGGTTTTGCTCACTTCACTTAGATCAGTTCATGTAAGTTTCTCCAGAACTCTCTGAAATCACCCTGCTGATCATTTGTTATAGAATATGAATTGTCTTTCTTAAGGAGAATCTGAAGATCACTGGACAGGATAAGGAACTGGACACTGCGGTTCCTTCTCAAGCTGACCTTCCAGGCATTCAAACCTATGGCAGACAGCTTGGTTCTCCAATGGGCTGGCCACATTTTTCACAGAGCAAATGTAGGTTTGCCTAAAAGACTTTTTTGCAAAGAACTCACACAAGACAAGCACTCACATGGAAGTCAGAAGAAGTGATTCAAGGACATTCTCAAGGTCTCTATGAAGAACTTTGGAACAATTGTGAGACACCAGCAAAAAACTGTCCAGCATTCATCAAAGAAGGTATTGTAATCTGGGAGCTCAGTAGAATTACAACAGTTCAAAAGAAACATGAGAAGTACAAATTTAGAGACATCTCTAATCCAAATGTTCATATAGACTATTTGTACTTGACCTGGTTAGAATCTTCTGAGCTTCTATTGGTCTGACCATCCAAAGTGGACATACTGTAACTTGACTCCAACATAGGTATTATTTTGGTCTTCTTTGAGAATGAAGGACAACAATTCACCATCATTTGATTCTCACAACAACCCAATGAGGTGGGTAACATTGCTATTTTCCTCTTCATGGATCAGGAAACTGTGACCCTATTGTCCATTGGTTTTTCTTGCCAAACATACTAGAGTGGTCTGCCATTTCCTTCTCCAATGGGTTAAGAAGAACAAGATTTAGAAGATCACTATATACTTCAACAATACTGTATGAAGATATATTCTGATGGAAGTGAATATCTTCAACATAAAGAAGATCCAACTCTCTTCCAGTTGATCAATGATGGACAGAAACAACTACACCCAGAGAAGGAACACTGGGAAGTGAATGTAAAATATTAGCACTACTGTCTTTCTATGCAGGTTACTTATACCTTCGGAACCCAATTCTTAACGTGCAACAAGAAAATTGGATTTACACACATATATTGTATCTAGGTTATACTGTAACACATGTGAAATGTATGGGATTGCCCGTCTTCTAGGGGAGGGAGTAGAGCAAGGGAGGGGAAAATTTGGAAAAATGAATACAAGGGATAATGTTATAAAAAAAATTACTCATGCATATATACTGTCAAAAAAATTTATAATTATAAAATTAATTTAAAAAAAAGACGAAGAACAAGGTTTAATGACCTGCCAAAGTTACACTATTAGTAAGTATCTGAAGTCACATTTGAACTCAGGTTTTCCAGGCTCAGCATTCTATCTACCTACATCCTACCCTAACATTATGCTCTCTTTTACAGATGTCATTGTCTTGATTGCATCAAGCCTCAAAACAATACAAAATTTTCTCAGTAAAATCCATTGTCAGTTAATAAAGACAAGTCTAACTAATCACATTGGGGAAAAAACCAAGTGAATGAGAAGTACACAGATTAGAAAATGCAAAATTTTAGTTAGTTAGTCCATTGAAATATACAGACCTAAATGGGGCATAGGATAGAACTTGTGATTTCAGTGGTATGGAGTTCTACTGAATGAGGAAACTTCCTCTACCAATACAACTTCTTGTTGTACTCTACCAATACAATATTTCTCTGCAACTTATATTGGAGAGCTGCCTAGAACACAAAAGGTTGCATAGTCTAGCCAGGATTATACAGCCAGAATATGTCATTGGCAGGACTTGAACTTCCCGGCTTTGGGAAAAGAGCTGTCTCTATTCACTACACCACATTGCTTGTCATATCACATGGATAGACATGCTGTAGATGAACTATGAACTGGATACAGAAGTAGATAGTAAAAAAAAAACTTCATGTGGATAGCACCTGAAAGAAGCGTAAGTAGGGTGTTCTGTGAACCCAAACCGAATACTATAGTCTCCCAGTAATGCCATATGCCTGTGAACCATGGAATATCATGATCTCAGAAGAATAAAAAATAAAGGTAATGTCTAGAGCAATGAAAAGATTTAGATAATTCCAAGCATCCTACCAATAAGGTTTGTGCAACAAAGTAATAGAAAAGACATTATTGAGAAGGCACTTTGCCAGAAAAAAATCAAGCAGCAACAGTGAAGAATAACAAATGAACAGCAGAATGTTTCTCTAGGACCTAGGAAAAAATTTATAAATCCAGAGGAAGTCTTTCAGTTAAGTGGAACACTGAACCTGGAATCAGGAATGCCTGAATTCTCTGACACTTAGCAATTGAATGACTCTGGGTAAGTCACTTAAATTCTGTCTGCCCCAGTTTCTTCACTTGCTAAATGGAAATAATAGTAGCATTTTCCTTATCAAGACTGGCATAAAGATCAGTGAAATAACATATGTGAGATGCTTTGCAAAGTTTAAAATAATATATAAATGCTAGCTTTTTTTTAATGAATTGGGCAGATCTAACACAGAACTGGAAAAGACATAAGTAAGAATCATACTAATTGAGGAAGTATGGAAAAGAGGAAAGGGCAAGACATACCAATCGAAAGATTCAATGATGTTGTGAGAAGAATCCTGGATATTTCAAAGTGTCTGGACATGTCTAGGTTCACTCACAGCCAGAAGAGATTTACCTGGATAGTTAAAGGATTTTGTAACCAAGCTATAGGAAAGTGAGTTGAAGAAATTGAGGATGCTTAGCTTAGATGGGAGAAGACTCAGAGGATTTATAACAGCAGTTATTGTTATGTGAAAGATTTTCATGTGGGAAGAATTAGGTTTATTGGATCATTGATTTAGAAGTAGGAGGAGATGTGGAGGTCCTCCAGCTTACACTTCATTTTATAGAAAAGGAAAATGAATGTCGAGAAGTTGTGCTTGCTTGCTCAAAGTCACACAAGTATATGAGGAAGAATTGGGACCCAGATCTTCAAGATTCTAAGTGTGGGAATCTATTCCCTTCTGTCACACTGCCTTCCTTCATTCTTTTTGGCTCCACTGGGCAGAAGTAGGACTAGCTGGTAAAAGTCACCTATCCATTAAGCTTTCTTAATAATATCAGTTGTTCAAAGTGAAATTAGGAAGGATTGTTTCAAACATCACCAACTCTCAGAAGTTCTTCAAGTGAAACTCCTTATAATCAAGGACTATTTCTTCTTGTCCTTTTCTCTACTATAGAGCCTGGCTCATAGTAGGTATTTATTAAGAACTCTTGGTTGATTTTGTCATGGTTTTGAGGTTCTGCTCCAGGTGGCCAGGCTGGTTTCCCCAGTCCCAGTCAATTGTCCTAAAATGGATCTGACCAAGCCACATCCCCTACTCAATAAATTCCTGTGTCTCCCTCCTATCTCAAAGATCCAATATAAAATCCTGTTTGGAATCTGAAATTCTTCACAATATGCTTTTCAAGATGTAAATAATGTCTTTTTAACATAAATAATGTCTTTTCCCCATGAATCTATTAGTTCCTTAAAGGCAAAAACTATCTTTTGCCTTTCTTTGTATCCTGAAAATTTAGCACAGTGCCTGGCATGTTGCAAGCATCTTATAAATGCTTGTTGATTGACTGCTGAATCTTGTTTGTCTGCTGAAGAAATAACCTTTTCTGAGCCTGGGGTTTCATAGCTCCATTGGCCAAGAAACCTTTTCTTTGAGACATCTCTCATATGTGTGAAGGTTGTGGAGAAGTAAACTTTACCAGTAATACTTGCCCAGAATCAATTTTCAGTTCTCTGAATTTACAAGCAGAGGGAGTGTCTGGTACAATCTCAGAGCAGCAGACAGCACTCAAATCATTTACATTAGGCTTTGAATATATTATGGGTTTCTTTTGCAGCCAGGGATTTGCCTCACTGCTTAAGTTTTGCTTAGATAATATTGAAATGAGTTTATCTTCCTAGAATACACACTAACTGACAGAAAGGGGCAGGTACCCAGAACAGGAAACTAAACTGTTATTAAACTTCTGCCATAGATAATCCACTTGTGCGTAATAAAGAGTTTATTTTATGTAGTGATTGTTGTCTGGAAAGGACCTTTGAGGAAAAAAGAAAATCACTGCCCAAATCAGCTAGTCAATGAAAATGAAACAGCTCTAGTATGCACAGCCTTGTGGATGTTTCAAATAGAAATAGACAATGGGCCATGTTTTTTTGGTTTGTTTTTTTGAAGCATGTTTTTCAGCTTCCCCCCTGAAGTTCAGTGTTCTCACCTGGGCTATTCAGTCAGTCAACAAATAACAATACAAGGCGCTGTGGTAAATGCTGGAGGAACAAAGAAAAGGAATAAACAGTTCCAGTTCCTAAGAAGCCCAGTCTATTGTGGGACAGAAGAAAGAGTGAGGAGACATAGCATGCAAACAACTATCTACAAACAAACTATATAGGAGAAATAGGATATAATAAAGAAAGAGAAGGCACTGGAATTAAGAAGGAGCAGGAAAAGCTTCCTGTAGAAAATGGGACTTCATCTGGGACTTGAAGAAAGCCAGGGAAACTAAAAGGGGAGAACTATTGAAATAGTCTTCTGGGCAACTAGATAGCACAGTGGAGTCAGGAATACCTGAATTCAAATGGAATCTCAGACATTACTGTTGTGTGACCCTACACAAATCACTTAACCCTGATTGCCTCAGGATGTGTGTGAGAGACAGCTTTCTGGCTGATCTCCTTGCCCTAAATCACTCCTCAATTCAATATTTCTTCCCCTCAGCTATGGAAGTGATCTTCCTAAAAGCACAGTTCACACATACATAAGAAACTCCATTAGCTCCCTATAATCTCCAGGATTGAAAAATAACCCCCCCCTTTTGGCATTCAAAACCTTTCCCAATCTGCTCTTTTCCATTTTCTGGTCTTCTTCTTAGGCTTTATCCCCTCCAAGTATTTCAGGACCAGAGATAACTTTCTTGCTTTTCTTCCAACACAAGATTCCATCTTGACTCCTTGCCTATCCTCCATGCCCAAAATGTCCTCTTGAATTTCTTCAAGATTCAGCTCCAATGCTATCTTCTGCAGGGAGCTTTTCTACGCCCCCACTCCCAATCCTGATCTTCCTCCTGAGATTACCATCCATTCTGTCTTTGTGTGTCTAGTATGTCCACTCAGGTCCCTCACCACACACATGTTGCCTACCCCATTAGACAGCAAGCATCCTGAGAACAGGGACTGTTTTCTTGCCTCTTTTTGTGTTGTTTTTGCCTTTCATCCCCAGCACTTAGCACAGAGCCTGGCACATAGAAGGTCCATCCCAAATGTTTGTTGACAGGTTGACTGCTGGACCTTAGTGGACTGTTCAAAGGGCTTAGTTCATAAGGAATTCCTTAAAAAGATGTTAGGCACCCAATGAAGCCCATTTTGGGTAGATATCACTTCCTTCCTTGTACTTTATTATTTGTACTTGATCATCACATTGTTCTGGGGATGGAGTCTCCTACACTTTGTCTCCCCCCATCTCTTAAAAAAATGGCATGAGAAGAAAATTATTTAAAGAGCTCCAAATATGTGGTCAAAGAACCTTAGTTCAATTGATTCAAGTGTTTATTACACACTCACTATGTCCTAGGTTTTGAGGATACAAGACAAAATCCTGGTCTTAAAGTACTTATATTCTAATCAAATTTATACTTCAAATTCCAATTGGGCTACCTTGGACAGTCCTTTAATCTTGCCAGCCCTCAATTTCCTTAGTTGTAAAGTGAAAAGATTGGACTAAATCAGGAATTCTTAATGTAAAGACTGATGAACTCAAGGTTTTTTAAAATATTTTGATTTGTTATTAGGTACAAAAAATAATAATGAAGACAACTATATTTCAAGATAGTTCCCTCTCTATTTTATTTTACACACTGAAAACTATTAGTCTAAAAAAGATCTATAAGCTTCACCAGATTGCCCAAGGGGTCCATAACACACAAAAGATTAAGAACTCCTTGGCTTGATGAATGTGAACTTGAAATCCATTCCAGCTCAAAATAGTATAAAGTTCTATTTTTTAAGACCAAGATAGAAAGGCATTCTTTACATCAGGGACTTTCTGTGGAAAGCTGAACTTGGAATCAGGAAGACTTGAGTCCAAATTCTACCTGAGTATTTTTTTTTAACCATTCTTTCTATCATTTCCCCAATATCCCTTTTCTTCCTCCCTCAGAGAGCCATCCCATAAAGTAAATAGCATTTTTTAAAAAGAAATAAAGGAGAAAAGTAGAGGGAAAAGTCAACTTAACCAATTAACATATTGAAAAAGTCTGAAGACATGGCCAATACAAGTGGGTCCTTCCTTCTTGAAAGGGTCAGTGGGAGTATGTGCCTATATTTCTTTTCTCATGCCATGTTTGTTCTTTTTGCAACATTCATTTTTAATTTTCTTTGTGGTTGTTCTTTCCACGAATGATGTAGTCATTATGTATATTGTTTTCTTGGTTTTCAATGCAGTGAGTTTCAGTGAAACCAACATTTTATTAAGGACTTATTCTGTGTTGCCATCAAGGACCTTAAATGCAGGCATACCTCAGAGATATCATGGGTTCAGTTCCAGACTACCACAATAAAGCGAATATTGCAATAAAGTGAGTCATGAATTTTTGGTTTCCCAGTGCATATAAAAGTTATGCTTACACTATACTGCCGTCTATTAAATATGTAATAAACAAAACAATTTACATACTTTAATTAAAATACTTTATTGCTAAAAAAAATCTGAGACTTCAAATAAGTCATTAGCTTTTTGGTGGTGGGGGGGCAGTCTTTTCTCAATGTTCATGGTTGCTGACTGATCAAGGTGGTAGTTGATGAAAGTTGGTGTGACTATGGCGGTTTCTTAAAATAAGATAACAATTTTGCAACTTCACTTGACTTTTCTTTTCACTTGAACACTTAGAGGCCATTGTAGGATTATTAACTGACTTAATTTCAAAATAGGGAGATAGCTAGGGGGATGATCCATCAATGGAGCAGTCAGAACACACATACATTTATTTGTTTGCCATTTTATGAGGGTAAGGTTCATGGAGCCTCAAAACAATTATAATCATAATATCAAAGATTATCGATCACAGATCACTATACCAGATATAATATGAAAAGGTTTGACATATTACAAGAATTACCTAAATATGAAACAGAAACATATTATGAGTACATACTGTTGGAAAAATGGTACCAGTAGACTGGTTCAAGGCAGGGTTACCACAAATCTTCAGTTTATAAACTCAGTATTTGTGAAGCACAACAAAGCAAAACACAGTAAAATGAGGTATGCTCCTATACATCACAGGTTGTCCAAGACATGTATGCTGTAAATATGCTGTACATGTAAGGAAGAGAGATACAGAAAAATTATAAAAATTGGAGGACAAGATTACTTAAGGATGTAGGATGATAAGAGAGTAGATTTAGAGCGGGAAATGATCCTAAAGATCATATAGTTCAACCTTCCCCCAACTCTTACACTTTTTTTTTAAATAAATGAGAGACATTAAGTGACTTACTCATGATCACACAATAAGGAATAGTTAGGAAGTGTCAGGAGCAGAAATTCAATCTACATCTTCCTGACTCTGTTCAATGATCTATATGCCATAAGTCTGACATAAGATCTGTCTTCAGATGGATTTCAACAGGTAGAGATAAGGATTAATAGTGTAAGAGCATAGCTTTAAATCCAAAATGTATCTTAGAGATCACCTAGTCTAATTCCTTCATTTTACAACTGAGCAAGCTGAGGCTCAGGGTCACACAGATAGTAACATATTTATAAGGTAACCGTACATTAAAGGTTGGCTTCATAAGCCAGTTCACAAAAGCCTATTTAAAATGGAGCCTCCCTTTGGTGGAGCATCTATGGACAAAAGCCATTGCAATATATTCCCATTAATGGAAGTAAGATCACAGTCAGATTTGCAGACCACTTTCCCTATATCTCACTATAACCCTCCAAAGTAGGTAGTAAAAATATTATTATTCCTCATTTTATAGATGAAGATATTGATACTCTGAAAGTCTGTCTTATATGACTTGTTCATGATCATACAGTAAAAGCTCTGAGATAGGATTTGTACCTTCATTCTCTTGATTCTAAACTCAGGATTATATATATTATTATATTATAATTTGCTATTCAATCATATCCAATTCTCTGTGACCCATTTGGGGCTGTTTTTTGTTTCTTTGGGTTTTTTTGGGGGGGAGTTGACAAAGATACTGGAGTAGTTTTGCCATTTTTTTCTTCAGCTCATTTTACAGGTAAGGAAACCTAAGCAAACAGGATGAAGCTACTTGCCCAAGGTGACACAGCTAGTTTGGATTAGAGTTCAGGTTCTTAATTCCAGGTCCAGTGTTCTATCTATTACCTCAGGCAGAGCTCCAGATAGACAACTTACTATTCAACTTGGGAACATAGAGGATCTGGGTTCAAATTTTGCTTCTGGTAATAATTATGTGACCTTAGACCAATCAATGTATCATCTCAGTTTGTTCCTCTATAAATAAGGGGTTAAGGGGCATCTAGGTGGTGGAGTGGATAGAGCACCAGCCCTGAAATCAGGAGGACCTGAGTTCAAATCTGGTCTCAGAACTTTAAGACTTCTTAGCTGTGTGACCCTGGGCAAGTCACTTAACCCCAATTGCCCTCAGAAAAAAAACAAAACAAACAAAAAAAAACCCAACAAACAAACAAACAAACAAAGGGGAGGGGGAATTAGACAGAAATCTGTCCATTTCAAGAGCTATGAGCCTACGTGATCTTATAATATATAATTACATAATTTATCATTTATTCAGTGTTTATGCACCCACCTTTATTCAAGGCACTGTGGCAATGGGGACATAGGAAAATAAGCTAGGGTGTGAGAGTAATTGAGATTCAGTGGGAAGAACTGAGGACCTGAGTAGCACAGATCTACTACTTAGAAAGCTGTGTGAGACCTTGGACACAATCACTGTTCTTCAGTTTCCTGATCTGAAAAATGAGAAAGTTCTTAAGAAACAGAAATATTAAGACTTGCAAGCTCTAAATCTTTGCTCTTTTGAGTTCTTGACCTATAGGACCTTCTAATTTAGCTGACATTTCCCCCCTCCCCTCTATGTGAAAGAGATGAGACAGGAAGAGGTCAAATAATGGTGTTATTATTAGCAAGATATTATTAGGTGCACAACCTAGACAAAAGTGATAGTGAAAGTTACTAAGAAGAGAGATCAATATGGGTTGGAGCAAATCCAGAGGACACCCTGGTGGGTTGTATGCACCTCTGGTGAGGAATACAACCAGGAAGGCACAATTTGGCTGGAAGGAGGTCATTAGGAAGAGGCCATATTCTTGGGGGAACCTGAATCAGACATTTATTATGTAATCCCAAGTAAGTTATTTAAGTCCTCTGAACTCTGTAAAATTGGGTTTCAAAATGCACTTATCTGCCTTACAGAGCGGCTCTAGGTGAAGCTCTTTTTAACCCTAAAAGTGTAGAAGGAACTAATCTTCCACTGCTGTTATTGGGCATCTGGGGCAAGAGCAGCGGGATTCAAAAGAGACAGGCAAAAATTAGTTTCCATGGGGGGATGGGGAAGTGAACCTGGAATTTCACTGATAGCGGGAACTCCCGGACCAGGAACCTCCTTCTGCCAATCTTTTAGAGGGTGCTGGTGCACGCAAATGACTTGACCAGCGTCACAAAGCCAGTGTAAGGATGGAGAGGAGAAAAGGAGAGCCGGACCCACGTTTTCTCAGTGGAATCGTTCTCCCGCCTCTGCCAAAGACCTCCGAGCGACACTGGGAAAGTTACATGACTTTCTGGGCCTCAGTTTCCTTCTCTGTAAAATGCGGTCTCTACCGTTCCTTGCAACTTTAAACTCCGCTCTTCGGATTCCCGAGGGCTCTCCCAACATTCCCTGGTAGAGTAAAACTGGAAAACTCCCAGCCGACGCTCCACCTCCACCCGAGCCCAGACGCGTGGCCGGCCCACAGAGGGCGCAGCCGCTTCGGGGAAGCCGGCTCACGAGCTCGAGTGGGTGGGCAGGCGGGCGCGCGCTAGCGGGGACAGCCCAGAGCGCGGGCGCGCGCGCATTCCCGGACCCCGGCGGTGTCGCGCTGCTGCGTGCGCGCGGCCCAGGTGTGGAGCAGAAGGAGGGGGCGGAGGAGGAGGGGGCGGAGGCTGCTGGCCCAGCTGGGCGGCCCCCTCCGAGGGAGGAGGTGGAGAGGAGGGGGAGGAAGGGGAGCAGAGGGCCAGGCAGGGGCGGGGCCGGGCCGGACCAGGGCGGGACCAGCCGCCGCTGTCTCCGTCTCGGTCTCCCGTCTCCCACAGCGCCCGGGCAGCCGCAGCGGGAGGAGCGGAAACTGCCGGGTCTGGGCTTTCTTCGGAGACGCCTCCGCCACGAACCGTGCCGCCCTGCCAGCGCATCCCCGGCCCTGCCCGCCTCAGTCCGGGCCGCCGCCAGCCTCGCTGTCCTCGGGGGGCCTCAGATCTCCCCAAGCCTAGCCCAGTCCGGCCCGGCCCAGACCGGCCCGCGCCTCCATCCTCGGCCGCCGGGATCCCACCTGTGCAACCCGCGCCATGGCGGAGCAAGAGAGCCTCGAGTTCGGCAAGGCGGACTTCGTGCTCATGGACTCGGTCTCTATGTCCGAGTTCATGGCCAACCTCCGGCTCAGGTAGGCGGGGACGGCGGTGGGGGGAGGGGGGGACGCGACCCCCTGCGAGGGCAGGATGCTCTGCGCCTGGCGCGGGCCGAGGCGGGGCGGGGGCAGAGGGAGGGGGCCGGGGAGGGGACCGAGCGGCTCCGTCGCGGGCATCCCCCAAGTCCAAGTTGCCTCCCTGCAGTTGCCCCCTCGCGTCATTCCGGCTGGGAGGCTGGGGTTCCCAGCGCGCTGTTTTCCGGGGCGTTGTCCGTTTTCGAAGTTGCTTTAAACTAAAGTGGACAAAGTCCCCGGGGTTCCGAGGAATGCTTCGCGAACTTGCGGGTGCCGAGAGCACCTCTCCAAGGGTAGCGATTTTTGTTTGGTTGTGACTTGGGCTCTTCCAGTGTTCCCGGTGTTTCTTCGGGCTCCGTCTTTCTGGATGATCGAATCTCCGTCTGTCCCTCGGTGCTCCAGGCTATTCTCTCCTTGAGATTCTAAGTTACAAAGATGGTGCCAGTTTGCGCTGGTAGCTAAAGTTCCTTCAGCCAAGAGTT
The DNA here is from genome assembly GCF_048593235.1 of Sminthopsis crassicaudata. Classification (NCBI taxonomy): domain Eukaryota; kingdom Metazoa; phylum Chordata; class Mammalia; order Dasyuromorphia; family Dasyuridae; genus Sminthopsis; species Sminthopsis crassicaudata. The sequence goes on from NC_133620.1 coordinate 448,383,401, forward strand.
CCCAGTGCCATTAATGTAGCAGCAAGCCTGGATAACAAACACTTGGAGGTTACAAAGCGCTTTTGCAACTGACTATTAACAGTTACGGGGGGGGGGGGGGGGGGGGGTGTAATTGAAAGGTTAGGTGATCTGGCCAGGGTCCTGGTGTTTGTCAGAGCCAGGACGTGGAATCCACGCCAAGTTTGTTAACGTCGTGTAATGGATAGGGCAGTGAAACTGGAGTCAGCAGCTCTGGGTTCACATCCCGCCTCCGACACTGACTAGCTGTTCCTCCAGCCCTCAGCTTTACCTCAGCTTCCTCATCTGCAAAATGGGTTAAGAGGAAGTTGAACTCAATGGATTTCCAGGTCCTGTCTGTCCAACTCCAAATCTATGATTCTTTGATCTTTCGGTCTCCAAGGCAGGTGTTCTATTCTCTGTTGCCCTTTTTATTCCTTCTTTTTACAGATGAGAAAACTGAGCCTTAGAGAAGTCAAGTGACAACCAAAGCTATACAATAATTAAGTGTCTGAGCCAGAATTCCCCCCAAGGCATCCTGACTCCAAATTCAGCATTCTTTTCCCATACATCATTTTTTTTTTTTAAAGGGAGTATACTGAAATTTTCTTTTGAATGAAATTTTAAATAATAGAATTAGTGCTGCATGGAGATACAGAGCATTGAAATGGTTTGAAACTTGATTTTTATGTTTCTCTAAGTGGAATTTCTATGTATCTGAATTCTAGTTTTTATAGTTTCTGGATTCTTTCATTCTGCCAAAGTTTTATAGCCTGCAGCAAGTAATGACAGTCCATAAAATTATGAAGTGTAGGTCAAGATCCAAGTTTGCTCACAGTTAGAATTATAGACTTTACAGTTGGAAGGGATCCCAGAGATAATCAGGTCCAACCCCTTATTTTTACAGATGAGGAAACTGAGACCCAAAGAGATCTTGAACTCTTCACTTTTGATTTGTGACTGGAAATTTTTTGTAATCTACTGGGAAATAATTGTTAAAACTTTCCTTTTTGGTAACAATTGTTAGCATAACAGCTGGGGCTTTAAACATCCCATCTTTCTAAAATGTAAAATTTAAGGCTTCTTTAGGAATTGTACTCAAGGTTGGGAGGTAATAGGATGAGATAAAAACTTAGTATTTCCTGAAAGTCTGAATACCTGGCTTCTAGTTCTCTAATTACTGCATTGTGAACTTGGTTCAGATCCTTAACCTCAGTTTTCCCATTTGAAAAAAATGGAATATTTGTCCTGCATTTGTCAGAAGGTTGTTTTGATAATCAGCTGAGATACTGGTATAGAAGCCATCAAGTATTACTTATATGTAAGTTCTTATCCTTATTGTATCTAAAATTCTGTGATTCAAAATATTAGCACATTTCTATTTATTGAACATTATCTTCCTAGAAAGAGGTTACATGTTGAAATGATGCAAATGGAATCTCCCTTTCCCTCTTCCTCATTCTTTCCCACAATACCTGTTTTCAAGGAACTAGGAAACCCCTTCTTCCAACACAGGCCCATACTTTATCAATGAGAAATTAAGTGACTTACTTAGGGCTTCATGGATCCGCAAAAGGAACTACTTTGAGTCTGACTATTTATTCACCATATTATGCTGCTTTCTCTTATAGAGGAGGCTATAATAGGAGGCTGTCCTAGTATAGGCCTGATGCTCAATTTATTTTTAATAAAATGAACATACATATCACATTTAATAAATCATAAACAACATAACCATATGAAAGAGACAGATAGAATAGAAGGTTAATACTAGAGTAAAAAGACCTCCTTTTACCTCTGTCACTTTGGGCAAATTATTTAACCTCTAAGAACCAAGCTGTAAGTAAGCTGTACTTACTGGAGTACAGTAAGCCGTACTCCAAAAGTAACTATTCACACTTGACTACTTTCTCATCTCCATAAAACCTTGAGAGTGTTCTCTCCATATATAGAAGATGAAAACCTAGAGGCAGGCTTTCATATTCTCCAGAAGAATTAATCTTTCTGATCACAAAGGTATGAAAAGTTCACAAGTGCATACTTTGTTTATAAAGAAATATATGATTCTTAAAGATTTTTCTTCAGTAAAGTGTGTATATCTATATATGCATATGTATGGATTTATGTAATATGTGATATATTTCTATGTAATACACATACATATGTGTATATGTGCATATGTGTTTATATATATGTATATATATGTATAAAATAGTGATAATGATAATAATAACTTGACCTTTATAGAGTGCTTATGTACCAGGTGCTATTCTAAGCACTTTTTACTTATTATCTCAATAACCCTGGGAAGTAAGTGCTATTATTATCATCCCGATTTTATAGGAAATTGAGGCAAGTAGAAGTGACTTGTCCAGGATCACAAGCTAGCAAATGTTGGAGGTCAGATTTAAACTTGTTTTCCTGACTCCAGACTCAGAATTCTATCTAGGATTGTGTCAGTCAACTGCCCAGTGCACATGCATGTTTATATGCATGTATGCCTGCATATACAAATTACGTGTGTATATGTATATACACATATAATACCAGTCAATAAAATTACACTTTTGTGCATGTGTGTTACATGTATATGTTTAAAATCACATCATATTCTTTGAAAGCTATAACAAAAGAGATGGCTCTGTTCAAACTTATCAAGGTTGCTAGATTCCTTAGTGCATTGAGTGGTAGACTTGGGATCAGGAAGAACTCAATTCAGATCCTGCCTCAGATACTTACTAGCTATATGATCCTGGGTTAGTCACCCAATCTCTCTGTCTCAGTTTCCTCATCAGTAAAATGAGCATCGTAGTAATGCCTCCCCTCCCAGCCTTGTCAGGGTTCAAATGAAATAACATGAAAGCATTCAGTGGACCTTAACATACTATCTAGTTGCTAACTATTATTAATATCAAAGAATACATAAATCAGGAGACAGGTAGTCATATCCTCAGCTATACTGTCTGCCACTATCCTGGAGGAGGACCAGCTCAGAGTCCAAATGGAAAAAGGATTCCCTCTAAGATAGTATAACAGTAATTGATATTGATATGACGCTTTAGCATTTTCCAAACACTTGATGTATGTTACTAATCTAACAACTCTGTGAGGTATGTACTATAAATATTATTATCCTACTGATTTTATACAAATGAGAAAGCAGGTTCCCAGAGATTAGGGGGCTTGCTTATGGCCACACTCAGTGTGTTCATCTGAAAATGATGAAGTTGGACTCGGTAACCTCTGGTTCTCAATTCCTTTCTGGTTCTCAATCTGTCTTTCTATGATCATCTGTGAACTTGGAAGGAAGTCTTTAACAAAATTCCCCCAGGAATCTGTGGTTGGCCCTGCCAGTGGTATTTAACATTTTTATCAAAATCATGTTATTATTCATAATCTGTGTATAGGCACAAATGATGTGCTTATCAAATTGGCATCTTACTCAAAGTTTGAAAGATTAACTGAAACACTGGTTGACAATCTAAGAGGATGGAATAGGGAAAATTTTTAAGTCTTATATTTTCAAAGCTGATTTTTAAAAAGTATAAAGTGAGGAAAGTAGAGCTAACTATAGTCCATTTGAAAAAGATCTGGGGATTTCAGTGGATTGCAAGCTCAATATGTGCCAGCTTTTTAGCACAACAGTCACAAAAAGCTAATGTAAATCTTGAAATGTCTTAAGTGTCCAAAGGTAGAGAGGCAATGGGTCTATAGTGATTGAACTATGTTTAGTACACAGTATCTCCTTTTTAAGCTGCTGGTAAACTGCAAAGTATTCAGAGGAGGATGAAGGTTCTCAAGATCATGAGACACATGGATAAGGTGACTCAGTATGGGTATGCTTATCCCTGAGAAGGGAAGACTTAGGAAAGCTTCTCTTCATAAGATCACAGAGTAGGCTGGATTGTACTGATTGCAGCAAGTTAAAGCTTTTCTCTTAGCAACCCCTCTCAACATTTTATCTTTGAGGATTCTGTGAATCATGGAATGCTCATAGTATCTGAAAAATCAAAATTACAGATGATGCAAATGGGAATGGAGAAGTGAATGGTGGGCACGCTCAAGGTGCAGCGTCATTTCAGTGGTGAAAAAAGTGGTATAAAATTTAACCTCTAGAATATGGAGGGAAAGGAACCGAGATCTTATCCATTGCAAAACTGAACTGGTGTCCAAACTAAGAACATTAAAAAACAAAAACAGGAAGTTAATGAGATGTAATCTACTGAAGTCTATACCATGCATTATAAAGCTTTCCAAAGAATCTATAAATCAGTTACCTCATCTTGGCTTCACAATGACTGGATTTTTTTTTTTTTTTTGAAGAATCTACTAGGAAGAAGTCCTGGCATCTAGCTGGAACAGTAGATAAGAGTACTGAGCCTATGGAATCCATTCTCAGACATTTACCAGCTGTGCGACACTGAATTCATCAATTAATCTCTTTCTGCCTCAGTTTCCTTTTTTTAAAAGCTTTTTATTTTCAAAATATATGCACAGATAATTTTTCAACATTGATCCTTGCATAGCTTTATATTTCATATTTTCCCCTCCTTCCCCCTACCCTCTTCCCTAGATGGCAAGCAACCCAACATAGGTTTTACATGTTAAAATATATGTTAAATCCAATAAGTCTCTTGTTGCACAAGAAAAATCAGATCAAAAAGGAAAGAAAATTATTAAGAAAACAAAATGCAAGCTAATAACATCAAAAAGACTGAGAATGTTTTGTTGTGATCCATATTCAGTTCCCATAATCCTCTCTCTGGGTGTGCTGGCTCTCTTCATCACAAGATTATTGGACTCAGTTTCCTTTTTTGTAAAATGATAATGATAATAACACCTACCTCAAGAGTTGTTGTGAAGATCAAATGAAATAATATTTGTAAAGAACTTAGCACAATGCTTGGTACATATAAGGTGCTTAATAAATGCTTAATCCATTCTATTCTAAGCCAGGTCACAGATTTTTAGACTTAAAAGATACCTTAGAGGTCATCTAGTTTAAACCATAACTAAAAGAGCCCTCAGAATCACATAGTGACCTCTAATTGAAGATCAACTAAGGAAGAGGAATCTTTCAAGCTGAAATATCATTGATTCTGGATCCACTGATGGAGTAGTGATGATAACTCATCTGAGGATTAATATAGTTCAGAGAAGCCCATTACCAAGTTGCCTTGCCAAGTTAGATTATTCACCCAGTACACCCATTCTGGCATTTTGCAAACTCCACATAACATCATCTCAATGAACAATGTTTCCATCATTAATACATTAGGACTAAAAACTTATGACCTTTTTTGGTATTCAGAGGATCATTCATTTATAACATTGTTATAAATGAATTATTATTATTGTTATTGTATTAATTCCCCTTTAAAATGGCATATATCAAGAAGCACTTATTTAAGTTCCTACTATGAGCTCATGAAGACAATTAACAAAAGCATTGAATGGATATAAGTTACATCAGTGGATAATAATACCAATATTTGTTATGCAAATGTGTGTGTGTGTGTGTGTGTGTGTGTATCTTGTCAGGTAATAATAAAATACATAATGTAGTGGGTTATTTGTTTTGTTTTGTTTTTAAGTGGGTAGGTGAGGGAGAAATAAGAAAACAGCTGTGTAGATCAATGAGAAGAAATACAAGACACAATAAAGCAGCCCTGGCCATAAGCACCATGCCTGAGGCTGGATGTAAGAGAAACTCTAGAGCATACACACACACACACACACACACACACACACACACACACACACACAGGACAGCAGAAGGCTACCTCAGGCACAGACCTGAGGGAATAGGGCACAGCTTCTGGGGGAAGCAAAAAATGCTATAACTCACTCATTGCCTGTTGTATTACAAAGTAATAACACAGGAGTCCCACCCAATGCAAGTTAGGGATTGCCTCTGTAGTTTAATCTCTTTGAGAATACAAAATGCATGACCTCATATGAAAGTCTGTTGTGATACTGTCTCAGAAGATTGAGACATTGAGTTTTCTTTTAATTTCAGTCAAAACATGGCATTAATGAAATTACTGCCTGTGCTTTAAGTATGGAAAGTCATGCCTGTCTTGACATCTTGTTAATTTTATGAGATCTAGAGCTAGAAGTCTCATCTGAGTGAGAATCATTTTGTTTTCTGTACTTGTATCCTTGGTTCCCTAGCACGGTGACTGGTGTTGAGTCGTACTTGTGGATTTATCTATAGGAGGGACATTAGCGCTCAGCTGGTCCAAATCCTTCCTGTTTCAGCTCAGATCCAGAGAAGTGTGATGACTTGCTTGGGATCACATGGAATAGCAGAGTTAGGACTGGAAGCATGATCTGACTCCAGTTATGTCTTATACTGTCCTTTCTCTCCTTGGTTCCTTGATAAAGGATGCTGTTAGATGAAACAGTATTACACAGGGCATTTAGTTCATAGAAACAATGTTAGAAATGGATGCTCCATTGAACTCAGAGTTTCAGTAGAGTTTGGTTATAAAGTATTAATGATGAATTTGGAAACATTGTCCATTGGTGTGATCTGGTATGTGTTCACTGGTATGTTGAGTTTGCAAAATATTGGAATGGATGTACTGAGAGTTCCAAGACTTGCTACACTAGCTAGGTACGATTGCTCAGCTGCAATGAAATTAAATTTCCTTTGGTTTCCATTTGCAACATAACTGTCATGGGGGCATATACAGGTCTTGGGACTGTTTTTTCTAGGTTCTCACAATCACTTATATGAATACTTATTACATTTCATTGCCCTCTTCTCTCTACTTAAGCTGCCTCCTGTTCTCCTAGTAGTAGTAAAGACTGCTCTCATTGTCTCTCACCTGGATTCCTAATTAATCTCCTGGCCCCTGCTTCCCTCCTCCCCTTTCCAATCCTGCCTCTATTCAGCCAACCAGAAACTAAGATCATATATTTTTAGACCTAGAAAAATCCTTAAAGACTGCATCCAACCCCTCATCCTCTAGATGACACAATGAGGTATAAAGAAGAGAAATTACTTGATGCTAAAAAGTATCACAGCTAAAAAAAGTATCAAAAAACTTAAGTTTTCCTATCTCCAAATCCAGTGTTCTACCCTGGATTGTTGCTCTCAAGCTTCCTAATGCTAATTCCCTGCTCGAGTCTTTAATAGGTTTTTTATATATATATATATATATATATATATATATATATATATATATATATATATATATATATAATAAATAAGATTTAAAAGGGAAAGAAGATATAACAAACTTTTCAGCCTGATATTTGCATCCCTTACCAATCTTACTCCAACCACTCTTTCCAGACTCATCACATATTCCTCACTTTCATGAACACTGCATTTCAACAAAATTGATCTACTTACTAGGGATTCCATTGCCTGTTCCTCATTGCTGGAACGTTCTCTCTCTATTTCACCTCTTTAAGATTGTCTTTCTGTTTTTCCCCCCAAGAGGCAATTGGGTTAAGTGACTTGCCCAGGGTCACACAGCTAGGAAGTGTTAGGTGTCTAAGACCAGATTTGAACTCAGGTCCTCCTGACTTCAGGGCTGGTGCTCTATCCACTGCGTCACCTGGCTGTCCCTAATTCTGTTTCTTTTAATAATGGAGGTGGGGTAATGGTGCTGGTGGTGGTGAAAAATAGCTAGCATTTCTGTAGAGCTTTAAAGTTTCCAAAGTTTACATTTTATTATTTCAACATCCTTGGGAGGCGGGCTCTTACATCACTCACATGAAGGCTTTCCTGATTCCCCCACCACCACTGTGTTGTTAGTGTACCCATCCACCTCTAATTATCTTGTATTTACATTTCAGCATAGTCATTCTCCCTGTCCCACCCTTTCCCAGGAGAATATAATCTCCTGTAGTACAGGAATTGTTTTTCATTACAGTGCTGTGCACATAGTGAGTGCTTTACAAATATATGTTCAGTGAATATTGAATGGTTGCAAAATCTTAAATTTGAGGAGCATTCATGAACCAAATGTATACTGGGATAAACAAAGCTTTATTTAACCATAGTGAGCTCATTCATAAATGTTGCAATTCCACTCTATATTTATCTAGTGACTGCTATGGAGCATAAAAAAGAGCTTATAGTTTAATTGGGCACATAACATTAGCACAGTGAAACAATTAGAGACCATATAAGGCAGAATGGAGCTAAGTAATAGACTAGTTCAGTCATTAAATGCAGCATTTTAGAAAAAGAAGCAACTAGTGGAAATGAGAATGTTCAGGAATGTTTAACTCATAAAATTTTAGAGCTATTCACCCTCCCTGTTTTATAGATAAGAAAATTAAGACCCCCAAAGTAAATTTATATTCCCAAGATCATACACTAATTTATTGGCAGATCAACATAGGTTAGAATGCATGCTTTCCTCCCATATGCTTGTTTCTTTTCACCTTCAAAAAATGCCTGGGATATTTTTAAAATTTTTATTTATTTGTTTGTTTATTCATTCTTTCATTCATTTGCTTTTTGCTGAGAAGTGACTTGGCCAGGGTCACACAGCTAGTAAGTATTAAGTTTCTGAGACCAGATTTGAACTCAGGTCCTCCTGACTTCAGGGCTGGAGGTCTATCCACTGCACTACCTAGCTGCCCCTGGGATATTTTTTGACAATTTAAAGTGTGAAAAGCACTCTGTAGATATTAGTGCATTTAGTCCTCATGACAACCCTATGAGATAACTAGTAGTATTATTATCATTTCATAGATGGGGAAACTGAGGCTAAGAAAGGTTAAGTAACTTGCTCAGTATCCCAGAGCTAGGAAATATCTGAAGCAGGATTCAAGCAAGCCCAGATCTTCCTGATCCCGCTCTTTCCCTCACTCCCATTTCTGTCATCTGTGCCCACTTCTTTCTTCTCTCCTATACTTGCCAAGCCATGTGGTGCCTTACTTTACATTAACTGTATGTGTGTGTCTTCAATTTAAAAAGGTTTTTTTGGAGGGATGTTTAATAGACATATACAGATAGCCAACTAAGAGACTTGGAGCCAACTCTCGTAGCTAAAAAGACCATAGTTCAGTTACAAACCTCAGCATACATAGCTCTGAGACCCTTAGGGCAGGGGTACAGAGAGGGAGGGGAACCTCTCTGAGAATTTCAGGTTCCTGTGGCTCCCTAAACTATGTGATTAGAGGGGAGCTTCCTAAAGCTGCCCTGGAGTTTGGAGGTATTCAGCAGTGCTACAGATAACCCATGGGCATTGGAAACATGCTGGGGAGGGTAACCAAGGGCCCAACATTGCACGGTGCTAAAACACTGGGTTTTGTGGATTCTGAAGTCTCTCCTGGCTCTTATTATCTGCATATTTCTAGTTATGTATATATAAATGCTTGTTGAATTGGGTCAGAATCTTTCTCCTGTTATCTACTTTGATCAGAGCAACTTTCTGTATAGGCTGAATCCTTCCATGAAGATTCCATTTGGTATATCTATCCTTTATAGATAGATAGATATTGATATACACACATACATACAGCATATATATTATATATACAGCATATATTATATGTTCACAGCTTATATATTAGATATACAGCATATATATAGTATATATTTTTATATAATATATATGCTGTAAATGGTATAAAGCCACCTAATGACTCTTTTTTTTTTCATAGAATCAGAAAGTTGGAGATGGGAGGCACTCTGGAAGTCTTATTTTTCTCCCTTATTTATACAAATCAGGAAACTAAGGTCCAGAGAGGTTAAATTATTTATCCAGGATGAGGCAAAACAGTAAGGGAAGTGTCAGGAGACTAAACTAGATCTTTTTACTCCAGGTCTGGTTAATTAAGTTCTGTAGTATTGTGCCCTTTTGGGGGGAAGTTGAGCCTGTTTCTCTGCTTTTGGCAGGTTTATATGAGACACAGAGAGATAGAGGGACAGAGAGAGACAGGGAGGGAGACAGAGATACAGAGACAGAGACACACAGAGAGATGGAGATAGACACAGAGAGAGACAGGGAGGAAGACAGAGAGAAAGAGGAAGAGGAGAAAGAGAGGGAAGTGTGGGAGAGGGGACAGAGACAGATAGAGATAGGGACAGGGACAGAAACCGAGACCGAGAAGGAGAGGGAAGATGAGAGAGGGAGAGAAAGGTGGGGGAGAGAAAGAAAAAGAAGTTCCTTTTACCATTTTCCATTTGTCTATACAAGTATGGGCACAGTGTAGAGTTGATGCTCTGAAAATTGAGATTTCCCTCTCTCCCCCCCAGCAGTGATTATTGAAACCTCAACTGGCATCTTATGTGACTTCTATCCCCTTAACTCCTTCCTCCTTTCCCTCTCCACTCCATTCTTGGGCATTTTCTGGTGAAATGCAACTTCCTGTATCGATTCTAGCATGGTGTCCTATGCCCATCAGAGCTTTCTGAAACTCTGGCTTTTGACACTTTGCTAACAGTACAGGATAAATCAAAGGGCTGAGGTAAGGGGAAGAGAGGGCTGCTGGTGCTGCCATTAAATGGAGGTGCGAGGAGCCACAAATCAGAGGGTCAGAGGGTAATGAGAAGGTGATGAGCTAAAGCAAGCGTTAGCATATGAAAAAGAAGGGATTATGAATTTTTGTGTTCCTTAAGACAGTGTTTCTCAGCTGCCTTTCTAGGACAAATTTTTAAGGTCCACACTAAACTGAGGCTCTTCTTAAAATCATTAAATGTAAATGGATAGATCCATCTCTTCTTCCTTACCTTTTCATATTACTCTCTCTTTTCCTCTGGCTCCTTTTCCTGAGGTTCCAAGTAAAGCTGCTTCCTTGAAGTTATAGAGGAAAGTTTGTCTCTCAGTAGAAACTGAGATATTTGGTTCCCCTGTTAGTGTGGTCTGAGTGGAAGCATTGCTATAGAAGGTAGATTTTACCTAACTAGGGTGACACAGTTCTGCTAGAAATTCTTCATCTTTCCTTCTTCCCCCAATCTTCACTTGCTCCAATCTCATCTTTGGCATTCTTCCAAGCTTAGCTCAAGGGCCATCTCCTTCAAGATAAAAGTGAACCCACATAGCCCTTTGTACTTTTTATTACATTATCACTTTTACCATAACCATTATTGAGCACCTTTTGTGTGTAAAATGTACCTTGATTGGGATCCAAAGGCAATAAAATGGATCCTTGCCCATCTAGAGCTTATGATTTGATATTTAAATACTTCAGGAGTCTTTGATTTTGCTTTCAGTGCTGGCACTCATGTCCCTGAAGGAGATTGAATAGATGGTTTGGGATATTTTGTAGCCAAAACCAGCTACAGCTATAACTTATATCTGTGAACCCCTACATTTAGCCAGGTTGTCCTTTGAACAACAGGCATACAGTCTGCCCCAGTCTGCTCTAACTGGAAGCCTTTCCAGCCTGCCTAGGACCTTCTGGTGCTGATGTTCAGCTGGCAGAACCTTTGAGGTTCCAGTATCATCTCCCTGCTATAAGGAAGCCATCAGTGGAAATAGACTCTAGTGGAAGTAAGATTACATTAAGACAAATAAAACAAGGTGACAAGCATCTCAGACCCATGAAGGGGACCTTTTAGTCAAAATTGTATTAGAACAAGGATTATGTCTATAGTTTATCTAACAAGTATTTTTTGGCCTTTGCTTGTAGCCCTTTAGTACCTCTTTAGGTGGGGTAATTCTAATTGTTGGGAAATGTCTCTATGACTTCCACACATTTCCCTTAATTCTACCTCCTGAAATCAAGCATCATCATTGTCAACAAGTATTTATTAAGTACTTACTATTTGCCAGGAACTGTGATAAATGCTGAGCATTATCAAGAAAGGCAAAAGCATGTTTCCTGATTTCAAGGAGCTTACATGCTAGTTAGGGAGACAACATAGCAGACAGCTGTGTGAGACAGAGACAGGTAGATGATATAGATACACATGGATGTATAAATCCAAGATTCTAGGCAACCCAGAGCTCTAGGCTGCAGCCAAAGTCTTGGACAGTAGAGGACACAGGACCATAGCTTCTGGCTCCACATACAGCCCTCCACCAAGGAAGCTTGGACAACTGGGGAGGGGGGGGAGGAGGAAGGAGAGTATAAAGGTCAGGGTTCCTCTCACTAAGTGAGTAGGAGTCTGGCCAGGCTGGGCTAGCTTGTTTCTCTGCAGCTGGAAGCCCACTTGCCCTTTTGGGGAATTGATGAGGAGGGATGATTAGACTGCTGACAGGAGATGTAGTCCTTATGGGAAAAATTCACCCAGGACTCATAGTTTTCACACTCATTGTGCCTTCTACAACTAAATGACAAGTTCCAAGATACCACTGTATTTATGTACATCTCTCTCCCCTTCTAGACAGTAAGCTTCCTGTGGATAAGAAACCCTGACTTACCTTATTGTATCCCTTCTCCCCTACTAACCAGAGTATTTCAAACATAATAAGTATATAATACGTATTTGATTAAATGAAAGAAATGTACCTTTTAATGACTTGTAGATCCAGTTTCCTAGGTTACTTTTTTTTTCTTCCTGATACTTGAAGAGGAACTACCTAGCTTTGAGTTGCCAAGCCTGGCACAGTACCTTTTCCTCTCCACTATCCATTGATTTTTCTCTCTAACAATATTTCAAGAAAGGCAAACAGGTATAAATCATGAAGCACGATTGAAACCAACAAAGTAAAATATCTATGCTATTTATTGAGGAACAAAGTAACATGTTAAAAATGGATAAAATGTAAGACTAAATAAAACACAGGTACAGTGTTCATAATTCATGGACTGATAGTTTATAACATTATTTCACAATGAAATTGTCAATATGTTAAAACAAAATCTGACCATTGCAGTCCCCTATTTTAATATCATTATGTCTATGACCTTGTTCCTTTGGGACTAGCCAGGCCCAGCAATAATGTTTCCCTAACATTATGTTTTTGTGGAACTAGTTTGAAGGATTAAAAAGTTATTTTTTTAGCATTCAATGAATTTTTAGACATATTACTCTTTCAATTATGAAATTAATACATGGAAGACTGTGTGCACTTTTTGTGGTTTCCCTCTTGTCTAGAGAAGCGTATTTATTAATTTGTGTCTGTTGGTAAGTGGAACTCTTTCACTGAGACTGAATTAAGTACCATCATCTCTGCTTGGCCACTCAGTACAGAGGCATTTTTAAAGGGATGATTTATCCTGTGCCTGGTTTGCACGTTGGTTTCATATTGGTCTAAAATGAGAAATTGGTTTTAGAACTTCCATTTGGAGTGAATCATCCCGCCCCCCTGTTCCCCTTTCCTTTCCATGATAGATTTGCAAAGCTATTTTTACTCAGGGTCATTTGTTGACCCTGGAGAATTCTGCTGAATTTAGCTTTAAATAGAGCCAGATGTGGGTGGAATGGGGACTCTTAGAAAGGGCTACTGGTTTCACTACAGCTTTCTACAATATCTGCTTCTAGTGGAAATAAAAGAAGTTTTGTCATTGTGCTTAAACTTTAGAAGAAAAATACTTAATCCTGTGGGAATGAAAATACATTTGCATTGTAAATGATCTCTATATTGCTACAGCCCATAATTTTCTCTATTGTTTTAACCTATCCAAAGGAAGTCCTCCCATTAGGAGTGGCACCATTACCTATAGCAATTCCCTCCTACCCAGCTGTTGTGTGGTGCCTTTGGGCCCTGGCTACATCTTTTATCTAGAATTTCCACGGTCTGGGCAAAGGGGAAAGAAATCTTATTGTTTATAAGATGAGGCTTTAGTACCAATTCTACAATATTTATTAATTTTTTTCAGTAAATTTATTTGTTTTTAATACGCATTAACTACTTTGTGAATCATGTTGGGAGAGAAAAATCAGAGAAAAAGAGAAAAACCATGGGGGAGATTTAAAAAAAAACAAACAGAAAAAAGAAGTGAAAATTACATTTTTAATTCAGTCTCCTTAATTCTTTTTCTGATTACAGATGGCATTTTCTGTCCAAAGCCTATTGAAATTGCTTTAGATCACTAAACCACTGAGAAGAACCAAGTCTTTCATAGTTGATCATCAAACATCCTTGCTTTTATTGTGTACAGTGTATTCCTGATTCTGCTTGCTTCACTCAGCATCAGCTCATGTAAATCTTTCCGGCCTTTCTAAAATCAGCTTGTTCATCATGTTTTATAGAACAATAATATTCCATTATCTTCATATACCACAACTTGTTTAGCCATTCCCCACTTGATGGGCGTCTACTCATTTTTCAATTCTTTGCTCCCACATTTTTGCACAAACTGCTACAAATATTTTTGCATTTCCCTTCTTTATGATTTCCTTGGGATACAGACCCAGTAATGTTAGTGCCAGTTCTACCAGGTTGATGATCCAATGTTTGCCTTTTTGGTCATGGGCTATCAAATGTCAGCTGTGTTCATAAATAGGTATTGGCAATAGACTTGCTGCCATGTTATAAATATTTTTATTAGTAAATTAAATATATATTGGGCAGCTAGGTGGCATAATGGATATAACATTCTGGGCTTGGAGCAGAGAGAAACAAATTTAAATCCTTAAACATTTACTAGCTCTGAATGGGCAAGGTATTTATTCTCAAGCCTGTTTCCTCTTTTGTAAAATGAGGGAGTTAGATTTGGTGGCCCCCAAGGACCCTGTCAGCTCTAAATCTATGAGCCTATTGCTTCCTTTAGGTTGAGTTTTACTTCCAAAGAGAAGGTTACTTATGTTCAACTACTGATTAAGCTATTTGGGGAAAGCAATATGCATTTGTATAAATTTCAAGCTTCAGAAATATTTAATTCTTATGGGAGAAAGTGAAGAGAGTTTTTGCATCTCCAATACATTGAGTAGCCTACTCATAGCCATAACTTTCACTCCCCAGCAACACACACAGACAGAGCAACCATGTTTCTTTACTCCTTCCACCACTGCCATTTGACCTCAATGAACTAGGGAAGGAAATGGCTAACTAGTCTGGTATCTTCGTTAAGAAAACCTCAAATGGGAATACAGAGAGGCCTGGAGAGACTTAAATCAACTGATGCTGAGTGAAATGAGCAGAACCAGAAGATCACTGTACACTTCAACAACAATACTGTATGAGGATGTATTCTGATGGAAGTGGATATCTTCAACATAAAGAAGATCCAACTCACTTCCAGTTGATCAATGATGGACAGAGGTAGCTACACCCAGAGAAGAAACACTGGGAGGGGAATGTAAATTGTTAGCACTAATATCTGTCTGCCCAGGTTGCATGTACCTTCGGAATCTAATGTTTATTGTGCAACAAGAAAATGATATTCACACACATGTATTGTTTCTAGACTATATTGTAACACATGTAAAATGTATGGGATTGCCTGTCATCGGGGGGAGGGAATAGAGGGAGGGGGGGATAATTTGGAAAAATGAATACAAGGGATAATATTATAAAAAATATATATATATAATAAAAATTATTAAGTAAAAAAAAAAAAACCTCAAATGGGGTCATGAAGAGTCAGACATGACTGGAAATAATTGAATAATAACAGAAATATGAGGGTTCTTAGAGTCAAAGTATACATTGATCCAGGAAAGAAAATAACTTTTCCTTTTCTTACCTTTCCCCCCTCCCTGCCATTTTCTTTTTGCAGGCAATTGAGGTTAAATGACTTGCCCAGAGTCACAAAGCTAGGAAGTGTTAAGTGTTTGAGGTCACACTAAATATGAACTCAGGTCCTCCTGTTTCCATGACCAGTGCTCTATTCTATGAGCCATCTAGTTGCCCCAGAAGATGACTTTACTGAAAAAGTTAGTATAGAGATAAAGTAATCAAGGGCCTTAATGAAAACCTACAGTAAGGGATCAAAAAAAGGAGCTAGCAAATAATAGAAAGTAGGAGGCAGAAGAGGGGATATTATCATGCCTGGGAAGCCAAGTAGGAGTAGGGAAGAACTTTGGCATTATTTAGCAACCTTCCAAAAGATAGATAACTCTTCTAAAGAGATTGGCAAGTACTGGATTTTATAAAAGGACATGATAATAGAAGAAGAGATTTTGAGTAAAAGCAAAATATCACAGGAGTTTCTGGTATAAATAACCTTCCTTGGAAACTTTCAAATTTGGAGTCAGTCAACTCTGAATTTAGTTAATCTCTTTACTCTGGCTCTGTATGTTATGCAAATCTGGTCAATAAAAATCGTCAATTTTTTATGTCCTCATCTCGGCTTCTTGTGTACACATGGGTCTGTAAAGGTTTTTGGTCATATGGGTTTAGGAGTTGGTTGGTTGGTTTTACACTCAACAAATGTGTGTTGATTATTTTCTTTTTTAAGAAACATTGTTAGACTTTCATAAGAGCCACATTTTAAAAGGGGGACTATCTGTCTTGGAGAAGAGAAGGCCAAATAGTAATTTAATAATGAAATATTTTTAAAACAGTTATTGAAAACCTATTCTGTTCCAATCACAGAAGACAGAATAAAGGAAAAAGTGATTATGTAAAGTGGATGTATTTTTTTAAATTACTGTTTATTCATTTTTACCCAAAGAGCATGCCTAGAAAAAAATTTTAATTATCAGGTAATTAAAACACATATTTGGTGCTATAATGTATTTAATTTAGGGGGACTTCCTTTCTAAATATGTTTTTCTTAAATTGTCTTCAAGTTAAAGCTGGTAGACCATTTCTTGATTATGTTGTAGAAAAGATTTTTTTTCAAGAATGTGTTGGATTAGGGGGCAGCTAGGTGGCGCAGTGGATAGAGCACCAGCCTTGAATTCAGGAGGACCTGAGTTCAAATGTGATCTCAGACACTTAACACTTCCTAGCTGTGTGACAAGTCACTTAACCCCAGCCTCAGGGGGAAAAAAAAAAAAAAAAAAAAAAGAATGTATTGGATTAGATGCCCACTAAAGTTCCTTCCAGTCTTTAAATTTTTGTGATTCTGGGAACTCTCTCATAAAACTGGGCACTCTGACTCCTTATTTATCAAGAAGATGGCAACTACTCTTCCATCTTTTAGCAGTCAAAATTGACCCAATCAGCAGCAGATTGACCCAAAGGAATTATACCAGAATCTTATGGCTCAAAATCTACCAAAAAAAAAATTAAGATTCATAGATGAAGGCTTATCTCCAGGGAAATTTTTCTTGAGCATACTTTTTCTGAGGATTCATTTGCAGCAAACACTCTCTTTTACCTCTAATTAATGATTACTGAATATTAGAAGAAGGAGTGATATTGTTAGAGGTCCCTTTGGGGGAAATTGGGAGATATTTATATACTTGCTAATATTTTTGCAGAAGATAAATCTCTGAGATGGAGCAGTATTGTTTGGGGAAAAGCAAATAAACATAATGGGTCACAGTCACATTAGAGAGGAAGTTGGCTAATTTAATAAAAGGAAGTAACTTGATTTATTTTTCCTTTAAGTGTGATAGCTGTGTAATGGTTATCTGTGAAGTGGGATGCACCTGTTTATTAAGATTGTTCATGTGTGAATCAGGTTTTTTCCCAAGAATATTTTTAAGGCATTATATGTGCTGTTCCTTTTTCTTTTAGAAGATTTTTCAGCTATGCAGGAAAGTTTGCATCATGCGGTAACAGTCAGGCACTAAGCTAGACAGCAGGTGGTCTGAATTTTACGTCTATTTTTGACTCTGCTCTGACTCATTGAAGAGTCATGTCTAAATCCATTTTTTCCCCTTTTTTATGGCTTTTGCCCTTGGATATATTTTTTAAATTCATTTTTGTTTATAATTTTCTGTTGTCTTCAAATACATTTTTAAAAAGACTATTGAACATATTAGTTGTGATTTTATTCAAGTTAAATCAACAAGCATTTATTCAGTGCTTGTTATGTGCCAGGCAATGTTCTGAGTGCTGGGAATACAAATAAAAGCACAAAGAAAAACAAGTCTCTCAAACAGTTTACACTCTATAGAAGGAAGACGACCTGTGAAAGAGAGCTAGAAGAGAGGGAGGGAGGGATGACAAATTAGAGAATTTTCCAAGAGTCAGGAGTGCAAAGCCTGGAGAGGAATGAAGACATGGCTGACCTGAACATCCTCTTTAAAATGGAGGCAGTAGTGGTCTAATTAATAACTGATCAAAAAATATGATCTGTGTCCAAAGGGCTGCAAATTCATGTTCATCCTTTGACCTCCCAACACCACTATCAAGCATGAATATCAAAAGAAATTTAGGGGAAAAAAAGGAAAATGACATATTATACAAAAAATATTCATAGTAGTTCTCTTTTCAGGACAGAAAAAATTAGGAATTGAGGGAATGACCATCAATTGGGAAAGGCTTAATAAACTATGATATGTTTTTATGATGAAATATTATTGTTTTCTGGGAAATGATGATCAGGATGCTCTCAGGGGGAAGAACATGGAAGGTCCTCTATGAACAAAATGAAATATACTGTATACAAAGTCATAGCAATGTTCTGGGATGACCAGCTGTAAATGACTTTGTTATTCTCAGTAGTACAATCATCCACAATTACTCTGAAGGACTTGTGATAAGAAATCCTATCCATAGCCAGAGAAGGAACTGATTGTGTCAATACAAATTGAAGCATTCTCTATTTCTCTCTCTCTTTCTTTAAAATTAAATTTTTCTTATGGGTTTTTATTTTCATTAGGGTGAGAGATCTATATTTTCTTTTATAACTTGACTTTTATGAAAATGTTTTACATAACTTCATATATGGTTTCTTAATTGTGGGTGAGGATAAGGGAGAGAACCTAGAACTCAAAAATCTTTTTTTTATTTTATTTATAATTTTTTGACAGTATATATGCATGAGTAATTTTTTTATAACATTATCCCTTGTATTCATTTTTCCAAATTATCCCTTCCCTCCTTCTACTCCCTCCCCTAGATGACAGGCAATCAATCTCATACATTTTACATGTGTTACAGTATAACCTAGACACAATATATGTGTGTAAATCCCATTTTCTTGTTGCACATTAAGTATTAGATTCCGAAGATATAAGTAACCTGGGTGGCTGGAGGCTCCAGAAGCCTCCCAAGAAACCTGCTCATAGAGGAAAAGATTATACAGAAAAGAAACCTCCTCCCAGAGAAGGATTACAAAGAAGGATTACAACTGAAAGACGATCAGAACATTACATTACAGTAGTGCAAACAGTTTACATTCAATTCCCAGTGTTCCTTCTCTGGGTGTAGTTGTTTCTGTCCATCATTGATCAGCTGGAAGTGAGTTGGATCTTCTTTATGTTGAAGATTTCCACTTCCATCAGAATACATCTTCATACAGCATTGTTGTTGAAGTGTATAATGATCTTCTGGTTCTGCTCATTTCACTCAGCATCAGTTGATGTAAGTCTCTCCAAGCCTTTCTGAATTCATCCTGCTGGTCCTTTCTTACAGAACAATAATATTCCATAACCTTCATATACCATAATTTACCCAACCATTCTCCAATTGATGGACATCCATTCATCTTCCAGTTTCTAGCTACAACAAAAAGGGCTGCCACAAACATTTTGGCACATATATGTCTCTTTCCGCTCTTTAGTATTTCTTGGGATATAAGCCCAATAACAGCAATGCTGGATCAAAGGGTATGCACAGTTTGATAACTTTTGGGGCATAGTTCCAAATTGCTCTCCAGAATGGCTGGATTCTTTCACAACTCCACCAACAATGTATCAGTGTCCCAGTTTTCCCACATCCCCTCCAACATTCATCATTATTTGTTCCTGTCATCTTAGCCAATCTGACACGTGTATCTCAGAGTTATCTTAATTTGCATTTCTCTGATCAGTAGTGATTTGGAACACTCTTTCATATGAGTGGAAATAGTTTCAATTTCATCATCTGAGAATTGTCTGTTCATATCCTTTGATCATTTATCAATTGGAGAATGGTTTGTTTTCTTATAAATTAGGGTCAGTTCTCTATATATTTTGGAAATGAGACCTTTATCAGAATCTTTAACTTTAAAAATATTTTCCCAATTTGTAGAACTCAAAAATCTTAAAAACGGTTGTTAAAAAAATTGTTTTGAATGTAACTGGGAGTAAATATTAAATAAAAAAAAAATAAAATGGAGTCAGTGGAAGTAACCAGTCAATCAGAGGGAGAGACTACCAGGTGAAATTGGATACTTCCAATGTGAGAACTCATGTGAGATTAAGTAAACATAAAGGATGAGTAGGTTATATGTAAAGTGTGGTGCCTTTTTATGGGTTTTTTTAAGTCATTATTTTATTTGTTCAATGATTAGAAAAAAATTACATATTTTATAATTTATAATTTGAAGATTAATTGTTAATACTGGGATATTTAATTAACATCAGGAATGACATGTATATGGGCATACAATGGGAAATATTTCTGTACTGGATAGAGAGCTAGCCTTGGAAACAGAAAGATCTGGGTTCAAGTCCTGCTTTTGACATATTCTAGCCATGCAACTTTGGCCAAATCATTGGGATCTCAGTTCCCCCTATATAATTCTCTATTAAGGATTCTTAACATTTTTGTGCCATGAACCCATCTGGCCGTTTTGTGAAATCTATGGTACCCTCATCAGAAGAATGTTTATAAATACATAAAATAAAATGCATAGGATTACAAAGAAATTCAGCTAATAAAAGCCAGTTCTCAAAAATACATATTTATGCATTTAAAATCCACAGAGTCCAAGTTAAGAACCCTTGTTCTAAGACTCTGCAAAGCTGTTGCCAATCTGCATTAATTTAATCACCTGAGAGTTCCTTATACCAATGAAATCACAGACCCAGGCCAAGGGAAAATAAAATATTTTATAGAGTTGGAGCAAAGTGGTCATTTTGTATGTTACTTCATGCCAGGAAATTAACTACATGTTTGCAAGGAAGAGATTATCTCAACCTCATTCTCTGTGCTCCAGGTGTCTCAGAAGATATGCTATTAAATAATGCCTCTTCTATCTCTAGAAAGATAGCGCTTTATAGTTCCAAAGGATGGATACATACATACATATATATGTATATATATATATGCACACATATATATCTCTGGTTTTGGGTCTTTTTTTTTGCAAAAGCAATGGGGATAATCATAAATAATTTCTGAGAAGATGAAATTGTAGAAAATATTATCAGGAATGTGTAGGGACCTCCTCAGAACTCCAGAGAGGAGAGACTTCAGAAGCTATCTAGCTCAGCCCATCTCTTACTGAAAATCCCCTCTACATCATTCCCCATAAATGTTCATTCTGTTTTTCCAATAAAAGTTCAAGTAATGGGGAACCCAAGACTTCCAGAAGCATCAATTTCTTCATTGTGAACAGCCATTAATGGCAGGAAATTTTTCCTTACTTTGAGCTCAAATTTGATGTTCCATAATTTTTTCCCATTTCTTCAAGTTCTGCTTTCTAAGACCAAGCAATTCAAATCTTTTTTTAAAAAAATCATTTCTTCTAAACATCCCTACTTTATTCAGTGAATCTTTGACATTATCTTAAGGTTCCTTGGCATCTTGGTCACTATCTCTGAATCTTTTCTAGCTAACAAATGTTTTCCCTAAATTAGGATCCCCAGAACTGAATATAATAATCATATGTAGTCAACAAATGTAGATTCCAGTGAAACTGTCCTTTCCCATGTTTTGGATATGATGCCTTTCTTAATGCAACCTAATACCATGTTAGCTTTTACATCATTGACTTATATCGAATTTATGTTCATCAGAACCGAGGTTGTTGTAGTTGTTATTCTCAGATGAATTGCTCTCTTTATTGTATTTGTGAAGTTGATTACTGGACCTTAAGTCTGAACCTTTATTATGATTAAATTTCATTTTATTAGATACAAGTCAACCTCTTGGCCTATTAACATTTTTGCATGCTGCCATTCATTATTAGTTCTTCTCAGTCTGCAAATTTGATAAGCTTGTCATCTCTCCATCATCCAAGTTACTGATTTTAAAAAATGTTTAAAAAGCACAGGATAAAAAGAAATCTTCTGGGGATAGACACTTCTTTCCATATTGCTATTGAATCTTAATGAGAATCTTCAGGTCTAGTCATGTAATAAAAGTTTCTTTTTTTTTTTAAAGCATTAATGTCTCATTTTTATATCATATGTATTTCTGAATGCTTTTCTTAATTTCTCTTAGATTCCTCCTTTGTAACAAAAACAAAAACAAAAAAAAGAAAGAAAAAACTCTCAGCAAAACCAACTAAATACATTGACCACTTCTGACAGTATATGCAATTTCCATACTATGGTTCCCCACATTTGTATTGAAGAAAGGGGGATGTATTTGCTCAACTCTTCTTCTCTCAGGCGGCCCTACTTATTAGAATTACATAGCATTTGATTTTTCTGTTGTCATCACCATGTCTATTTTTCTCCTGCTTCTACTTACTTCACTTTGCATCAGATCATGTAAGTCTTCCCAGTATTTTTATAAATTCCTTATATTCATTTCTTGCCAGGCAGTAATGTTTCATTACATTTTTGTACCACAATTCTCTAATCAGAGGTTAGTACTGACTGTTTCCAGTTCTTTGCTAGTACCAAAAGTCAGGCAGTCAGTCCTGAATCCATTTAATTTTGATTCTAGCCTAAAAGTCTCTCTGTCTTATCAGCAACAGTAGGAGGAGAGACTTGGTCATCTCCTTTCCTGAAATTCAGGTCAGCCAGACATCAATTTGTCCTTGGTATCATAGGAGAATGAATAGGGATTGGACCTGTGACTTCACTATAGGGAAGTCCTGAGTAAAGAATTCCCTTCTATCAAAACAGATTGAAACCTTCTCTGCAATTTACTTTATTAATGAGTTGTCTAGAGCAGGGCTCCTTAATTTTTTCCATTTACAACCCCTTTCCTCCCAAGAAATTTTTACATGACCCCAGGTCAAACATTTACTGATGACAAATTATTTCATGACCCCCATATTCAGTTATGAGACCTCATATGGGGTTGTGAACCACAGTTTAAGAAGCTGGGATCTAGGCTTGTAGCTGGGAGCTTGCACATGTGTATTTCTGAGTAAACCTAGCCCAAGTAAGCCTTTCTGTCACCTCCCTAGGATCATGGAAACCTCTCACTTGTCATTTTTTTTTGCATAAGCAATTCACTTAATAAAATATTTCAGCTCATACTTAATAGTATCATAGATTTTGAGTTGGGAAGGGCCTTAGAAATGATTTAATACAACCCACTATTTTAGAGATAAGGAAATAGGGACCAAAGGAGGTCAAATGATCAATTCTAAGATATAAAGATCTTAACTGGCAGAGTCTGGAATTCAAACCCTGGTCTTTTGACTCTGAATCCCTCTGTGGAATACAAAATAAAAAATCAAAACCCATAACATATGGCCTCAGCCTTTATGGAGCATGAAATCATTGAGATCAAGTGCTCAGGGAACTCTTTGGAAAGCAGGTGAGAGTTTATCTGCATTTGACAGACTGCAAACAACTTGGGTTAGAGATGGAGTATATTCCATCAGCCAGGCAAACCCTTGAAGAAGAGGAACAAGGAGTTAAGCAGTCTAGCCAGAACAGAAGATATGCATAGGGGAGTAATGATTGGAATGACTGGTTAGGACTGTAATTTGGA
Organism: Sminthopsis crassicaudata; assembly: GCF_048593235.1. Lineage (NCBI taxonomy): Eukaryota > Metazoa > Chordata > Mammalia > Dasyuromorphia > Dasyuridae > Sminthopsis > Sminthopsis crassicaudata. The sequence continues at coordinate 448,406,923 of NC_133620.1, forward strand.
GAGCTTTGAATGATCAGGGTGAGTTTTCCCTTTTGTTACAAAGTAAGGACTTCATTATGTACAGATAAACCAAATTTGAAAGAATTTTAAACAGAATGGCACTTGACTGTCCACTGTATAGCTATCTTTAAAAGATAAATGATAATGAAATGGGTAGTTTCAGACGATGAGACATGGGGAGATTCATAGGTATTAAAGCTAAGTGAAATGAACAGAACCAGGAAAACAATTTCTATTCTAATGACAACATTGTAAAAACAAATTTTTGCTGACTTTGTATACCAGACCAATCATGGATTCAATTAGGGATGGATGCACCAACAAAACCTGCTAACCATCTTATGACAAAGAGGTGATAGACCCAGGATGCAGGATGAGGCCCATTTTTTGAACATGGGAAAGATCCTGGGTGCAGGGTGAGGCACATTTTTTGGACATAGGCAAAGAGGGAATTTATTTCTTCTGCTTGACCATGTATTTGGAGAACTTGTCCTAGAGAACATACTCTCTAGAATTAGTCATCTTAATTTGTTGTACCTTCTTTTCTAGACTAACATATTTTAGCTTTAGAATTTTGAGCTAAAAGGAGAAGCTAATTTTAGAACAATCATCAATCTCAAATTTTAATTTTGTAGATAAAATTCTTAGAGGTTGTGACTTGCCCAATCTTACATTGTTGTAAGGAGCAGAGCTGAAATCCAAACTCTGCTTCCCTAACTTTAATCTGGTCATTTTTCTGGTATTTCATGTCTTACTATACATTGGTTGCTTTTTATTTTTTATTTGTCTCTATTATGCTTCTTGAAATTCCATTGAATTATGTTGTCCCGTTACTAGCACCACCAATTAGAGACTCATCAGGTTAGGAAGACTCTTCTTCTAGAAGGGCAAATAGCTCGGGAGCTAAAGACTTTCAGTTACTCACAAATGGTGCAATTTAATTCATTTACCTGATTGCTTTTTATTACATATCTGGGGTCAGCTGCATAGAAGGAACAGGAAGGAATTTTAATTGAGGGGAAGTATGTAAATAATCTTGAATGTTGAAGTACTTTGGCAAATAAAGAGGAGCTGTTTAGAACATGAAGAAATGGTGAACTTGGAGAGCTGCTAACTGCTAATAAAGGGATACAAAGAAGAAAAGATGAAAAGCCAAATATAAACTTTGTCATTTTCACCTGTTCCCTAAGGCTGCATCAAGATCCTCTCTTCTCTTTCCTTCCTTCAACATTTTATGATTTTTTGACTCCTAGAAAATCAAACCAGGATTGTCATTATCTTTGTGGATTAAACAAGTTTTTGTTGACTAACATGGAAACTCAGTGACTACCCTTTTGGCAGGAAGGGGCAGAGAGGAGAGGAATTGTGTTCTAGTTTCTGAGTATCTCATTTTAAAACAAATTTTTGGAACATAATTATTTAAGTAAAATTATTTAAATATCAATTTAATGAGTTTAAAGTTTTAAGACCCATGAAACTTTTTGCGTGTGTATGTGTTTTCTTATCTTTTTTTTAAGATTCAAAACACTTTTGTGTTCCTTAAAAAGAAAGAGAAAAATCTTCTGAATTAAATAAAACTTTTACCAAAGGCCATAACCATCCATACTTCTTGCCCTCTTTTCTGTTCACAAAATTCCCATACAATCCCATTAGTAGGAACTAAAAGACAAGCTGTTATTATTACAAGGCTCCTATCAAAATTGAAATGAATAAATCTTATAATCTAAAGTGATAAAACATTTATTAAGAATCATAAATCTTTTTTTCTTGGACACTAAGTATACTTTGAGTAACTAGAAAAAAAGGAAGGAAGGAAAGAAACAAGCATGTAGTAAGTCAACTCTTATGAGTTGACCTCATAAGATCTTATTATCTCACTTGATTCTCACAACAACCCTCAAAGGTATGTGTTATTATTTACCATCATCATCATCATTATTATTATTCCCATGTTAAAAAATTAGGAAACTAAGGCAGAAAGGTTAAGTGACTTGCCCAAGGGCATACAAGTAGTAAGAATCTGAGTCTATATTTGAACTCATGTCTTCCTGACTCCAACTTGACTGCTCTATCCATTTTACCACCTAGCTATATCCGAGAGTATTGTCTGTAAGAATATGGTGGTGAAGATTCTGACTTCTTGTAATTAAGATTTTGTGTTCACTCAATGTTGAAAAAATTTCACATGCATATGTTTTGTAAATAAGAAGCTATAATATTTAAAAAGATAAAAAGATATTGTGTTCAAAATAAAGCCAAGAAAAATTCATTTTCAAAGAAAAGAGAAGCTTTAAAAATTGAGTTATCCTAATTACTCCTCAAACCTAAGAAATTGATTTTAATTATGCTTTTTAAAAAAAAGATTTATGTCCTGAATGTTGTGCTTGATTTAGCTTGTAACCAAGTGGCTGTGATTACTGATGGATACTTTTGTATGTTCCATAAACTTTAGAATAAATCTAAAAAATTCAAAAGAGTCTCCTACCATAAAAATTCCATTTTCTGTTACTATGATAAAATGTATTTTGGAGGTTTTCTTTTATTAAGTAATATTTGTAGAACCTAACACTTCAATCACTAACTACATTTTGTGAAAGGATAGCTGTTGTTTATCTTTTCTCTCTTGAAAAAGACATAAAATGAAAATTTTTTATCTTTAGGGAAGGTACAATTTATCTTCCAAAAGGGAGAAAACAGCAATGAACTGTGCAGAGTTTAAGGGCAAGTAGTCCATGATATTATCTCAAGGAGAAAAAGCTGTTACTGGCATTCTAAAAAAATTAACCAGTAATTCTACTACTTTATTTTTTCTATGGTACTAGTAACAAAGGATGCTCTCCTATATTATAGTTTTATATCAAAACACAGTTTTGATTATGTTATCCATTGGGTATCCTTGAGGGGTTGTAAAGATGTCAGGTTACATAGAATGTGACTGATGGAGAAGAGAAAGGGAAAAGGACCATTAGAGTTAAACAATAGGTTTGAGGTGTTCTTGGAGAAGAAAATGTTGGGCTCTCCAAGGAGGAAGCATTTTCTTTCCCTCCAAGAAAGGATGGTGGTGATCCTTTGGGACTGTCAATTGAGGAGTCATCCAGTTAGATTCAGCTAAAGATGAGATCATTGGTGGTGGTTTGCTCCCTGCTAATAAGTATTAAGGTGGCTATGTATTGATACCATAACAACAATAAGGAGTTCTACCTAGTTAGGGTGTGTATTTAAGATGTCACAGAGAGCCTCCCAAGACTTGTCAGACCAGATGACTACTGCCCACTTCTGGTGATTCATATGGGCACAAAGGAGAGTACAAATGGAATATAGATAGCATTGGTAAAGATGATTAAAGTCTTGGGCAAGAAACCGAAGACCTTTGGAATACATGTGGTAGTCTCATTACTGATATAAATCATGGACAAGGGCTTTAGAAGAGTAGAGCAGATGTGGAGATGTGAAATTGGTAAAGAATCTGTCATTTGGAAATGGGATATGTTCTGTTTTGGCTGCATCCCATAAGTTTTGGTATATTATCTCATTACTATCATTTTTATATGAATTTATCAATAGTTTCTATGATTTGTTGTTTGAACCATTCATTCTCTGAGGTTAGATTATTTAGTTTCCAATTAATTTTTGGTCTATATATCCATGGCCCTTTGCTACACATAATTTTTATTGCATCATGATCTGAAAATGTTGCATTTACTATTTCTGTTCTTTCTTCATTTGATTGTGAGGTTGTGACGTCCAGATTCATAGTCATTTTTTGTGTAGGTATCACAAAAAAAAAGGTATATTCCTTTTTATACTCATTCAATTTTTCTCTTAAGATCTGTCACTTATTTAGATGTTTAAATTTTGGCAGACAACAAAAACATATTTTGGTCATGCTTTTTTACTTTATTGAATCCTTAAATTTAAACAGAGCCTGATCTCCTTTCTTTTTGTGGTTGTTCCAGTACAATCTGTGGGGGAAGGGAGGGGAAGCAAGAGGTGAAGGGAAATGGAGAGAGAGAGGGAAAGGAGGAGGGAAGGAGACATATATAAATTTATATCCATACATATATACAAACATATATATGTGTGTGTGTGTTGATGGCCTTATTGGTCATTGATGATGTGTGTATGTGACCATTATTATAAACATAACTTCTCATACTCTGCTATAATGAAGTAATGCTCTCTGATATAGAATCCAGAGAAGTTAGAGTAAACATTTTCAGTAGAAAAAACATTTCAGTGTTTACGGTCCTGGATCTTATTAGTGATTCAGTAATGTTTGGTAGATCCTGTATGTGACCCTGCAATTACATAAGAAACTTGATATCCGACTTATGAAAGCTTTGGGGCCTCAGCTTGAAGTTGTGCCAAAAATAGGGTATGACATAATAGAATATAATAATATATAATGCTACATAATCATATTGTTATAGTTTATCTATAAACACCTTCCTCCCAGCACCCATAGAGATGTAAATAGTAGTCACAAGGTACAGTGGGAAAGAGCACTGAATTTGGTGTCAGAATCTGCATTGGATTTGTTGACCACGTCAGTATCCTCTGTGGGTCTCATTTTTCTCATGGATAAAATGGAAGTGTTGAACTTCTTCTGTAATTATCAAAATGTGTTTGGGGATCCCTGAGCATCCCCAAAACCCTTTCATGGAGTTAGTGAAATCAGAATTATTTCTATATACTATTTTAATGTAGTAAATTTTTTATGGATATATTCACATAACTAAAAGCTCTTTAAGATGTTCAGTAATTTTAAGAATGTAAAGGGATCCTGAGACCAATAAACTTGAAAACTGCTGGGCTGGTGATCTGTAAGCCCCTTCCAGGGGCTTCTAGTTCAAAATCTAGGACTCTAAGAAGTCATGTTCTTATTGTAGAGTTTTCAGAAATAGTTCAGAGGCATAATAAGTGAACAATGAGCAGGTTTGAGGTAAAGTTCAATCCTAGATTTCCCAACCATTTCTAGGTTCCCCGTTGCCTTGAGGCAGCTGGACTGTAGTACATCTCTGGATCTGTCTGGTTAGCTGAATTCCAACTTCCTAAATAGTGACTCTCAATGAGTCACCTAAGCCTGTCTGTCCCTGTTTCCTAATCTGTAAAAAAAATGCTAATAAAGCATCCACCTCTCAGGATCAAAATGAGATATTTGTGAAACACTCTACAAACCTTAAGGTAGCTATCATTGCTATTATTATTATTAGCAATTATTCTTTCTACTGTACCACCTAGGTCCAAAAAGGACATCAGAACTCCCAATCTGCTCAACATGGGAGGGAAATTCAAGAGTTTTAAGCTATTGTATCTAGGGCCTGCATACCATATTTCATAGATTTTTAGTACAGAATGTTTTATGTATAATCAGTACCTATAGCATAAGTATATTTAGCACAGTATAATGTTTTAATTTTTAATATGGTAAATTATAGTACATGGTTTAATATGGTATATAATATGTAATTATAGTATATGGTTCATTTACACATTTAGTCTATGGTTAATTATATAATTACAGTATATTATTTATATATGCATTACAAAATATAGTTTGCATGAATTTTTTGTTTCAACCGAAAAAATAGAGGGTGTCTCAGTTTTCAGTGCTATTTTAAGTTGTTAATACTTCCTTAAAGCTTTTGGAGTATTCTATATATATTCTGAAGTAATGAAGGGATAGGAAAACCCTTCCACTCATAACATTTTCAGGCTCAGACCTTGATAACCCCTGTTCCGTTACTTGATCAAGCCCCTGCTGTTTGCTTGGTACAATAATCAAGTACACACTACCTCTCAAGCAGGATGGTGTTATGATGGAGTTCTCATTTATATGTGATGGCAACTTATTGTTGAAAAGTTTTCTCTTTTCTATTTTGTCGTCTAGTTTCTATAGTTTTCTTTACTTCTCTTCTTCCCTACTCTTGCTCTTTTTCCTTTCTTTTTTGTTTCCCTTCATAATGTGTCATTCAAATCTATTTTAAAGTAATTGTTACCTAATTTAATATTGGATAAAATTGAGTTCTACTTTTTTAAATTAAGAAATGGGTGAGAACTATTTGTATAATGCCCTTTAGGTGCAAAGCTTAGTAATATGCTCTAGAGATATAAGATGATAGTTTGATGCTGCAGTGGATTTGGAATTAGGAAAATCTAAATATGAATCCTTCCTTAGACACTGAACTGGTTGTGTGACTCTGGAAAAGTCATGTAAGCTCTTTCAGGTTTGGTTTCCTCATCTATAAAATGAAGATTGAACTCAATGGCCTCTCACATTCCTCTCAATTCTAAATCAATGATCCTGTCAACTCCATATCAACATGACATCAAGAAGCTTGCAGTCTACTTAGGAAGATGGGCTATAGAATTGCCATCAGGGCATGCTGCCATTTTGTATACCATGTTGTACTGTTATTCCGGTGGCAAATGAATGATTCAGAAAAGTAATGACAGGACTGTTTCTTTTAACTCATTACTGAACTCTTGACAGTTTATAACTGAGCCACCACTAGCTTGAACTCGTAAACATGATTTTTTAAGTCTTAATATAAATATACCCCTTTTTTTTTACACTGAGCATGTTTGTCAGGTTATGTATTTGGAACAAATGGATAATGAGTTGGATCCAGAATTAAACAGGAAGTGGAGAGTGGGCTAGATTGCCTTCAGGAAATTATTGAGTCCTTTAGTGACCACAAACTTCTCCAAAAAACAAGGACCCATCTTTTTAATATCAGTTATGTACCAGTGGCATTTACATCTGTGAATTATAGAACTCTATCATATCTGAAGAACTTAAATAATTTTTACACAGATGTTTATATGGGAAAATATGGTGGTTCTGAGACAGCTGCCACATGTAAAATAAAGAATTCTATAGAACTGGAGTAAAAAACTAAAAAGAAACCATATGATTGAAAAGGAGATGAGATAGTCACATGGCAAGAGCAAGAAGTAACAGATACACGACTCTGCTGGTACCATCTTGGTATGAACAGACCGAAGGAGGCCCCTAGCATGGTAGATGGCTCCACTTTGGAGAAGTTACTGAAACTACAGGGCTTTCAAGATAGCCATAGAAGTGGTACAATATCCTTTGTTGGAGAAAGTGACCAAATCTTTGGTATCATAGATCCATTTGATAATATTGGGGAAGCAAGAATTTCTTTACTCTCAGGTTGAGGTGATTTCTTTTTTTTTTTCTTTTTCTTGGAGTAAAATGACTCACTCTTAAGGAATTTTGAACAATTTAGAAAGGAAATGATTTGTTTTTTTTATAGCTGCATAGATGTTCCCTGGCAGTTGCTTCTGTTGGAATAAAATTCTCACTCCCACATAACTGCTTGTGTAAGGAGGTGGAGATCTTAATGATTCTACTAAATTATTTAAATGTCAAAAGGGCATCTTTTACTTGTGTCTGGAATGAATGGAATGACAATTCCTTATCAAATAAAAATTTGATTTTTTACATTGCACTGCTTCCAGTTTGATCTTGGTTGGTGAATTTAAGGAAGGAAGTTTTAAAAAATTATTATTAACATGAGTTTTAAAAGCCTTGACTTTTTAGTCAGAAGAAATAGATAATGCTCATCTATTTTTGAAATTAGTAGTTGTGAATTAATGGCTTTAAAATATGCTCTATTTTTTAAAGGCAACTTTTAGTCAATAGTATTATATTTTTAAATGTAACTTAAAAGTTTGCAAGATGAAGATTTTGTGTCTAATTCACTCAGATTCTTCCGTTGTCCTTATGAGGCAAATATCATATTTTTTTAATTAAAGCTTTTTTTTTCCCAAAACATATGCATGGATAATTCTTCAATATTAACCCTTGCAAAACCTTGTGTTCCAATTCCCCCTCCCTTTCCTCACCCCTTCCCTAGGTGGCAAGTAGTCCAATATATATTAAACATGGTAGAATGTATATCATACTTTTTTTGAAGAAAAATCATTTTTTGTGGAGTTAGTATTAATGATTCCTTCCATGGTTCATTTAAAAACCCAACAGTATTTCTCTTCTCTCCCTTTCTTGCTCTGTTTCTCCTCTGTGAGTCTAGATAGATAGATCTAAAACTATGCATGAAACTTCTATGGATGACTGTAATTGAATAGGCAAATAGAAATAAAACCCAGGTTTTATTATTCTTTGTTTGTGATTTGCTTCTAAGCTTTGTTCAACATTACCTTGTGGTTACTCAGAAATATTTTTAATATGTGCCACACAGCTCCTGAGGCCTTTTCTTTTTCCTTATGAATATAGGGGTGATTCTTTTCTTTTTCAGTTATTTATATAAGAACATTTTTGAAAGAAGCCTTAAAGTTGTTTTCTGCACAGTTATACATCTCTTCATATTACTACAACATTCTAGAAAAACAGTTATTTTTATGGAATTCTGAAAAATTGACTTTAGCCATACTCTCCTCAAGTTCTTTTCAAGATCTTTGGGGATTTTCTTTAAAAATCTACCAAAGTAATTCCATCTCAAATGTATTAATCTTAGAAATGAATTTTTAAATAAATTGAAAATGTTTCCTTGATGCACTTTAATTTTTCTTAACTAGCAAGATATTTCTGACTATAATAAATGTTACTAGCTTGCCTTACTCCTGTTTCTGTTGATTATGACAATAAAAATTACTATTATCAATTCTGTTTGTAGTCAGTCTTTCCAACTGAGAATATTTTATTTCTATATTTGATACATTGCATTTATAACTACATTTGAATTCTAGATCACAGAAGGCCTTGATATAGGTATCATGCTTATTTTGAAATCAGTATCATATTTCACAATTTTTTTCTTGTTAGACGTGTTTCCTTTATTTTTTCCTAACAAGGTAATTTTCAAGTAGTCTTAAAGAATCAGAACCTTTATTCTTTGACTATATAAAGGATTTTAAATTAAATAATATTATTTTGGAAACCTTACAAGAATATAAATTTCACTCTTTTCTAGTTGTTAAAATCATTCAATTTTAACTTTTATTGCTAACTATAATAAAATTTTACTGGTCAGAGTAATTCATTTATGGAATAAATTTGAATCTGAAGTAGATTTTTTTAAAAGTCTTATTAATGAAATGGTTAAATTTTGTTACAACCAGAATTCCTAATCTGGAGAGAAACTTTTAGGGGCCATCTAGAATGCAGACTTCTGAGGATTTTTTCCTTCCCCAAGAAAATCAAACATTGGGGAGTAGAGATTTGTGTTCTTGACAAGACTGACCAGGAATCTGTGACATTCAAGGTTGTTGCTCTTCTTCTCAGAGGAGCAGGAGCACTTGGACACTTCTTAGAAGATATGTTGGTATGGGATGTTGCAGGAAACTGGAATAAACTATTGTCCAAGGGTCCCTTGCTATTTCAAACCAGTGTTGAGACAAGGGGAGAGCATCTTTCAGGGAAAGTGGCAACTTGCCCCAAGAACACATCTAGATACCCACAGAGCAAACCATGTTTTATATCTATCTACTCTCTCTCTCCTTCTCTATAAACTCTTTCCCCTTCCTCCCTCTCTCCCCTTTCCTCCTCTCTCTTAGTCTGTCTCTGTCTCTCTGTCTTTGTCCCTGTCTCTCTCTCTCTCTCTCTCTCTCTCTCTCTCTCTCTCTCTCTCTCTCTCTCTCTCTCTCTCTCTCTCTCTCTCTCTCTCTCTCTCTCTCTCTCTCTCTCTCTCTCTTACACACACACAAACACACACACATTATCCTAAGCATAGTCACCAAAACTCAATAATACTGCTATTGCTTGTGGAAAACAATGCATATACGTAAATAAATATAAAACAGTTTTTGTCAGGGAGGGAAACTTCTAATTACTAAATGTCAATTGCTTATAAGTATCCATAAAAAACCTCCCTTCTATGGCCTCCACTTTCACTATTCTAATGTAAGCTTCTTGAGGCAGGGGATGTCTCCTATCTTTATTTATATACCTATATCCCTTTATTTGCTTGGCAAAGTACCTGCCATATTAATAATAAAGTACTTAAGAAGGCCTTTTTATTCATTCATTGGACCAATCAGCATTTGTGCAAGCGACAGTGCTTATATCCTCTGCAAATCTGGCAATATTTCCCTTCCTTTTAAACTAATTTCTTTAAATGAGACCATTTGGGATTAACAAAAAGAAGCAAGCAAAAAAGAAAAAATCATGACTTTCTTTTCTAGCCTACTAAACAAAAGGAAGCAAAAGTTGATGATAGTAGTTTGTATTTTGTCCCATGTTGACCCAGATTTTTATTATAAACTATATTTTATGTTTTTAACATGTCAAATTGTTTTATTCTTGCAGAAAGATATCCAGAATAAATCAAATTCAGTAAATACTTATTAAATGTCTATTATATGCAAAGTCAGCTTTTAGCTTTTTTAGATTAAATAAAACCATTTAATTGTATTAGTTGTAAGCATAACAAATATTCCATAAATCATCCATGATTAATTGACCTGTTGGGTTTGCAACAGCTAACCCTCTGACAACTTCCCAGGTTCTTTAATACCTCATAGATCTTGGTCTCTCAGTTGTTGGCACAGTTTCCCCCTTGAAATTATTTTGTATTTTCTCTTTTGGGTATATGTTGTACAACTAACTTCCCTTTACCTCCTCTAGAATATAAATTTGATTTTTGCCTTTGTTCCCACTATACCTAGCCTAGTGCCCTGTACATAAACATTTACTCAATATTTGTTGAGTTAATGGCAGGGTTGGACAGAAAATAGTAAATTTAGGCCCCCCCCTAGAAAGGGCCTCAGATGCTTTCAGGTTCCCTCTCTTATTTTACAGATGAGGACTCTAGGGTTCAAGAAAAGCAAATGATTTAGTCGAGATCATATAGGTAGAACAAGGTAGCCAGGATTTGAACCCAAATCTTTAAACTCCTAATCTAGAAAGTTTTCCAGGCACAAACTGACTTTAATGTAAATCACAACCTCACTCACTTTCACTAGGTCTTCAGGTACTCTTTAGGCACTGTAGTGGTCAGAGTGTTCATCATGGTATGGTCATTTTAATGATGTTTCAATGAATCTGATTCTTGGAGCTTAGAGATCATTGAATCCTGCAGAAATTCTTGACCTTTCATGTGTAACAGACCCCTTTGGCAATCTTACAAAGGCTATAGACCCTTTCCCAGAATACTGTTTTTAAATATATAAAGTACATGGGATTAAAAGGAAACCAATTATATGGAACTAGCTTTTTTTTTAAGTTTGCAGACTCTAGTTTAAGAAACTCTAAACTAATCTTCTCATTGTACAAAAAAAAAAAAAAAAAAAAAAGTAGCTGAGGTCCACGGATATAAATTGACTTGGCAGAAATCATCACAGATCATAAGTACCAGAAATGAGATTTTGAATGTAAGCCCTTTCACTTAAAATTCCATACTTTTTCTACCACACCATTAAAGGAAGAAAAAACCTGAGATATCTTTTAAAATTTTGTTTTAGACATGATGCCATCAGTTTTTTTACTTCAGAAATAACAAACATCTTTAAAGCATTTTAACTTTTTAAATCATGTGATAAAACAAGACAAGAAGGCAAATAGTGATCTGTTAAACTCTACTGGCATGATTTTTTTTAAGGTAAATAATTTTAAAGTTGACTAATCATCTTCTCTTTTTGGATAAATATTTACATCTTTTGAATAAGAGAGTTATAGAAAAATTAGATGACTTTTAACAAGAATCTTCTATGTAATTTGGTTCACATATTGAATCTGGTCTATGGACAACTGCCTTTTGTAAAATTTATATTGAAATATTATTGACCATTTCTCCCAAGTCAAACATTTTCTTTTATTTTTTTTAAAGATAAGCAAAGAAGTCTTGCTTTCCTTATCGTTTCTTTTCCTTTTTGGGCAACGAGTACCATCAATTCTCAGTAGAGAGAAACAATCATTCCTTGAAACAGTAGCTATTAAAGTTTGTCAGTCTACTCATGGAAAAAAAAAAATGCTATTCCCCAAAGTATTTCTCTAAGGCTGAAAGTTTCTAGGCAAATGAAAGGCTAGTTTTGACCACAGAAATTTCCATCTAACCTCTCAAAATTGAAAACATATTACTTCCAATTCAAAAACACAGGCAAATTAGTGAGGAGACTGTCTAAAATAAGCTCAAGGGTTAGACATATCATTTGTGGATGACATGCCTTGATAGGAAAGCTTATTTTCCTCTGGATGCTTTGTCTCTGTTGTTAAAAAAAAATTTAAACTTCTTAATGGAGCCACGTTTACAACTGTGACATGAACACAATTAAGGGACTGCCTAACCATATTGTGTACTCCATGGCCCAGTGTAGCTCTCTGTGACTACTGTTTTTTGTCTTATTAAAGAGTATTCACATTTCTGTAACTTTCTGTCATTTATACTATATCCTTGACAGATAAAAAGTTTGGGTATTTAACAGATGAGGAAATTTGAGACAGAAAAAAGTTGTGACCTGCCCAGGTCTCATAGTTGAGACTTGAATCCAAGTCCAGGCTTAGCACTCAGTTCACCATCTGCAAAACAATAAGAGGGAACCCAAGTTGTTGAGAAATCAGCAGAAGCTTGGTTTGGTGCCCATTCTTTTAGTGAACATATTCAAGGATACATGAGTGAGGAAAAGGTACTGAAAATATGAATTAGGGAAATGTTCAGATTGTTTAGCCCAAGGAAATTATATGTGGAGTTAAAGATTTCGGCACCTTTGACAGAAACAATTCAGTTCTGTTAATTGCTAACAAGGCAATCAAAAACAAAATAAGCTGATAGACATTTTTAAAATCAGCTTAAGAACCTGTGTGTCCTTCAGGGGGCCAACAGACAGAATGTGTGGACATTGCTTTTCTTATCTTTAAAGCATTTTCACTTTTTAAATCATGTGATAAGACAAGAAGGCAAATAGTGGCATGATTTTTTTAAGATAAAGAATTTTTAAGTTGACTAATCGTCTTCTCTTTTTTTAATTAAAATATTTACATCTTTTGAATAAGAGAGTTATAGAATAATTAGATTTCACCAGACCAAATTGAAAGTCAACAGAACAGCAATTGATGGGAAGGAGTAGGCAGTATTCTGGATGGCTCTGAGCCTTGAACTTGACACAGATTCATATTTGGCTTCTTGAGCAATCATGTAGAGGTGAGAATTAGGAGACCCGGCTGATGTCTGACTGGCCAGAGCAGAAAAGCCATAATGTTCATGACCCAGTTTGAGAGCTCTTCCAATCATATTGAGTCCAACCATTCTGTGCTCACTCCTTTAATTCATCATCATTTGCTGTTCCCTTAGAACCTTTATATTAACTAATCCCACACTTAAAGGTCATTTGATGGCTAGATAAATTGCTCAGTTTATGCATGAAGAAACTAGGATGAGAACCTGGCTTATCTCAATTTGAACTGGTTCTGACTCTTCGTCTATCTCTCTTGCCATCATCCTACCCTATCTTCTCTACAATCACACTGGTGCTATTTCCATTTTTCTTCTCTCTGTCAACAATACTCTTCCTGATCCATTCTACCAGGCTCAAAACCTTTATTTTTGCTTCCATTTCTCATTTGTATATCTCATAATCCACTTTACCACAAAATGCCCCTCATGCTTCAAAGGAATCTCTCAATTTCCTCTCTTTACCTAGCCTGTCCTGCATTAGACTTTCAGCATTTTCCAATCTTCTTAATTTGTACTGCTCCAGAATTCAGAATATGAAGCTCTTTTGGTGGTAGGAGGAACCAAATAGTTACCCATTCTGAAGAATTCTGGAACAGGAAGCAAGGTACAGTGGGAAGGTTCCTAGATTGGGAGTCAGAGAAGCTACATATAAGTCTGAGCAAATGTCTTTTTTTTTTTTTTTTTTCTGAACTTAAAGACAGCATTTAATTCCATGAATGCTTTAAATTGATAGAAATCTAAGTTTGCACTTAACAGAAGCCACTTTGATATTTGCATGGCCATGTAAATACAAAGGAGGGATTTTCTTTAAGGTTACATTCCACCACCACCTCATACTTCCTGGGGGAAAACAAGTTACAATGATAGACAAATCTGTCTGATATTTCTTTTATGCAAAGTTTTTTTTTAATCATTGACAGTAAATAGAGATTTTTATGAAATCTCCATAAAGAATATACTGAAAAGATTCATGAATCAAAACACAGAATGTGGTTAGAAATACTGACCTTTATCTCACTTTTTCCCTAGAGGAATATACTTTTAAATAAGAAATTTCAATGTATAATGTTATTTTCCTTTAGTAAGTTCACTTTTTCTGCAATCTTGAATGATTCTTCTGCAGAGAAGTTTGGAAAGGGACTTGGAGTTACTAAGCTTTCCAAATCTAATATGTGTGAATTTTTATTTATTGTTTAAATTGATGTGGGGAACCCTGAAACTGTCTCTCTTTCTGACTTTGGTGGGAATGCTGAACAAATCTCTTAATGAGGATTTGGATGGCTTCTCGGTTCTCTTCCAGCTCTAAATTTTTGTGATTTGGCTTTTTGTTTTTGCAATTTACTGAAGTGTTGCAATTTGCAAAGATAAATTTGGTAACTGAAAGGATATAATAAATCTGTCTAATTTTAGCAATTGAAAGAAATGAAAAAAAAGCCCTCAAACAAACTAATACTTTAGTGATAAAGTAACTTGAGAAATAAAAATAAGTTAAGGATTTTTAGGATTCAAATGACCAACTCAATGAGGTTTAGAGAAAAAAAAATTCAAATGTAGTTTCAGTTAGTTTGCTTTTATATATATATATATATATATATATATATATATATATATATATATATATATATATATATATATATATATATATATATATATATATATAATTATTTTAGCTGAAGTGCATTTACAAAAATTAGCAAATAAAAATTTGTGTATCACTTCAGGTTTTATTTAATATATTCTGTGTATCTTAAACTTAATGGAATGAAAAATTAATTTATAAGGAATTGTAATGTTTGAATATGAAAAAGATTTCTATTTTGATAATTTTAGTTTTTCTCATTTCCCTATCTATAATAATAACAAAAACAATAAATAATGATTTAAGGTTTGCAAAACATTTTACAAATATTGTTTCACTTTATCTTCACAACAACCCTGGGATATAGGGGTTATTATTATCCTTTTTTTTTTTTTTTACAGATGAAAAAACTGAGGTAGGCAATGGATTAAGTGACTTGCTCGGAGTCATATAGAAAGTATCTGAGGCTGAATTTGAATTCAGGTCTTCCTTATGCCAGATCCAGTGCTCAGTAATGGAAATCAGGCTGTCGGATCTTTGTTATCTCAATAGGCCATCTAGTCCTTTGGTACCAAAGGGCATTTTTTGTCAGTATATCCTAGGTGCTTTCCACAATAGCTTCTCATTTTATGGCTATAACACTCTTAATTCCCCTTTAATGTACAAATCTGTGATCTGTTTTCCTGAATCCTTCTTGAAACCCATTTGTGCTTGTGGCTTGTGTTAGAACCTTTTTTGGATAGGTAAATATAGTCATATGTCTATTAACCTATTAACCTAAGTATAAAGAGAAAATTCTATTTCCTTTTATTTGTCCTAAAAATATCTTCCTCAAGCTGTAAAAATGTCCTTTAATCTTCTGAAAGTTGCTGGACAAGCCCAGGTTCATTGTATCCACATTTCAGCCCTTAAAGGATTTATAATTTCAGAATTGTGAATCCTTCCTCTACCACTGTAGGACACAAATTCCTACACCTTAATAGATGTTCCTCAGAAATTGTCATGCATCCAAAAAAAGGCAGAAAGGACTTAATATAGTTTTATTTTTTATTATATCTTTTTATTTACAAAACATATGAATGGGTAATTTTTCAACTTTAACTCTTGCAAAACCTTCTGTTCCAAAGTTTCCCCTCCTTCCCCCTACTCCCTCCCCTAGATGGCAGGTAGTCCAATACATGTTAAATATGTTAAATTATATATATTATGTATGTATACATACATATGTATACATATTTATACAGTTATATATATATATACATATTGAATATACATAATATATATACATATGTATACATATTTATACAGTTATCCTGTTGCACAAGAAAAATTGGATCTAGAAAGGAAAAAAAAACTGAGAAGGAAAATAAAAATGCAAGCAAACAATAACAGAGTGAAAATGCTGTGTTATGGTCTACACTCAATTCCCATAGTCCTCTCTCTGGGTGTGGCTCTCTTCATTACTGGGCAACTGGAACTGGTTTGAATTAACTTATTGTTGAAGATAGCCACGTCTATCAGAATTGATTATCATATAGTCTTGTTGCCATGTATAATGATCTCCTGGTTCTGCTCCTTTCACTTAACATCAGTTCATGAAAGTCTCTCCAGGCCTTTCTGAAATCTTCTTGTTGGTCATTTCTTACAGAACAATAATATTCCATAATCCTCATATACCACAATTTACCCAACCATTCTCCAATTGATGGGCATCCATTCATTTTCCAGTTTCTAGCTACTACAAAAAGGGCTGCCACAAACATTTTTGCACATGTGGGTCCCTTTCCTGAAAGGACCTATTTTTACAAAAATATTTATAGCAGCTCTTTTTGTGGTGGTTAAGAATTGGAAATCAAAAGCATGCCCATCAATTGGGGAATGACTGCACAAATTGTGGCAAGATTGTGATGCAATACCACTGTGCTCTAAGAAATTATATAAGGGATGATTTCAGAAAAACTTGGAAAGTCTTACATGAACTCAAGTGAAGTGAACTAGGAAAATATTGTACACAATGACAGCAATATTGTTTGATGAAGAATTGTGAAGGACTTAACTTTTCTCAGCAATACAGTGATCCAGAACAATCCCAAAGGACAATTAATAAAGCATCCTATCAATCTCCACAGAAAGAATTGATATTGTTTGAATATAAACTGAAACATGCTATTTTTCACTCTTTCATTTTTCTTTGATTCAAGTCTTTTTTGTACAAAATGGCTAATATAGAAGTGTTATCTATAATTGTGATCATATAACTTACATCTGATTGTTTACTATCTTAGGAAGGGAAGGGAAAGAATTTGAAACTGAAAATTTTAAAAACATTTTTTTAAAAAAAGACTTGTCATGATGTGATAGTCTTTAGCTTCAATCTTTACCTTTCTCCCATTGCGTCTTCCTCATCTCCATAGGATAACTGTCCATGTTCCAAATATTTTTGATTTTGAAACAAACTTGATAAGATAAAATTACTAGAGTTTATTGAATTGGAAAGTGATATAGACCTGCACATTAGGAAAGGTATTAGGGGAAAGATGAGTTCAGTTTGGGGTATGTTGAGTTTAATATGTCTTATGGACAACTTGTTTCATATGACTGAAAGGCACTAGAGAGGTTAGAGCAGGACAGGGAGGTTTAAGAATCATTACTATAGAAATAGTAGTAAAATCTATGTGAAGGAATATAAAGGAATGTGAGGATGGGACCTAAGATGGATATCTATGGCTAAAGGGCATGATCTAGATGAGAATTCAAAAGAATAATCAGATAATGAGGAGAGAGTGTTGTCCTGAAAACATAAAGGTATATTTAAGCAGCAGAAAGTGATTGGCAGTGTCAAAGGCTGCAAAAGAATGAGGAGAGAAAAAGCCATCAGATTTGACCATTAAGAGTTCATTGGCCACTTTGGAGAGAGCAGTTTTCAATGGAAGGATAATAGGAGAAGTCAGATTGTAAAACATTAAGAAAAGAAAGAAGAGAATGTGGAAGCATCTATTGTTGACACCTTTTCAAGGAGGTTAGCCTTTGTAGAAAATTGGAAGGGTCAAGTGAGAATCTTCTGTGGATGGGGAGAAGTGGGCATGTTTGTAGGTAGTAAAGAAGAAGCTGGCAGTTAAGGAACGACTGAGAATTAGTGATAGAAAACCCTTTTACAATGTTCATCTAAATAATTGTGTAGGTGTAATGACTAAAGAAACGAAGTTTATGTAAACTGGAATAGAGAGAACTGTCAAGTTACCTTTTTAGCTGGAAGTTTAAATGGATCTTAGAATAAAGCTACTGAGATAGATCGCGCTTATTATAGGAGAAGGAATTTGTGTCAATGAAATAATAGGGGAGCTATTGAAATGATGACTTATTGTCCTCTTTCACCTCAGAGTATAAAGAGAATTGAAAGAAGTTCTTGTTCAAGATTTCTTTTTCTTCATTGATAGCAATTGTACTTGGAGAATCCTGGTTTAATAGATAAAGGAACATAGCTAATCTCACTAGTGGCACTAGTGGGATTTATTCCCATTCCGTGCCTACTGGGAACCTTTACTAGTGTTCTTTTCTGATGCAGAATAATGGTAGATGACTGGAGTGCTAGGGGAGAATGAAGTACATCTGAAGGGAGACAATTAATGAAGGGATTTTCTAAGTGCTTATAAAGATCTCTTTTGCATTTGATTCCTTGGAATTCTTAATCTGATTTGTGGTTTGAGAAAGCAGTAAAAGCAGAAAAAATAAACTTTTCAGTGAAACCTAATGAACATCATTTCAGGTGAATGATAAATTGAAGAAATAGTTTGTTCAGATTGAGAAACGTGGGCTGTTCTGGTTTTGGAGCCATCTGTTTTGGTCCCCTGGGTAGCAAGAGGTTTTCACTAGTTTGTAGCCACATCAAGACAGTAATGTATAGCAAGAGTGTGCTTCACTTTAAGAAAACCAAAATAGGAAATGGATAAAATAGGGAATAATGTTCCCCTTTAGAAAACTTTTCACTAATGTTCATCTCAAAATGAAAACACTTCTGAAAAAATATTTTCATGACCATTAGACACTGGGCAATTTGACCAGAGATGTCAGATCTAAGCTCCTGTGATTGTTTTCGATTTCTTATTCCTTTGCTGGCAGATGCCTGCAAGGCAATTTGGTGTGTCAGAAAGAGAGCCAGATGGGAAGTGAGAGTACTATTGGAATCATGGCTTTCTTAGTTACCTATGTGTTGGTGAGCGAATCACTTCTCTTCAGACTCTTATTTCCTTCTGCCTGACTTAGACAGCAAAGTTACCTTCTAAGTCTAAATGTGAGGATTCCTCACTCAGAGATATGATTCTCTTTGCATATGTTCTACTGAGAGTCCATGCTCTTTGAAAATCAATCAGAAATCAACATAAGCTACCCTTGTTCATTTTTGGAGTCTGGTTCTGGCTTCCATTCTCTTCTGTTCAGAAAAAGAAAACTCCTTAGCTCTTTTTACCTTTGTTTTTGCTAATTCAACTTCGGCCTCCTTGAGGGTCTTAATTTTCCACATCATGGTTTAAAATACTGGAATGAGGGGCAGCTAGGTGGCGCAGTGGATAGAGCACCAGCCCTGAATTCAGGAGGACCCGAGTTCAAATCTGGTCTCAGACACTTAACACTGTGTGACCCTGGGCAAGTCACTTAACCCCAGCCTCAAGGAAAAAATAAATAAATAAAATAAAATAAAATACTGGAATGAGATGTTCCCAGCTAAGGGTGATTTTCATCCTATGAAGGGTGGAAAGAGAATGTTTGCTGAAGAAGACTTGATAAGAAGTCAAGAAGAAATGAAATTAAAAATGAAAAGTGAGAGTCAAAAACACCTGTATCACAAACTAGATCCTGTGAAGGTCATTAGAGATGGCATGTGGAAGGATTTCAAATAACAGTTTTCACAGGAATTCATATGAAAAAATAACTGGAGAGAGGATGGAGGAGGATGGAAATGTATTGTCCCAACTAATATATATGCAGGAAATAAAGCAAGTTTGAAATCTTAACACTAGGAAATAACTGTGGCTTTACATGGATCAGTAAGATTTGGTAGGATGGAATTCCTGACTAATAATTTAATTGAAATAAATCTGGGGCGGGGCAGCTAGATGGTGCAGTGGATAAAACACTAGCCATTGAGTCAAGAGGACCACCATTAATACTTCCCAAATGTTAAATGACCTGGATAAGTCACTTAACCCCAATTACCTTGAGAGGAAAAAAAAAAAGAAATCTGATAAAAAAGACAAAGGAATAGAGGTGCATATTGAGAAGGTATATCTATATAGAAATCCATGAAGCTAAATATATAATAACTAATAATAACACCTAGAATTTATAAAGCGCTTTAAAGTTTTTTAAGCTCTTTATGAATATCATCTCTTTTGATCCTCACAACAATCCAAGGACGTAGGTGCTAAAATCATTGCTATTTTACAGATGAAGAAACTGAGGCAGACAGAGGTTAACTGGTTTGTCTAGGATCACACAACTAGTAAGTATGTGAGGTTGAATTTGGACTCAGGTTCTTCTAATTCCAGGGTCTCATTGCTCTATCTTCTGGTATGATATAAGGATAAAAGAAGAAATAAACAGAAATGGTGATGCTGGGGGAACATATTATAGCCTACCCAACTCTGGAAGCTCATGGTAAATACTTTCATGGAAAAGAGATAAACGTATAGGAGTAATCGGAGGAGCACGAATCTGCTAGAAAGGAAATTTGTCTGCTAAAAGCCCAAATATCAGACAAATTCTTAACTTATTAACAATTTTATTTTATAAGATGAGAGGAAAAGCTCATGCCTGGGATGCTTTTCTGCCTAATAAAGGATGAGGAAGTATATTTTTGGAGAATGAAGTGCCCTTTGAGTATTAGTGAGACCAAATGAAGGGAATGCTTGGAAGGGCTTGGACTTTGCCCTTCAAGAAAGATTTCAAAACATTCAAAGAAATGACAAGTGTGATCTCATAATCCAAGATTCCAAAAGGAAAGGTAGTTCAAATAGAATGAGAAGCTTTGAAAAAAGAAATTTTGACTAGACAATCTCAAAACTCTCTTTCCTAGAGAGGAGGGTATCTTCAGAGGATACCCTCTAGTGAGCTCAGGATCAATAAGTATATACAAAAGATGGAGGGGAGAAACAGGAGAGAAGACATGTAACAACAAACCAAAAAGAACATCAGGGCCTTGTAAGAATACTGTCAAGAATCTTGAAAACCAGAATGAGCTCTGGGGTGGGGGTAGGGAGCAGAGAAGGGGAGAATTTTTAAGAATGTATTTGAAGAAAAATAAGGAAAGTGCAAAATTCATTATTGGGTCAGATAATATAGTGTTGACAGATAACTGAGAAAATAAAACTATTTGACTCCATTCTTGTGATCATCCTACTGTAATTACTCTTTACTATACTTTAGATCATAACCCATCAAGGCCTTCTCTCTCCCACATAGCCATGTTCTCCCATATGATAGTCATCAACATGCTGAGGGTCTTCCTTTGGGTTTTAATGGCACCCAATGTGATACATAGATTGTAACTCATTCTCACTATATGACCATCTGACCTCTTTTTTTAAAAAAAGGACTCATTTTTAACTCATTTTTGATGACCTCATTTATACTATTTCTTGTATATGTAAGGCATACTTGACAAGATGTTGCAGCCATTTGGATGCAAAAAAAAAAATGGCTCTCCATTGCCTAATGGATGAAGTACAGTTTTGATACTTTGGAGATCATTTATTCTCTGATTTCTAACCAGATAGTATCACTAAAAGAAGAAGAAGAAAGAATAAAAAAAGAAGAAAGAAGTAAGAAAAAAGGAAGAAGGAAGAAGAAAGAAGAAGGAAGAACCAAAGAACCAACTAGTACTAAAAAGATGAAAAGAACTTTTGATACGGGAAAGACCCATGCAACTTCCCAAATGAACCCAATCTGCTCTCTTTCTCCTATTTAACTCTGAGACAGTTTATTGATCATTAATTTTCCTGTCCAAAATATAGACCAATTCATTTGACTATCCATTCAACTATATATCACAGTTTGGAATTTATTATCCACTTAGTTTTTTTCTGTGTGTTATTGATAGACTGAACTTGTGGGTCTCATTCAGCATGCTTTGCAGTATTATAAACAGTGCAATTAGCACATCACTTGAAAACGGAGAATTAGAAAGATCTAATGATCTATAAAAAAGCCCTCTTCCATTTGGATCCTGTACAAGACATCCCCAATGACAGTGACAAGCATTGAATAAAATAATCTCTAATTATTGATTCTTGTATGATTTTGATTTAGGCACAGGAAACACCTTGGAAGAGAGCTTTTAAGGCTGCATTTTGTGCTGTCAAATAAAAAAATTATAGTCAACAAGCAGTAAACATAATGAAATCTTAAATTTTCTGTACCTTTTAGTCACATGTGTAGGTAATCAAATATTGGCTGTAGAATATTATTTTGTGAAACCTTCCATATTCCATTCTCATATTTTAATCAGTCTTTGCATATACTTCTCATAAAGATTTTATTGAAATGAGAATTAAAATCTTAGGCAAGATAAAAGAACTATATTGCCCAGAACCAGAGAAGAATAATATTACTGTGCCCTCAATTGGTCAGATGACATCCAAAGACTCACTTCTGAATTTTAAGACAAACTGTGGTATATCCTTGCCATCAAAATCAGATGAATATTTTTTAAAAATTAAAAATAACTGGAGATTTTAATCTGAAAGAGAAAATATTTAGAGAGAACATGAAAGCTTCCTTCCAGACTGGAAAAAAATGTCATGGAAAATGCATAATACTCACTCTGTTATTTGGGGGTAGATTTTTATTCAATATAGGAAATAACTTGTTAATAATTAGAGCACATAAAAATAGAATGGGCTACTTCCTAAAATAGCAAGTAGAGTTTTCATTGGAAAATTTCAAGCAAGGATTTGCTGACTACTTGTCAGGGTGGATGGCTGGCTCTGAGAGGAGGATTTCCTATTTTACTAAAGGGCAACACTAAAATGCAACAAGATAATCAGTTCCTAAGGTTATCAGTGTGTGTTTTGTGTGTGTGTGTGTGTGTGTGTGTGTGTGTGTGTGTGTGTGTGTGTGTGTGTGTAAGACAGCGACAGAGAGACAAAGACAGAGAAAAAGAGACAGTCACAAAGACAGAGAGGAAGAGGAAGAGAGAGACAGAGACAAAAAGAGAGAAATAGAAGACAAAGAAGTGAGATGGGAAAAGAAAGAGAATAAGAATGGACCTTGGGATCAAATCTACATACATATTTGGGGGAATTCATCTACCTTGAAAACTTAGAACATCTCAGATCTTTGTGATCTTCCAAAAGGATCAATTGTGATTTTTTTTTTGGTTGATAATATGACCTGAATCATGGTTTTAATAACTTTCTCTTTTATGAGGTAATAATTTAACAGTGACTGCATAATCATTTCAGTTTGTTAGGAGGGAGTGGGGGGGTCGGACTAAAATCTTTATATTCAACATTAGAAAAAGTGGCATAGGTTTGTTTTTGGTATATGATGTTTTTGGTCCATGATTAAATTTTCCCGAGAACTTCAGTGAAAAGTGTAAATAGGCAAAGCTAGAAAACTTTTGCAAGTGCTATTTTCTGATGCTTCATGATGCTTTTCTTTCTCAATTTTCTGAATATGTTGGCTTCTTATTTTTCTTTCCTTCCCCACTCCCACTGTTGCTGCCAGCTTCTTTTAGCAGTTTTGTTAATGGTGAGCCAACAAAAAGAGGGACGGAAGAGGAGAAAAAGCTAAACAGTCATGCTCACTCCTTGTTATTTGGTTTGGTGAATGAAGAAATTGAAGCTTTTGGTTAAAATGAGGTTTTTTTCATTCTGTGGATTTTCCTCATCTATATTAATCCTGACTCATTACCACAGCTTGAAGTTTGGCATATTTATTTTCTTAAAGGAATCAACTGAGCAAAGATAGAAGTAGACCTTGAATCAGAAGAATTGGTTTATGTTTCAGCATAACTCTGTGACATCAGCCAAGTCGCTTAACTGATATATTTTTCAGTTTCTTACATGTCATATGGCATGATTGAATGAGATGATCTCCAAGGTCCATTTTTACTCTAAACAAATTCTAAATCTAGATCACAGATTTTGCTACTAACCTTTATTTTAAATTTTATTATTTAAGAATGTTTATCTTTCAAAAATTAAGAACTTGACATATATGAATATTTCTATATACAAAGAGAACAGAAAATATACATTGTATGTGGAATCATGCATCTATTATATATAGCTGGGTTTTTTTTTAAAGAGCATGAGATAAATTTGGCTAGGAAATTCCAATACTGCCCTATTTGTATTTCCCCTTCTAAAATTCTTTCAGCTCTCTTCTGTATATTTTTTAATGTTTCTTTGATGTTCTTTTATTCCTTTTCTTTGTTTTTTTAATCATTCTCTCCTATGCCCCTTCCATAATTTCCCCCACACACAAAAATCCCTTCCTTATGACAGTAGGTATAATCAGACAAAACATACACATACATTTGCAGTGTCCAAAAATGTACATCTGCTTTTGTGTCCTTAGTCCATCACCTGTTTGTCAAAAGATTGGAAATATGCTTTCATTATTTTATTATATTTATTATTTTATTAGTCTTCTGTAGTCATGAACAGTTATAGATCTTGAAGTCTTTCCCAGCTTTTTTTAAATTTGCATCATTGAATTTATTGGGTAAATTAGTCTTCTTGTTCTATAGACTTCAGACTGCATCATTGCAAATAAGTCCTCCTAGGTTTCTCTGAATAATTTTTTTGTCATTTCTATGGTACAAGTAATAGGGCACTTTCAGGTGTTGTTATGTCTTTAGACATTTCCTAGTTGACATTCCTTGATGCCTTATTTGTTTTCATCTCTTTGCCACAACAATATACTTCTACAAATATTTTTGTAATATATATTCTTTCATTCTAACTTTGATTTTTTGAGAATATAGGCTTCAGTAGTGGTTTCTTCAGGCTAAAGGTTATGAACAATATAGTGAATTTGATGGTAGGGTTTCAAATCACTTCCCAGAATGGTTGAATTGGTTTGCAACTTGTCTACCAACAAGCTTTGCCTGTCTTCCTATAGACACTATTCAATAATTGCTGTTTTACATTTTTGCCACTTTTGTCAATCTGAAGGTGTGAGGTAGAAGCTCAGATTTCTTTTAATTTATATTTCTCTTGTTAGCATTTTGAAACTTTTTTCACATACTTGTTAATAGTTTGGAAACTCCAAATCCAGAGATTCTCTTTTGCTTTTCCCAGTAAACCCTTAGGTGAGGTAAGATTCCTATAGGACAACAGAATATTATCTTCTTTTCAAGATGTAAGCATTGCAATGTCACCTAGTCCTTTTAAGCAATTCAGACTTATTGATGTTTATATTCTCTTATGTTTGCATTTCAAAAATGCAACTAACTCTAATTTTTCTAATAAGGATGCTTGGATATAAACAAGTCTTGTAAAGTCTCCTGCCCACTCTCTCTTTCCAGAAAATTATGTTCAATTATACATTATTGCACATTATTTTTGGGCTCAAGCTATTTTTCCCTTATGCTATATGATAATCTAGCCTTTCCTATTTCATTAATGATAAGTAATCCTGAGTGATTTTTATTGGAGTTTCTTTCTTCATGCTCAGGTACAGTTTCTTCTTGGTTGATACAAGTATTTCTCTTTAATTTGGTAAGTCTCAAACCTTATAACCACATTTCTGCATGAATTAATGCTAGGGTTCCTTTCTGGTGGTGTCCTATAGATTTCATTAATCTGTTCTTTACCTTATAGCTCCAATACTTGGGCAATTTTCTTTGAAAACTTCCTAAAATTTGGTAGAGTTTTTATTTTATTTATCTTTTGGGGGGGTCTCATATTTTTCTGGAGGAAAACCTGATATTGTAGAAAGAACATTGGGTTTGGAGTCAGGAAGACACATTTTCTTGATTTCAAATCTGGCCTCAAACATTTACTAACTATGTGACTGTAAGCAGTCACTTAAACCCTGTATACCTCAAAATTTTCATCTATAAAATGAATTGGAGAAAGAAATGGAGTCTTGAAAAAAAAACATGAAAATGACTGAACAAGGGTTAACAATAATGTTTTTTAGGAAGACAACTCATTTTAAAGTTCTCTCTTGAAACCATTTATTTCAGATCAGGCTTCACATTTTCTTTTACTTTTTTTTACTTTATTCTTACAAATTTTGAGTCATTCACATGTTCTTCCAATTTTTCTTTTTTGACATTGCTCTTATGATTATTATATTATTGAATTTTTGAGTTCCAGATGTTCCATTTTAAATTTTATTTTGGGGACATATCTATTGCTTTGTTAAGATTTTCTGGCTTCAGTGCTAAGCCATTGGCTCTTCTTTCAAGTTTTTTGGTAAGAACTCTAGTTTAACTTTATATCCTCTTTATTCTTTTATTGTCTTGCAATTGCTTTTGAGGCTTTTTGTCCAATACCCTTCTATTTTATGGGCTTTGTAATTGCATTTATTGCATAATTATTCTCTTCTGGATATTTCTTTTGACATTCTACTAACTCACAATGTTTCTTGATTATTAAGATCTTTTCCTTTCTTGATCATTTTCTCAGTCTCTACTTTGTTTTCTGTGAGAATTTTTCTTCTCCTCCTGCTACTTTCATTTGATCATTGTTATTTTAGGTTTTTGGTGTGTTTTTAATTGTTTTATTCTGATCCAAGGGAATTAGACTTAGATATAACTTTTCACTTTCCCATCTTGCTAGAAATTATTGATAGTATTCTAACACTTCCTTTCCTTTTGAAATGATGCTAGAATTTATAGGTTATTTCTTCCCTCTTCTCATCCTTTCCTTCTTTCCATTATTCTTTTAAAGCACTGAGATGTTGACTTTCCCTGGAATATTAGAGGGAGATAAAAATCTAGTGATTAAAAAGCACAAGACTAGTAGTGCATATTCTGCATTCCATTTCATTCCACATTCTATTTTTGGTTTGGCAAGCAAATATTGAATAAAATATATTAGCACATTGACTCATTTCCCAATATTAATTTATTTACCATTTGGTAGAGTACATTGTTCTCGTTTTTAAAAATTATTTCTATCTTTTGCTTTTATATTGCCTTTCTTTCACTATTCCTATTCTTCTTTCCTCTCAGGGAGCCATCCTATATTACAAATAATATGTTCAAAGAAAAAATAAGTGGGAAAAGTCAGCAAACTAATTCATTAATCAAGAGTCTGAAAATTTATGAAATGTTTCACACTCATGGGCTTCACCCCCCATTGCAAGGAGGTGGGAAGAGGTATCATCTTCCTTTTTTTTCCTTTGGAGTTTGTGCTTTGTAATTCTGCAATATTCAGTTTCAGTTGTTTTGGAGTTATTCTTTCTGCTTACATTTCTGTAAGTCATTTAGTGGATTATCTTTTTTGTTCTGTTCATTTCATTTTGCATCATTTCATAGAATTCTTTCCATGTTTCTTTATATTCATTGTTTATTACAATACAGTGATATTCTATTACATTCATGTGCCACAATTTGTTTAGTCATTCCCCAAACTATTGTTATATACTTTGAGTTATTTGTTCTCTAAGGGATAACCAATTTATTTCTGTCAACTTAATAGATAATATGTTTATTGGCTTTTATAAGACCATTTTCAAAGTTTCTAATATAGGCTAATTATTAAATATATTGCCAAATGGCTAAAGAGAACTGTAAAAAAAAATCCTTGTCTTTAAGGAGCTCACACCCTGATATGGCAAAAGAGACAAACACACACATATACAAAGTGGAAATGTTGAGAGAATAACAATGTAAAGGAAAGTTAATATAGTGGTTGTATATAACACATCATACTTCTTCATAAAGAAGAAAATTGCAAACTTATCTGTCTCTCAATGTTATCACTCACCTCCCAGTTACTGAAGATCTAAATCTTAAATCTTTTGCTCTCCTGCCTTCCATTTGTCAATGTCAGTTTTACTTCCATGATTTCTCACATATATTCCTTTCTGTCCATTCACACTGCCACTATAAAAATTAAAGTTTTCTTTACTTCTCCACTGAACCTCCAGGCACTCCTCTCTAAATGATCTTCCTAATCTGCCATTCTGATTATTGTTGATCTGCTCAAATACTTTCAATGGCTCCTTGTTGCCTATAGGTGGAAAAGAGGAAAGGAATGAGACAGAGAGAGACAGAGAGACAGAGAAACAGAGAGAGGCAGAGAGAGAGACAGAGAGAGAGACAGACAGAGAGAGACAGAGAGAGAGAAACAGAGAGAGAGACAGAGAGAGAGAGAAACAGAGAGAGAGAGAGAGAGGAGAGAGAGAGCGAAGAGAGAGAGACAGAGAGAAGAGAGAGAGACAGAGACAGAGAGAGAGAGAAAGAGAGAGACAGAGAGAGAGAGAGACACAGAGAGAGAGACAGAGAGAGAGACAGAGACAGAGACAGAGAGAAGAGAGAGAGACAGAGACAGAGAGAGAGACACAGAGACACAGAGACAGAGAGAGAGAGAGACACAGAGAGAGAGACAGAGAGAGAGACAGAGACAGAGACAGAGAGAAGAGAGAGAGACAGAGACAGAGAGAGAGAGAAACAGAGAGAGAGACAGACATTGAGAGAGACATTTAAAGATTTTTTCTGCTTTCAGTGCTTCATTCCAGATTCAGTTTAGGTGATTTGCATCTTCCATCATCTGAAGTTGTAAATGATCACTGAGTCAGTCACAGATCTTAAGTCTTCACAGTTATTTTCCTTTATAGTACTGTCATCACTGTATAAATTTTTCTCCTAGTTTAGTCTATATCATGTCATATAATTCCTCTCAGGTTTCTCTGAATCAGTCCTTTGTGTCATTTCCCTATAGCATTACTTTTCATTTACTAGAATGTGTTCATTCCCTAAATGGTTTGTACCTGTATTTTTTGTTTTGTTTTTTGTTTGTTTGTTTTTAAGGAGACTGGGCTGTATATTTATTGTCTGCAGAAGGACACATTAATTCCCTTCTTCAAGGGGCATAGCAGAAGTCAGGTAAACAGAAGCAAAATAAAAGAAGTCTGTGATTCAGCCAAACTTAACCTGACCTCTTCTTAGATTCCTTGCAGATCACAACATACCTGTGGGTCACATTGAGAGAAGAATAGCCATCTGTATGGGAAATATCTTCAACCAGGACAGAGTAATCTTCCTGGGGCCATTATGGGGGAGTGTGAGTCAGAGCCCTGTAGAAGCTGGGGATTTGGGGATATATGCCAGCACAAGCTGGAATAAAGCTCCAGGGTCTGTCTCAGGATTGGCCTTCCATTGTGGTAGTGGGATGAGCCTTTGGCTCAAGGTGTGTCTTTGCCTTCCTCATCAATGTCATCCACTTTATATTTATTGGTGACATGACTGAACTGACCACTTCTGACAGAATCCACTGCTCATTCCCATCCACAGGGTTCACTCAAGTAGCCACCTTATCACCTGGTTTAGCTACATAGTTTAGCTACGTAGTCCCCTGAAGCTAGATTAGCCCCACATAGGGGTGGAGGCTTGTCTCTAAGTTTCCCAATCCACAGAAGCAGTGTCATGACTGATTGTTACAATAGAGTCATCAGCACCCCTGGGCATATAGTTTTCCGTAGAGATTCTGAATCATCGTACAAAGCTACAATTTTAGCCTCAATTCACCTTTCTTCTAGCGAAGTCTTAATCTCAGCAATCTTATTCAGAGCTCTGCACATTATATTGCATTCTTCCTCTGCATCTGCCTTGGCCATGGTATATAGACCTTGAAGCTTTGTTCAGTAATAAGGAGAGATTTTATTTTCTGTCTGAATTCTCTCATGTGTCTTCTGAATATTGATCAGGCTACATTCACTTCAGAAGCATTTGTCCTCAGTTCACTTCATCAGTTGATGGAGCTCTGTGAGTAATTCAGCTATTCTAGAGTCTGCTGACACCAATGCCATGACTGTGGTAAAGATGATTTTCTCATGACACTGAAATAAGGAATGCTCTAAGGGGCTTTCTAAGCATCCGCTACAATCACTACAGTTAATCTTGGGAGAAATACCCATCAAAAGCCATGGTTTGTTCCTCACCAGTCACCTCTCCTCCTCCATTTGTTCTTCATTTTTGAAGGACATCATGGGGTAATGTCTTGACTCGAGTGCGAATTGGGTTAAGTAAGGGATAGTTGCACAAAGTCATCAGATTCACTATCATAGTCATCAAAGTCCAGTGGTAAGACCAAAATCAGGATGACTGGTGATGATCTAGGCTGCAGTAGATAGCTTTAGTATCTTCAATATCTGATCTGTTCCAGACATCTTCATGGCCATTGGAAAAATTGTTCTCATCCACCCATTCCACCAGGAGAAATCTTCACATATTTGAGGTAGATACCCACCTCACCGATTAGAAACAGCCCTCTAACTCACCAACCAGGTTTGAGCTCTCTTGGTTATTCTCAACCAGGTTTAACCCATCTGCCAAGATGATTTACAAGGTGGTGACCCCTAAGCATACTATAGCTTCTTGGAGCCACAGGTGAAACTTGAATGCCAGAATCCACTGCTCATTCCCATCCACAGCGTTCACTCAAGTAAATACCAAAAGTGGTGGGGCACTCCTGCAAAGTTCTCTCAATAAGTCCTCATTTCAAAGGCACTAGTCCTCCCTAAATACTTCTATCACTCCACTGGTGTCACTGGGTCAAAAGGAATTAATAATTTAAACCTTTTTGAAGCATAATCCCAAATTGCTTTTTAGAATTGTTGGATCCATTTGTAGCTCTACTAATAGTACTTACCACCTTCTCAAATAATGATCATTTTCCATTTCTATCATATTTGCCAATATGATAGATATAAGATGAAAATTCAAATGAAAATTGCTCTTATTATTGGAGATGCAATGTATTATAATAGATTGATGGACAATCTTGGGAAAATCTAGGTTGAAGTCTTGGTTCAGACTATGTGACACTGGACAAATTATTAGATCTCTCAGGGTTATATGTAACTGTCTAACAGTTTAAGTTTCAGAGAAATTGCTGACCTTCACTGGTAGACAGAGTTTCCACATTTAGGCATTCCCTATACTAATGAAATAATAGGGTAAAATACTGCCTCCTAATGATTTGGGATATTTTTCATATGATTGTTGATAGTTTGACTTTCTTCTTTTGAGAACTACCTGTTCATAATCTTCCACCATGACTATACATTTTGGATAATAGACATTTATCAGAAATATATTACAAAGAATTTTTCCCCTTTGACTTTTTTCCTTTAATTTTAACTGCATTAATTTTATTCAAACAAAAACCCTTTCAGCTTTATTTAATCAAAATTCTCTTTTTATCTTCTGTGATCTTCTCCATGATCATCTTCTTTGGTCAAGAATTCTTCCACTGTCTAGAGTTGGGAAAGGTCTCTCCTTGCTCCTCCAATTTGTTCATGATTTAGCATTTCATATCTAAGTCATGCATCTATTTGTAGTTTATTGTAGATTGTTTGTCTAAACCTAATTTATGGAATATTCTTTCCTAATTTTCTCAGCAGTTGTTGAAAACTGAGCACTTGTATTACTACTTGGAATGTTGGGGGTTTAACAAATACTTTTCTGCTATATTCAAATGTTTCTAGAGCTTATGTATATACTCTGGTCCACCAATCAATTTATAATTTTTTTAGCCAGTATCAAAGATCTTAGAGGATTACAGCTGGGTAATATTAATTTGAGATTTGGTATTGCTTGATTATCCACTATTTTGTCCATTATTTCTCTTGAGATTCTTGATTTTTTATTCTTCTAAGGCAGGGGTTCTTAAATTTTTTTTTGCACCATAGATCCTTTTAGCAGTCTGGTAAAGCTCATAGACCTTCTTAGAATAATATTTTTAAATATTTGAAGGCAAGTTGGCTGTTTTTCAGTCATGGACGATTCTTTGTCACCTCATTTGAGGTTTTCTAGGCAGAAATACAGGAGTGTCTTGCCATTTCCTTCTCCAAAGGAACTTGATAGTTAAGGAAACTGAAGCAGAGTTAAGTAAGTTACTCAAGGTCATAAAGCTAGTAAATATATGAGGCCAGATTTGAACTCAGGAACATGAGTCTTCTTGTCTCTAGGCCAAGTACTCTGTCTACTGAGCCATTTAGCCACCCAAATTTTAGTTAGATGTTAGTAATAAAAATATGTAATTTTTCCCCCCTTATGAGTTCAAGAACTTATTGAAATCTTATCTGTTTACTCCAGGTTAAGAAGCTTTGTGCTAGATGAAAATTATTATTTTTCTAGTTTTATTAAGAGAATCTTTGGTATTTTAGTTGGTGTGGCACCGAATATGGAAATTAGATTGCATTTTCATTTTTATTATGTTGGCATGACTTAGTCATGAACAATTTAAAATTAGTGGGGTTTTTTTGGTCTTTGCTCAAATTTACTGAGTTTTTTTTTTCCTCTAGATTTTTCCGTTTTCATCACTTCCTATCTTTTAACTATATAGGTGTCTTATATTTCCCTCTTACCAAAACGAAAATGAAGTTTTAAAATTGTGTGTATGTGTGTGTTTATTGGATATAGAGAAACAGGTACTGGGGGGAATTTTGAGGCAATGGCAACTAAAGTTGTTTGGAATCCTGAAAGGCTTCAAGAAAGAAGTTCTCAGTAGAGTTTTGAAGCAATAGAGGTATAAAGTTTAAGAGTAAGACTAGAAATTATGTTGCATGAAAAAAAAATTTAAGTGTGTTCTTGATAGAAGAGGTAAGGTAAGTAAGCCCATGGTCAGAATTTTTCTGGTTCTTACAAGCATAATATATTTTAGGAAAGGAATGCAAGTTTTCATAACTGATATAGAATGTCTGAGGGAATTCATGAGTAATGCTTCAAAGATTTGTGATTTCACCTTGCAAGCATTCTGTATACTGATAGAGATCAGTCCCTTTGTACATTCAGAGATAGCTTTTGGGACTTGTTTTGGCCAGGAATACCTGTCTGTCTCCTAGAAGCTGATCTTCTGTTAATGTGCTTCTCTAAACTTAATCCAACCCTGGCATGATAGGCAGTTTGTTATCAGACTGGTAATAGAAACCTTTCCAGCTTAGGTAAGACTTGTAGGTATATTCATTCTTCAAGCATAATGATCAATAGATCAGGAGTTCTACCATGTCATGGTAGGAGTTGAGTAGAGGAATTACAAATGAGAAAAGTTACATAGAGAAAGAACAATTTGATAGATGAACTTAAAGCACCTTGGGTGACATTTGAATCTTATTGAAGTGGCAACCATTACAGACTTTTGAACACATTAGTGACATACTACCTAATCCACATTAAAAGCTAGGATATTTAATATGATGATTTAATTTTGCATTAGAATAGAAGCCTTTAGTACATGCATAAGCTTATTATAAAAAGAAGTCCTATTGGATGAAAATAGAGAAAGGAAACTATGTGGTTCAGGTGGATTAATTTTCGATTTTTATTTGGGCATAATTTCCTGTTTATTGTCTAATATGCCACTGAAACTTTAACACTCTTGGGCCTTTCCATTCACCCTACAGATGAACTCATATATGCTTTTCCTACCAATTAGAATATGAGCTCCTTGGGAGCTGACCTCTTTGTATTCTTTGTAGTCACATGTTTTTTTCATTCATTACATATAGGAAAATAACAACCAAGCATTTTCAAAATGGCTAAAAATCATAACTCTTTCACAGTTTTTCCTTTTTTTAAAAAAAGAAATATGCAGTGTTATAGTAGCTTGCCCTTATGGGCAAGTTTTGAACATTCATTTTAATTCTTTATTTTAAATTTGATTTACTTTATTAAAGTTTTAACAATCTGAGACTGACCATCAATACAACCAACCAAACATGCTTAATATTTATTTACATTTTAATTAATTCCTTTCAACACACAAAAGTACCATAAGAATTTTTCATTTGCTTTAAGGTCCCCATTAAGATTCCTTGTACATTCTTCTTTCTTTTTCCTATGAGGTAATTATAGTTTTTGCATAATCCATTCTTCTGCTTCTGCTTTTTTCACTTAAGGGCTATATTTCTGAAGAATGCATCAATAACTCCTGAAGTGAGTGACCATTCTCCAGTAGTCAGTAAACAAGGATTTGTTAAGTGCTTACTGTTTGCCAGCCAGAAACTGTGTTATATGCTGGGGATACACATGAAAGTTTAAAAAAAAACCGCTTTCCATGTCTCAAAGGGGCTCTTTTTCAATCTGAACATAATTAGTCACATACATGATACATACAGAGTAAATGGAACACAATCTCAATGGGAAAATGGGAAAATAAGAGAGAGGATCAGCAAAAAGTGGGATTTTTGTTGAGTCTTGAAGTGGCCCAGGGAAGATAAGAGGTACATGTAAGGAAGGAGAGATCATCTCAAGTATGGGGACAGCTAATACAAAGACAGAATTGGCAGACGGATTTTTATACTAGTGGAATTTTAGACTTCTCTTCCTCCCCTTCCCAATTTTTTGTCAAGCATTAAGCCAAGTTATGGTTAAATGCTAGAAGTTGAATAGAAGATGCAGAGGTTTGGAAGTATTCAGAAAATAATTAGAAGAAGTTTTACATCAATCCAAATCAAATAGGCAAGGTCATCTGCTGAGGGAGAATTTGGAAGGTTTGGAATACCTGCTTTGGGGAATGAGAGTAAGAGATAACTTAAAAAACAATTGTTGAGCATCAGCAAGTAAGGGCCTAGATGAGGCTGAATAGTATAAATTTGTAGAGGACTCTGTCTATTCAATTTTTAGATGTTTTCTAAAAATAATAGAATAGAAAGCAGATTCTAAAAGTTTAAACAAAATTGGAAGATTGTAGATATTCATACAGCAATAGGACTTCCTCATTTTTGACTTATCCCAAGTCCATGGTGCTGAAATGATCATTGTCTATTTTGGTATATAACTTATGAGCCCCCATTTCCATCAAAACTTCCCTAGTAATCCAGAATGTAACAGATGAAATCACAGCAAATAGAAGGATATTCACCGAAGTCATAAGACAAGGTAAAGCAAACACTCACCTATTCTTTCTCCCAAATTGTCATCTCTCAAACTCTCAAGGACAAGAGACCATGGATTCTCTTGCCTCTGTTCCCTGTGTTGTTCTGCAGTACAATCTTGCATCCTAGAGAAGGGGGAACATGTGCTAATGCTTCATTACCTGAAGTGAACAGCTATACAATGACTGAATGTCTTCTGCTACTATTTTCTCTGAGGGACACTAACACCAGCATGAGATAAATGTGGCCACCATTTTCTTCTCTCCCTTTTTGTCTTTAATATCCTAATATTCAACCATTTATACACTGAGCATACAGAAAGCTACTGAGATAATGTATTAGCTTCTAGAATGTGTTCAGAATTTTTTTTAATCAGTATTGTTTTAAAAGACTTAGAATAACAGGAAAGGACCAAGGGAATCAGCATTGTTTTGAAAGACTTAGAAAACAGGAAAGAATCAAGGGTTTAGAGGTCTTGATAAAGGTAAAACAAAACAGGTATAGGAGGAATAATAGGACAGTATATAAGTGGAGGGGGAAGTTGTGGGAATTTGTGTACAGAAATTTTAAGTTTGAATTCAAGAATAGAAGACTGAGTAATTCTGAATGGTGATAAAGCCTCAAGAGTAGCTACCTTAAAAGGTCAATAAAATGGAAGAAAAGTGAAGATCATTAGACCTGAAAAAAGTATAGGCAATTTACTACCTGTGTGATCTTGAACAAGCCATGTTGCTGTTCAAGACTTCAGTTTCTTCATCTATTAAGTGAGGTGATAGGACTGAGTAACCTAGACCCCTCAACCCCAAATCCATGATTGTATGGCAGGTGTATTACTTTCAGAGATTCACAATATACCCTTATGTGTTTGAGGCAATTCCTGTTTGGCCCTGGGAAAGTCATTTTTACTTTTCTACGTTTTTATTGAGATTTTCTGTTTTTTTTTCTATCCCCATAGTTATCCTCAGCATCTCTTCCCCTCCCAGAAAACAATTCATATGTCAAGTGATATTTTTAAAGGAAAAATAAAAATCAGCACAATTGATCAATACATAGAAAAAGTTTGAAAATGCTTGCAAGGTGTGGACTCCCCTCCAACATGAAAGGACAGTTTAAAGGTGTCTCCTCTTCTCTCTTCTTTCAAATCATGCTTGCTTTCTATATTTTCTTAAATTTGCTTTTGATATTTTGGTATGTTATCATGCTTTCCATATCTTAATTCTTTTTTATTGTTTTCTTAGCTCTTCTTTATTCTACCTCAATTCATGTTCTTGCTTACTTTTGTTTTTACTTTTAAAATACTTTATATTTTAATGTCAAAACTTTGGCTCCTGGTATATGTGAATGCCCCACAATTCACAATAACATTAGGGACAGATATTGAGGGAATGACTAAAATGTGAATAGGAGATCTTTCCCTTACTTTCCAAACTTCAACAAGCCAATTTGTTGATTCTAATAGAAATCACTGGCACAGGCTTTGTTTTCTCCAACACTTAGCTATTAGTCTTTGTCAGGCCTGATAAGATGCTGAATTTTATTAGACAAGAGTTTTTCAATATATGAGTTCTGATGGACATTTAGTTAATATAAACATGACTCATAATTTAAACACCTGAAGTTTAAATGACATAATACTTAGTACTCCTTCAAAAACACTAAAAAAATCTCTTGAGGTAATTGTAGATTGTTATGCTGTAGACACAAATACATTTTGTACCTCCCAGAGGATTACTGTAGAATATACTACAGTACAAGTTGGGTACAAGTTAAAACTTGTGCTGAAAAACAATTACTCTTGGAAAATTTGATTTGAGCATCAGATGATTTTCATATTTTAAGTGTTCCCCCCAAAAACCCCACTCTTTAGAATTGTTTTAAAATATTTATCAAGTTTTCAAAATTGATGTGAACAATTTTGCCAATTTTTCTGAATTTTTGATCAATTTTGATCTGAAGCTTGATTCCTCTCAAAGCACACATTGTGGTTCTGCACCTCACCTTGGGGATTCTCAGGAAGGCTGAGTAATTTTGATAAGGGCCCCAATAGAATGTATTCAACAGCTTAAGTAGGTTGTGAAAAAAATATGATATTGTAGAATTATTTATATATACATATATATATATGTTTTAGATTTTTTTTATCTTTTAGATTATCCATGGTTTGAGCCTTCCATCAGTTTTATTGAGTACATGTCTGTGCAGAATGTGTTAGATGCTGATTAGGATAGAAAGTTTATTAAATCACTGCTTCCAGCTCTCTTGGACTTTGTCATCTTGTGCACTTGATACATCCAAAAAGAGATTTAGTATTCTATGTGATGGGTGCATCAGAATGATGAAGAGGAGAAAGCTGTTTCTGATCAGAGTATTTGTGAAAATGATATGAGATGCCATTCAAATGGGATTTTGAAGAAAGGGTGACAATTTACCAGGTAGAAGAAATAGGAGGATGTTCTAGATATAGAGAATAATAGAGAGTAAAGGTGGGAAAGCACAGTAGTGACGTAACTTCTATAATTGTTCCTTAAAGAACCAGGCAGAAAGTAAGGACCTATGTGTACCAGAATATTGATAGGAATACTTTTTGTGGTGGTGGTAAGGAACTGGAAACAAAGAGAGTTCCCATTGATTGGATAAAAACTGAACAAAGCATGGTCTTGTGAATGTAATGGAATGTAATTATTGCTTCATAAGAAATGACTAGAAAAATTTCAGAGAGAGTTGACTGTTGACAAAGCCAGCTCCACTCCCATGCGGCAGTATAATCCTGAATGATGTTGGCCAGCCCCTCCAAGAACTGGTACATTGAGTTCTCATGGCGCAGAACCTGAGTAAGGGCACCAAGTCCCTCTCTTGTTAGAGCTGCTGAGTTAATGGTCTAAAGCAGCCTGCATTTCTCAACTGTCTGCTCAAGTTCAGTCTTGAACTCTTCCAGTTTCTCTGGCAGCAATTCCTGTCCATCATAAACAATGGTACTTATTGGAAAACGCGACCTCATAGCTTTGAGAGCAGGGATCCTACCTGAGCCTCTCAGCAGTGAAGTTCTATGGACAAAGTTCCCAGAGTATTCTGGGTTTGGCCAGAAGCCAGTTGGTTCTAAAATGTATTCCCAACATTGTGTAGGGGCAACAGAGAGATAAGTCTTCCCCCATGAATTTAAAGAGGTAGGACTCTTTTGGCTAGACAAGTTAAGTAGCAGGAAGCTTAATTTATCTTGAGGTAAGAGATTAATGTGGAAAGTACAGCAGGTACTGAGACCTGGAACTGTGGGAAAGGATTGAGAAGTAGTGGCTCCTGTCTGAGAAAAAAAAATGCATTATTGATTTCCACATTTTGTATTTGGGATTTATAGACTTGAAATGGGAAAATCAGGCTCCTTGTCAATTAGAACTGTACCAAAATAGAGTGGACTCCCTTGGGGAGAAATGGATTTTCCCTTCAAGGAAGGTTTTCAAGTAAAAGTTTAATGACCTGGTCCAATGGTGTAAACTACCTCCATACCCCGCAAGTCTCCCGGTGAAGAATGGGGTTGATGATCAGAAGCATAACTGCAGAATCAGGGTCCTTGTGCAGATGATGACACCTTGGATGCAATCTTTAATCTTCTTATTGGTTTGAGTCATTAACTGCATTAAAAGGTCGTTACCCTCTGTCCTTTAACTTTCCTGGTGCTAGGATCAATACCAAGCCTTGCTCTGTTCCATCACCCAACTCAATATTTCATCTCATCAGCCAGGACTTCCTCCTTCCCTGGATTTCCCCTTGGGGAGTGTAAGAAATCTTTCCCCCTTTAGAAGATTGATGAATGAATGACTTCCCCCTTCTTCCGAGGGTAGTTATGCAGACGTGGTTTTTACATCCTTCTTCCTTTCCTTGGAAAACAAGGATTCTTCTACAAACTCTATCCTTTCTACATCTTCCCTGGGAAGGTAAAGATGGGAAAACATTGGATTCATTGATGATTGGGTGCTGGATTGACAGGAATGTGGAGGGGGTCTTATCTATTCCAGATTACAGCAACTAAATGGATCTCCTGACCTCATTCCTTCTGCCACCTTTGCCAGGACCTCCTCCACTGCCACTTCCCCATGTAGAAGGGCTCCCTTCTCCTGAGGTCCAGAGCTGCCATTGTGTCACTGGCTGCTGGTGCCTTTAAGGCAGGGTGTCAACCCTATCTGGTCCCCATCACATCAGTGAGAACAGGAAAGTCAAAGAACAATTTAAATACTTGTGACTTTGACTGGACGTCCCCTTAGGATGTCCTTCCTTCAAAAGCTTGATGTCTAAATGTGATATCAACATATCCAATCATCAAAACATCACTCACTACTTATCTGTGGGTGTTTACATTGACTAGCAGGAGAAAATGCTCCATATTTCACTCAGGACTGAACCAGACCTTTTTAGTAAAGGGAGTATCAGAGAGAGAAGTTAACATTCCTTTCTCACACATCCTGCAGTGAAAGACGCGGCCTGGCATAAGTTAGCCAACAGGAAATATCAAAACACTCTTTTTATTTCCTGCAAGTGGATAGTGCTTGTTTAGAAAAAATGTAGTCATTTAGTAAACACATTCTCCTCCGCCTGTCTGAATCAGTCTCTGTATCTGTCTGTCCCAGTTTCTGTGTCTGTCTGTCTCTGTCATTTGCTAGGACCCAGACCTTGTACAGAGAGAACTCCTCCTTTGGATTCTACTTATTTTAGTTTCTTTTTTGAAACTAGACACCAGTTCCACACCCTTTCTTTTAATCCAAGATGTGATTTCTCCATGATTTGTCTATCATCTACTGATATGGTTACACGTATTTAAATCAAGAGAATTGTCTTGAGGCAAGGAAATCAGAATCCCTTGTAAATATAAAACAGAGGTTTAATTTGTTCTGTTTTTCTTGAAGTCCATTCAAAAAGTATTTATTAAGTATTTACCCTGTGGCAAGCACTGTGCTGTACATCTGGGAGGGGCAGTAGGGACGGGTAGAGTATAGGACATGGAATAAGAGGAGCTG
Organism: Sminthopsis crassicaudata; assembly: GCF_048593235.1. Taxonomy (NCBI): domain Eukaryota; kingdom Metazoa; phylum Chordata; class Mammalia; order Dasyuromorphia; family Dasyuridae; genus Sminthopsis; species Sminthopsis crassicaudata. The sequence goes on from NC_133620.1 coordinate 448,446,720, forward strand.
GGTTGGGATCCCTCTTGAATATTTTCTTGTTCAGGTAACTGAGGCAAGACTTGCTTACACATCAGTTTCTTTATCTGTAAAATAGAAATAATAATATGTGCACTCAGGGCATTATGTCATTACAACTTGTAGCAATATAATTGGGGGCTGCTAGAACTATCATCGTACATGCAGGGAAAGCATTGGACTAGAAGCTTGGCCGGAGTCACACAACTAGATTTGAACTTAGGAAGATGAATTTTCCTGGTTTCAAGACCGCACCCCACAGCTGCCCTTATATAATAAATATTATGACACTTATTTCCATGAATTTGGTCAAGTCACTTGGTCTCATTGAGCTTCAGGTTCTTCTCTGTAAGAACCTAGCCTGCCTACTCACCTGCCCATCTGTCTGGCTGCCCTCAAGAATTGATTGGAGGATCCAGTGAGAGCCTGTATGTTGACGTGCTTTGTGAACCACCAAAACACCTGTTCAGATATAAACTGCATATATTCTGCCTCCTTTCTGGATAAAACCATGTGGTCACTTCAGAGAAAGCAAGCCATATTAGAAGTCCCATACTGTTTCCTGAAATCCCTGAGGGGGATAGTCATTTTTAATAAGCAAATAAACCAAAAAACCCCTCAGATATTAATTTCATTCTGAGTAATGTGGTAAAGAGTCTAAGAGCTGAAGCTTATTGTTTAATATCTGTCTATTTGGGGGACAGATCTATGATTAAATTGGCCTAAGGACCTTGCTCCACAAATGCAGATCAGTAACTGCTCTGACAATTTTAGTCTCAGAGAGTGACCCGGAGCACAGACATTAATGGGAAGAGAACAATTAATTCATCTGAGTTATGTGAGTACCTACCGGGCACTCCAACAAAAGTGGTGGAGAACACCATTGTTTAAAATTGGCTATTTAAGACTGATTGTTCAGAATTTGACGGTATGACCTCAACAAAAAGTCCCAGAATTCACAAGTCCACAGACTCTTTGTCCTTACCAGACTTTCTTGCCCCGGGATGACTTGCATGAATGCTGGCTTTGGAAGGTGGAACTCTTAGACTCTGTGAGCCTAAGTCATTAACCTTCCTGAACCTCAGTTTCCTCACCTGTAAAATGGAGATGATAATATCATCTACTTCCCTGAGTTGTTATAACATAAACATATTTGTAAAGAATTTTGCAGGTCTTAAACTAGTGATTGTTAGATTAATCCTTTACCAAAGGCTTATTATTCATATAATGGTTATCAATACAATACTGGCAGCTATTAAGAAAAAGAAAGCCGACTTTTTAAAGCATCCAGACTGGCATCTGTTAATTAGTATAATAATAGACATTTGTATTAAGCTTTCCTGTTTCCAAGGCTCTCAGTTCACACCATCAGTGACTTCTGTGACTCCTCACTCTTCCTCACTCACATAGCCTACCAGCTGCCAAATCTTGTCATTTCTACCTCCCCAATATCTCTCTCATCCGTCTCCTTCTTTGGTCCAGTTTAGGCCCTGATGACTCACCTGGATTTCTGCGGTAGCCTCCTCATTTGTTTTCCTGCCTCAAGCTTTCCCCCTCTGCAATCTGCCCTCTAGCTTTCAGTGATTTTCCTAAAGCTCTGATCATGTCATTCTCCTACTCACCGAATTCCAATAGTTCTTTCTTACCTTGAGAATCAACTCTTAAATTCCTCTGGTTTGACTTTTTAAGCTATTCACAACCTGGTCCCAACCTACCTTTCTAGTCTCATTACATAGTATTACCTTTCTTGAATTCTATGATCCAGCCACACATGGCAGGGTATTTACCATCTCCTTGAGCCTTTTTCCACTTGTGCCCCGTTTCTGGAACAGACTCTCCACTGCCTTCCACTTTTTAGAATCTCTTCTTTGCTTCAGATTCAGATCAGCCCCTGATTCCTTCCAATTTCTCATCTTCCCTCATTTATTTCCAATTTATCCTCTATTTATTTGATCTGAGACACATGCAGATTGTTAGAATGTAAACTCTTGAAAGGAGGGACAGGGGACTCCTTTTATCTATAGTGTTTTTCACAATGCTTGCTAATGATACGTGTTTTAAAATGGTTCTTGATTGATGAATTCAAAATAATCCAACATATAAAAATCCCAAATTATAAAATACTTAGGGTTTTAATTTTCATAAGAAACAGAATTCAAATATATAAAAGAGGTTAACTTCCAGATCTTTTAAACTGGTGGTTTTAGATTAATTTTTTACCAAAGATTTATTATTCATATAATGGCTATTAATAGCCAATATTGGCAGCTGTTAAGAAAGAGAAAGCATGCCTTCCAAGCATCCAGGCCGGCATCTGTTAATTAGTATAATAATAGACATTTGTATTGAGCTTTAATGTTTCCAAAACACTCATCTTCCATTCTTTATTCCTCTCCTTTGGCTATAATGATTGAAGAGGAAAGTGACAAATGTTGGAGTGGGTGTGGAAAAATCGGGCCATTAATTCATTACTGAGGAAATGATCCAACTGTTTTGAAGGGCAATCTGGAATTATGTCCTTTCCTTTGGAACCATGTTTCAATAGGCCTCCTAACCGTGTTATAAAGCAGCCTCCATGTCTTTATCTTTTCCATAAGTGTGTTGTGACTTTGCCAAATGGTAAGAGTTCTGGAATTGAATTCAGCAGCATGAATTTTAGTTCTCCTTCAGCATTTTAACTATCTCTATAACCATGAGTCTCTCTGAGCCACATATTCTTTTTTTTCTGAAATAGAGATAATGGCATTTATTATTACTAATCTCAGAAGACAGTTGTAAGGAAGTGATTATTTTAAGCTATATAAATATGAATTATACTAAATCCTATCAAAAGAGGAAATGAGGTGAATTTGGCATGACGTTTTTAGTAAAAATTGTTCTGACTTAACTTAATTCCTTTTTTAGGAAGGAAAAAAGGAAGGAAATGAGCATTTATTAAGTGCCTTTTATGTACTAGGCACTATGCTAAGCCATTTAAAAATATTATCTCATTTTGTCCTTACTACAACCCTGAGAGAGATGAGTATTGTTATAACCTTTTAGAGTTTAAAAAGTAAAGTAAGTGGTAACTTGCCTAGGATCATACAGCTAATTAATATCTAAGATTGGTTTTGAACTCGTCTTCAAAATTCTAGATCCAGTGCTCTACTCACCCCTCACATTTTTATAAATCATCTATGTAATAATCAGAATTTATTGGAGACTGATGTCAATTTTTACTGCTTTGTAATTTCCAGAATTTACTTCTTTTCCTCTTTTTTATGGTCAGGACACTATTTGCCCATCTGCGGACTTGTGGTTCAAAATTCTTTCATAATCCTTGGATATAATTCTGGACTGTAGACTGGAATTTATTTAAAGCAGTCAGGTGCTGTCTAACTCCTCACCAGCAACATCTCAACTATTTGTCCTTCCCTTTCCTTTTTGAATATCCTCCTTATAATGGAGAAGACATAAGAAAAATAAAAGGATTTTCATAAAAGATCAGATTGATGTTTTAAAAAAAAATTATCTGAAGACTAAACATGTTGAAAATGCTTTTAGGACTATATTCTATTAATGCTTTATGTGAGTTTCTTAACACTGCATTCCAGTCAACTATTTATTTATTCAAGAGCTGTTTTTACAATTGCTATATTAATCATGCACTTGGCTTTTTCTGCTGTCTGGATGTCTCCTTCTTATGCTATTGATCAACACCACACCAGATGTTTTGATCCTCAGAGGATCTAGCCCTCTTACTTATGGTTCAGTCAGAAACAAAGGTCACGATAATCACTTACCATCTCATTTATTTTGAGGTCCTTTATCCAGTAATCTCCATTATCCTGAACATGCCCAAGAAATGAGAGGAAATAAAGACTTCCATATAATATCTCATTTGATCACTTACTACATCAGCTCATTTAAAGTACTATGAGAAAACTGACAATCTAGGATCACTTGCTATTGGGCCAAAGAGCTTTACATAGCAGGAAGGCCACCATCATTTATTAAGTGCTTGCTATGAGCCAGGTAGAGCAGCTACATAACACAGGGGATAGAGTGCCTGGTCTGGAGTCAGGAAATCTCATCTTCTGGAGTTCAAATCTGGCCTCAGACACTAGCTAAGTGGTCCTGGGCAAGTCACTTAACGCTGTTTGCCTTAATTTCTCATCTGTCAAATGAGCAGGAGAAGGAAATGATAACCCATTCCAGCATTTCTGGCAAGAAAACCCCAAATGGGGTCACAAAGAGTCAGACACAACTGAAAAACAATTGAACATGCCAGGGATACAAGTATAATTAAAAATAAAGACTCTAACTAGTCTTTGGATGATCTTAAGTCATACTTAGAACATCCACGACCTTCATCTCTATTGCCATATTGTCACATCTCCTCTCCATACTGTTAAGAGGCATTGGAGTAGCAACATGGTAAAAGAAATAATGCCCCTACTAACCTGTGCGATTATTCAAGTCTTTATTCATTCATTTATTTATTTTTAGGGATTTTTTTTATTTTTTTAAATCTTCATTCATTCATTTATTTATTTTAGATATTTTTTAAAATAAAAAACTGAATAGAAGAAAGAAAAAGAAAAAACAAAACAAGACAAAACATTGTCATGTGCCCAGTAGAATAACAGAGAGGATTCAAAATATGTAACAATAAATTTCCATTTCAGGAAAGCATATATAATAATAGAAGACATTATATTCATGAGTGTCCATCTTTTCTTTGCTTCCTTGTAGATTCTTTGTAGTTCTTTTGTTCTCTGGTGAGTATTTTTTTACTTTATTCTTTCCCCTTTCATCTCTCTCCCCAACTTCTCCAAGCAGGCTACAGTTAAGCACAGATATACTTACACACACACACACACACACATACATATTCAGACTCATCCACAGACCCACACATATGCATGCATACATACCAGGTCCATGTATGTGAATACGTATTTACCCGTCATGTCTTCATTTTTTAAAAAATTCTAAAAAGGTGGGAAATAAGTCTCTTTTCTTTCTTTTTTTTTAAATACCAACAGACTCAAACATTTTATTTAAAGGAGGTAGATCAGAGATAGGAACCATCTAAAAATAGATAAAGAAAAAGGAAAAACAATTGTTTTCCCTTTTTGGAATGTAGTATTATCCCAGTGGAAAGATGGATACAAAATATTTGGGTGCGCACAAATGTTTCTGTTACTCTAGGACAAAACAGACAGAAAGAGACAAGTCTTAGGAGCATCTGTAGGTCAACCATTTTCCCTATTTCATCCCCCACTGAATTCTTCGAGATACTTAGAGTTGGGAGAGACTTTTGAGCTGCTCCCTCATTTTCCACATCTAAAAACTGATGCTGGATGAGTCTAAATTTTTTGTCCAAGGTCTTTCCTGTGTCACTGTTACAATTTCAAGATCTCACATGAGAAGTTATTGAATAATTTCTTGGGAGACTCTTTTTTGGCCTCCATTTCTATTTTTTCTAATTTTATCTTTCTTATTGTATTTTTTCTTACATTCTTTGTTAATTTTTCTATTCAAATGGAATTAAGGACTATTTCATCTTTTGTATTGGTATATTTAGTACCTGGACATAGGCACTGGATTGGCTTTCATTCCATCAATGCCTGGAACATAGTAGATATTGAAAAAACGCTTATCAGTTTAGTAGTAGTAGTAGTAATACTCTGAGAAGACACTATTTCCAGTGGTTATCTGTATATCAATCTTATCTTTTTATGATAGAGTGACTCCAGGGCAAATAATACCATCACAATAGGTTATGATATCATTGGTACTTCTTAGATCTACCTTTTAGGGAGGTGATCCATTTTTTGGTACAATTTTACCATTTTAAATTCTAATTTTTAAGGCTAGAAGAATAACAATGGGAAAATTATTTTACTTAATGCAAAAAAAAATTTAAATTGGGCCATTCTATGAAGCAGTATGTCATTTGTACTGCTTACCAATGATTTTGGTGCCTCCTTAGCCATTAGCCCCCTATCTTTGATGAAATACAGTTAGTTGGTACTTGTGCTTCCAGCCTCCTTCATAGTCAACAAAGATGGTTCTCGTCAATTCATTTGCCTTGTTATTTAGTGATCAGAGAGTGTGTGCTTTGGCCAATCATGTGATTCTGGCTGGGGCATAGAAATTGTTGTGGTAATTCTGTGATGATTTCTAATATCATGCTTTTCGTTTTTATTATTTCAGTAGAGCTTTTCTAATGGACTTAGATATTACATTTTGCTCTTTTGTTCAAATTCTAAGAAAGATTTTTTTTGAAGTTTGTCAGCTTGAGCGAAATATTTTTAGTCTCATGGTTGTTTCTTTGGCACAAAAAACAAGCCATTCCTATTACACATAGCCATTGACCATCTGTTTTGTGGGATTGGATTATAGGGAGTTGGGTCTATAAAACTTCATCTCATCTCTTTCCTTTTTTTGCTTTGGTGTGAGATGGTCTAAAAGATCAAAGGTTTGGACTCAGAAAAAGAATGGAGCTCTTTTGTAATGAAGTCTTTCCTGTAGAGTTTGCAGAGAAGGCTACAAAACATTACTTTTTATAAAGCTGCACTTTTCCAACTGGAACGGTATCAGAATTCAGTTTAGCAGGAAATTGTACCTTTTTCCTCAGTCTTATTCATACCCAAGGCTATACCTCTTTTTTTTCCCATAAATGGTAAAACAACTTTTGACATGACATTTAGCTAGGGCCTGGAAGTTTGGGGTACTAAAGTTCTCCATATTAACCTTCTGTTGGAAAGAATTCAATTCTATAAACACTTATTGAGCAACCGTTGGACACAGAAGACAGTGCCAGACAATAGAGGATATACAAAAAGTATTTAAAATATCCTATGGCATAACTCATGGTATTATTTTACCAAAAGGGAGTCTTGGTGTAAATATTCTGATATTTAATACTTGTGTTAGCTTGGGCAGGCAAATAATTAATCTCTATTAGACTCAGTTGCCTCATCTGTAAAATGGAGGAAATACCAAAACTGCTTGATTTCCTGAGATCCCTTCAAGCTCTTAGAATAATAATAATAACTTCTACTTGATAATACATCACTTAAAACTAATTTAATCTTCACAACTCTTGAAGGTGGGTCATATTATTCTCCCCATTTTACAAATAGGGAAATTAAGGCACAGAGAGGTTAAAAGGCTTGACCGGGTTTATATAGCCAAAGTCTTTGAGGCAGAATTCTAATTCATTCTGTAAAGAGAAATAACACCTCCATTTGCATTATGGAAATTATCAAACCATACCAGGATTAACTGTACTGGAATGCCACCTTTCATTCAAGAACATCAGTGGTTCTATATAAACATTTGTTCGTCGTATTGTCAATGATAATAATAATGATAGAGTAGGTAAATGATGTCAAAGTCTCACAGGTTCATGTGAGCCGCTTGAGGCTTCAAGCTCCTGTGTTCCTGATCAGATCAGATTTTCTCCTCAGCTAAAGTATTTTTAGCTGTCTTTCCTTTCTTGGTAGCCATAACAAACTTAGATGTGGAACCAGTAATCTTTAGCCTTGAGCTTCACTGGGTGGCAGTTGGTTTTTTGTTTTTTTATTTTAAATTTTGTGCTGGGAGTTATGTCTCCAATACTTAAATTCTTGTCCTCGTTATAATCAGACAGAAGCACAGCAGGGAAACAAACTTCCTCATGACGGAGACTCATTGCTTTGCCAGCCCAGATTGCTTTGAAACTGTGGTATGAAGCTATTTCGGAAGAATGACTCTATGACCAATGGAGAATAAAGTGAATAACCAGCTGCATTTACTGTTGGGAAGACAACTTAATTTTTTCTTGGAAAAGGGGGTGGCTAACTGGCATTTTTCTAGGCACACTCTTGTTTGTTTTTTTTTTTAATAGTTCAGCTAACAGCAAAAAGAAATGATAAAGGTAATACTTAGACTGTCACTGGAATTCCATTTTATTTACCTATCATCATTTTTTTTTGTTATTCTAAGCAGAATGGTAGTTCTAGAAGAGATCTCAAAGACCTTATACATTCTGACCCTTTCATTGTATATATGTGGGGCCCTCCAATGAAAGAGAAGTAACTTATCCAGATTCACTGGCTAATTTATGGCAGAGCAAAAGGGTAGATTGTCTCTCTCATTAAGTCCACAGCATAGCAGCTTTTAATTTAATTTTTTCAACTAATAAAAATCCATTTGTCTATCTTTCTCCCCCAACTAGGGGAGAAGTGAGAGGGGAGAAAAAAGCAATCTTCATAACAAATATGCATAATCAAGCAAAATAAATTCCCACATCAGTCATGTCCATAAAATAGCTGTCTCATTCTATACCTGTCAAGAGAAGTATCATGTGACCAAAGTTCTGGAGTCAAAAGTACATCTTTTCTCATTGTAATTACATTAAAGAGTGTTGGGATTGGTGAATACATATACATATATACATATATATATACATACATATACATATATATACATATACATATATATACATATACATATATATAGATATAGATATAGATATCACAGGCGGGGTATAGTTTTAAAAATAAAATAATCTAAGTGTTGAACGCTCTAAAAAGACCATAGTGCAGGATTTCAGTCTCAGAGGCAGAAAGTAAATTACATAGCCTTTTAATTTCCCTCTGATGCTTGTCCACTATTGACTGACTTTCTCTTTTCAAACTATTCTCCCCTTTCCCCATTCAAAAACCCACCACATCTCTCCAGTGGCTTGATTGTATAGATCCAAATGTTTCTCAGTTTATTCCATTCAAAATTCATTGTTGGACAGAAGTTCTTGATGTGGAGTTAGCTATTAGTGGCAGGAACTAAGTGGGTATAATCATTCTGAACATACACTAATCTTCTACTATCATATAGTCATTCTTGTATCATGATCATGCCCCTAATTTTGCATTGTTAAAATAAGCATTGAAATGTAAATATTATGAAAATATATATTATTTTATATTATTACAGAGCAGTATGGAACCCAAATCCCCTAAAAGCTTAAGAATTCATTCACTTAATTTTTTGTTTTAACTTTTATTGATTTTTTAAATAACTGATATTTTCCAACATATCCTCTTTCCTTCCCATAGTTATCCCTTACTTTAAAAAGAATAAAAAGGAGGGGAGAATCAATAAAATAATTTACAAGCAAGTTTGACTTCATATTCCATGTTTCATAACCATAGAACCCTTTTCCTTATGGGGAAAAAAGGGAAGTGAGAAAGAGAAAGATTCTCAAAACTTAGTTGATCCTAATCCTTAGTTGGCCATTATTTCTTAGTGTCTAGTTTTGATTGTTCTTTCCCTTTACATTGTAGTCCTTCAGTGTATTGTTTCCTGATTCTGCTTCACTTTTTTTTTCTAGTTCATAGAACTCTTCTGTTTCTCTACATTTTCATATCCATCACTTTTCACTCTGCAGTAATATTCAATTACATTAACATAGTGCAGGTTATTTATTCTTTGATTGATTTTGCTTCCAGTTCTTTACAAGTACAAAGAGCACTGCTATAAATCTTTTGGTGTAAATGTTACCTTTCTAACCATTGTGTCTCAGTCAAAGGTTATGGATCACTTGAGCCATTTTTTAAAAGCACAGTTGCAAATTGCTTCCCAGAAAGATTGGACCACTTCACAACTACATCAAGAGTACATTAGGGTACCTTTCTTCCCTCAGCCCTTCAAATATTGATGGTTGTCATCTTTTGTCTTTGATAGCTTGCTAAGTTTCAGGTGAAACTTCAGAATTGTTTGCACTTGAATGTAAGATTTTGATTTAAGTCTCATTTCTGTTGAACTGCTTCTCTGATTTCCCCAGCAGTTCTTGTCCATAGAGATTTCTTTTCTGAGCAACTTTGTTTCCAGGTTTCTCTAATACTGGTGTATTGACTTCACCTGTTTGATTCTTATTTCCATCTATTCTTTATTACACTCATCTGTGGATGATTACTTTAGAGTATGGTTTAAAGACTGTGCTATTCCTTTTTCATTTTTTATTCTTTTTCATTATTCTCCTTAAAATTATATCTGTTGTTCCATTAAATGATTTTTGTTATTATTTTTGTCTACTTCAATAAAATATACTCAGTTTGGAAATAGCATAGTGACACCTTTTTACAAGAAAGGAAACAGATCAGTCTGATGAAATTAATTTGCCCACAACACTACAGCTAACAGGACCAGAAGTAGATTTGGATCCCTGGGTCCTACTTCAAAGTCTAACACTCTTGTTACTACACCATGCTGCCATGCCTTAAAACAGTGTTATATTCAGAAATTTTCAGCAATAGCCGTTTCTGAACTATATCGCATGCAGTTAACAACTGGAGACCATTTATCCAAACAATGATTCAGCTTGGACATCAGTTATTTGTGATTCTCTGACTATAAGTGGAAATTACAAATATCTACAAAGAAAGTTTGTCTTAGGGTATGTGCTGTTTGTTCTGGCCTGGTGAGTTTGTTTCCAAAGTTTTAGTATATATAGATTTTTATTTGTACATCTTATTTGTATTGTACTCCATTCCAATAAAATTTCATTTTGTTATTTTTTAATTAAATTTTATTTTTTTAATGAACAACTTTTTTTTTCTTTTTTTCCCCTCTTATTTTTTCTCCCCTTCACAAATATTTGAAGGGGGAAAAAAGGTGTATGGAGGGGGGAGAAATCCTACTACAATCATGTACAAATTCTCACATTGACTGGGGGGGAAAATTGTCAGTATGCACTCTGAATCTATTACCTCTTTATCATGAGGTAATTAGTATGTTTCATCATGAATCCTCTAGTTGTTATTTTATTGATCAAAGTTCCTAAGTCTTTCAAAAGTTGTTAGTCTTTACAGTATTGTCATTATTATATAAATTGATTTCCTGCTTCTGCTCCATTTCTTCTTATCAGTTCATACAAATCTTTCCAGGTTTCTCTGAAACCATTCTCTTCATTATTTCTTACAGCATATTTTAAGAAAACAGCCAAGATAACCTAAGTTGAAGCCCTGCTTCTGATTTTCACTGTGTAACCCTGAGTTAGTGTTCTGTTCAAATAAACTGTCTTAGCACCTGTAAGTTTTAGAGAAGGTGCTGCTTGATATCGACAGAGAAAAATTTTTCCGCCAGGGTCTCCTAATAGCGGTGCAAACACAAGTTCAGTCCATATCCCCATTATATGGGTCAGATTCTCTGCTCATTTGGTATGCTCTTCCCTCTATCGTTCTAAATTAATGACATTTTTAGAGTTATCCAACTTCCTTTAGTGGTTTTCCTACTTTACCATTTTACATACTCACATCCCTAAAAGTATTTACAAATCCAAGAAATACATAGAACTATAAAGACCTATATAAATGTAAAGTGCTACTATTAAGATCATTAGTAAAATAAAAGTCATAGGATCAACATTTCAATGTTGCTTATTAACCTCAATCAATGAATAAACATTTGTTTAAAAGCACCTCCCATGTGTCAGCTGGGGACATAAAAAAAAAAAAAGACAAGACAGTCTCAGCCCTCAAGAAGTTTACAATCTAATAAGGGGAAATGACAGGCAAACAAATATGTACAAACAAGCTATATACAAGATTAAAAGGAATGACTTGAGAGAAGTCTCCAGAATTCAGAAGGGTTGGAAATCCAAGCCTTCCTGTGGAAAATGGACTTGAGTTGGGATTTAGATGAAATCAGGGAACCTCATAAAAATATTTGCTGTTATAAATAGATCTGGGCCTTGGAAGGAAATAAGTTTGATTATCCTGAGAAGTTGACCCACATCCAAAAGCTATTCCCGTGTGTGTGTGTGTGTGTGTGTGTGTGTGTGTGTGTGTGTGTTATATCAAAGCACATTACTCCAAAACCATCTCTCTTCTGAAGCTCCCTATTTCTGACAAGCGTACTACCATCTTTCCATCACCCAAGTTTACAGCTTCCTTGTCACTCTTATTCGTCATTCTCACCCCCACAATTCCACCGTTCACCAGCTCTCATAATTTCTACCTCCATATCTCTCACACCCATCCCCTTCTCTCCACTCAAATAACTTTCACTGTAATTCAGGCCCTCGTTACTTCTTGTTTATGCTATTAAAGTTGCCCCCAATTAGTTTTCCTCATTCATATTTCTCCTTGTTTCAGTCCATCCTCCACCATTGCCAAACTTCCCTAAAATGAAAATCTGACTATTATTCTCCTAGTCAAACTTCAGTGGCTCCGTTATGTCTAGAGTTGGACAAACTCTTCAGTTTGGTATTTGAAACCTAATTTATGTGGCCTCAGTTTACTTTTCTGGTTTCATTACACATGACTCTCTTCCACATTCACTGAAAACTGGTCCCATTGCTATGGCTATACACTGAGTGCATCATTTCCCAGGTCTCTGCTTTTGCCCTTTATGCACTTTCTCCTCATCCTTTCTATTAGAATCCCTCATTTCCTTCAAATCCCAACTCCATCACCACCTTCTTCATGAAGTTCTGAGTTTACAGTGTCTCTCCCCACACAAATAACCTTGTATCTACTTTGGATGTAGTTAATGTGTTCTTGTTATCTCTCCTGGCTATGGAGATGCTGTCTTTAGTTTTGCTTTCTATCGCCAGCACCTAGTGTAGTTCCTGAAACCCATGAAGCTCCTAGTAAATATTAGTGCAGCCCCTCTGCTGAATATCTCCAGTTTACCCCTTTTATAAATTGTCTTGTGTGGGTATGTAATTGTTTGCATGCTGTCTCCTCCATTCGGGTATGAGCTCCTTGAGATCTGAGACGGGTTTTTTGCCTTTCTTTGTATAGTCACTGATTAGCATGGTGCCTGCCAGGGAGTAGGCACTTAATCAAAGTCGATTCATTGGGTCAGAAGAGACGAGGTGACCCCCAAGTTGAGCCTCTACGGAAGGAAGAATCGAGAGATGAGGAGAGAGGACACCATCTCTTCTCTTCACGTTTTTACTTACTCTGGTGCTTCATGAGTTCGTAATTTCATTGGCGTTGATGCTCATTCATCGCTAATAAAGATCCCGCAGCTCCTTCTTCATGAGGGTTCCAGGAACCCTGGAAGTGGCAGCGTCACCTGTCCTGCCGGTCCTTTCTCCAGCACAGCATTCCCAGCTATTATCTGGGGAAGCAGCTCCTATGGAAAGGGCATTGCTCATTCCCACCAATTGTCAGCCAACTCTGACTCATGAGACAGAAAAGCCAGCCTAGCTACTCCTAGTGGAGCACCCCGAAGGACAAAGAGGAGCGAGCCTGAGCCAGTCAGATCAGACAATCCCCACCACCTTAGCCACCACCTTCTCTTGGACAGTGATGGAGATGGGACCGTGAGCCCAGGGGTTTCAGCGCTGGCGGTACTTCCCAGACCACTGCTCCTGTTTTCATCTCAGCCTTTGTAGAGCTGTCAACGAAAGGAAAATTGTTGTGGAGTGGGAGCCCATGTTCCTCATTACTACCAGCAACAACTTCTGACCACCTACCACCACAGACAGATGGACACAGGAGTCCTGGGAGTAGGGGTGATGGTGTCGAGTCATTTTGGTTATAGCCCAACTTTTCATGACCCCATTTGGTCATGGCAAATGACCTGGCAAAGGTACTAGAGTAGTTTGCTATTTCCCTTTCCAGCTCATTTCACAGATGAGGAACTGAAGCAAATGGAGTCAAGTGACGTGTAGCTAGTGTTTGAGGCCGAAGTTGAACTCGGGAACATGAATCTTTCCAGATGCCAAGCCTAGTGCTCCATCCATTTCTCCTCCCAGCCATTCTCTGGAAAGGGAGTGTACTACTCTCCATTTCACTGGTCTTGTTTCCAGTTCAATCCTCACAGCTTTCATCTGGGAAAGCAACTTCTATGGAGAAGAAGCCCGCCATCTTTGCCTATTGCCATCCGATGGACATATCCATAGGGTAGGCAAGTCAGCCTACATGAATCATTGAGACCCCGAGGGGAAAACGGGAGGAAGCACATGCTCTGGAGCTCAGAACCTTTGAGAAATAGCAATGCTTGCAATCCACTGCCTTCAGCCATCATCCTGGGAAGCCACAACTGCAGAGATTCAGCCTGGCAACTCTTCCTCCAGGTGCTGCAACCACAGCTTCTGAAGACTGAAAAATAAAGCTCTTGTCACCAAAGGACAGGAGAAATGGACATCATTTGGTCAGTAGTAATGACATTAAAAAAGAGGTATCACCATCTGCTTTGGACCATGGGATGTTTCCATGGGACTTAATACCTGAAACTTTCCTTCCTTGCTAGACAAGGAGCTCCTTCAAAGCAAGTACTAACTAAACTCTCCTATTTGTATCTCCAGTACGTAGCAGGATGTTAAGAAAGTACTTAATAAATGCTTCACTTATTCATCTAACTCATCACAGTCTTCGATGGTTTCCATACCCAGAAATCCTTACCTTGCAACCCCCCAGTGACAAGCTTTTCTGGACTGGACACCAACCTGCAGCTTCTCCTTAGTAGGACCTGACAGATTTTTTTGCTATTGGCATTATTTCTGAGAACCCAGAGTCACCTCCATGCATTAATGAGGCATTATAGACTTTATGACTCCACTTATATTATTCTCAGGGCTTGGAACAAACTCCCACGTTCCATTCATCGTGTGTTTATCCTTGCTGGGCAGATTGGGAAAGAGCTCACACCTCTTCAAGTCTCCTCTGGCAATTGCTTTCTCCATAGTATCAGTTGTAATGGAACAGGCTGGGGGGTGAGGGTCCGAGAAATCCCGAAGTGATTCTTTATCTGACCTAGAACTTCATACTAACACTAGTGTGGGGTGAGGGAACTAATGTCTTCCTTAGAATGTAACCGCATTACAGAGACTCAATAGTCTAGTGAATGGCACTTGATCCTGGTAATCAAAAGACCTGATGTCTAATCTAAGCTCCTTTATTTATAATCCATGTGATTATAGCCAAGTTAGATCATTGCCATTACTGACAGCATCAAAAGTGAATGTTATCCTTTTGTTTATATTGGGTAGGTGTGATTTAATAAAAACACCACCTACTCCACTTATGAAAAAGGTATCTGTTTTGATAATGATAACCTCATTCTCCTGTTCTAGTTCATTATATAAAAAAACAATATTCCAATTAGCATGGGAAGAAAATTCGTCATTGATATACCATGACACTCCAAGAAGGTGAGAGAAGAATTCTTGCCTTTGTAAAGTGTAGAGAGCCAGCAATTGACATCAATTTAGTCATTAAATGATCTATTCATTGATCTCCCTGAGCTTTCATTTCTTTATATGGTAAAGGGACAGAATCATATTTCTATTATATCTATTTAGGATTGTTGTGAGGAGAGTGCACAGTAAACTTTAAAAAAAAAAAAAAAAGATAGGACTGGCTCCAAGATTTCATTGACATAAGTCAGTACTTTCTCTGTGATTTATAGTCTTTGAGAGATATTTCAGGTGATATGGTCAGACAACCAGTATATATCAGAGGAGAACTTGGAATCCTGGACTTCCTGGCTCTGAGGCTAACTCACCACAGTTGCTTCAAGTTTTGAGAACACGATGTACAGGTGATCAATTATATCAAATTAATTAACATTTTTAAATAGCTCCTATGGGCCAGGCATTGTGCTAAGTGCTGGGGGTACAAAAAATGGGCAAAAGAATCTTTGTCCTCGAGGAGAAGCATTAGATAATAGGGGAGAGAGTATGCAAACAAATATAGACAGAGCAAACCATATACAGGATAAAAAATAATTGCAGCAAAAGCATTGGAATTAGGAGGAGATGAAGGCTTCCTATAGAGGATGAGATTTTAGTTGGGACATAAAGAAAGCCAGGGAGATGGGTAGTTAAAATGGAGATTTTTATATCAGACTTTTTCCCTGCTACAGGTTTACTCCAGTGCTATTTTATGGTAGGGAAAGCACCCTGGGATTTTTGAAACCAGCAAGGTTTAGATCTGATAGAGTTTGCCAGGCTGGAGAGGTTTACACAGTGGTTCTCAAACTTTTGTTCTCACTATCTTACTATTTTAAAAATTATTGAGGATCTGTCGGAAGAAGTTTTGTTTATGTGGGTTATATTGATAGATATTTACCATGTTAGAAAAAAAAGTAATTTTGAATTTGCAGATTTTCTGAAAGGGTTTCAAAGACACCCAGGAATTCTCTGGACTTTACTTTGAGAACCACTGGGTTAGAGTACAGTATGTCTTCTAGCTAAGTATGGAGAAACTCAGAGTGGGGCATTGGCCCCACATGTGCTTAGATGTCCTCCCCCCTCTTAGCCGCATAGGTCTTTAGACTGCCCACTAAGGCATTGACAACCATCTGTATTTCTGGAAGAAATGTTCACATTGAGGAAATCACAGATCCTTAAACTTGGGAACTATCGGGCTCCTACTATATGCAGACTTTTCCAAGTTCATAATGTTCTTCACTGTCCATTCAGAGCTAGTGTTATAAAGTAAGAATTCTCCTGATTTGGTGGTTTGGATTTTTATAATATAGTTTTAACCTATTGTCCTAGAATATAACTCTTGAAAGGAGGTTACTTTTATGTTCAGAATATACATCTTTGTCAAATAAGGGCCTTAAAGACTTCCATCTCAGTCCAGAAAATAAATCAAAATAAGATGACTACAAAATAAAAGCAAGATCACTATATGATATCTCAAATTGAAATGGTTAAAAGTAGTTAATAAAAAAGGATGTTTTAAAAATAGCATTTCATTAAAGAAATCTAGAAAGGTGACTAAAACAATGATTGTACTGTTCAAAACAGTGTAGTGCTTTCAGAGGAGATGAACACATGTAAAGAACTTTGCAAACTTCAAAGTCCTATGTAGCTGCTAGCTGTTAGTATAGTTATTTAAGGGCATATGATAAGCTTGCCCTTCCAAATCAGAATTTTCCCCCTTCCAAAAGTCTTATTGATTTTTCCCCCTAATCAGTTCATTGCCTACCTTGCTGTACGAGGATCAAATTTAATAGCTGAGCATAGTCAAACTTGACCTTTACTTAGATGGAAACTCTACAAAAAAACAAAATCCCAGGAAAAGACTACAATGATATATTATGCTAACCTTTTCAATATCTTGTCAAGGCATACCTCCAATTTCAAGAAAGGGGGCTTGATCAAGGGCCATTGTGCCTGCAGGTATGAAATGCAGATTTTTGTGCAGAAACATTTGACAGTGATCACTCTGGGAATAAGGATGAGGTGTGTACAATTACCTGACACACCAGAGGAGCCTGTGTAGAAAGTCTAATTGTCATTAGTCATTTGGGAAATTATTACTCTAAATGTTTACCCCCCTCTTCCCTCATGCCCAATAAAAGAAGCCTTGGTATACTGAGAGGTTAAGCCACTTACCTGGATTCACCCAGCAATTATTTTATACCCACTAAGCCAGGAGTGTCAGCCATATGGTCCACGTGACCCACAACACTCTTGAGCGATGATTGAACCAGATTAAAATGTACTTGGGAACTAGCTAACAAATAAAATTTTTTAAAATGTAATTAATATGACTTTTTAAAACTAAGTCAGCATATGACTCTTATGGATCCTTATGCCATTTAGCGACCCAGTTCTTTTTGAAATTGACCTCTGTACAAATAGACATTAAAATGTTATCACAAACTCCACTCCCTTTTAATGTCCTGAGGATTCTTCTTCTCTTCTCCAGTCATTCGTTTTAACCACCCTTCCCTATTCCATCCCATTCCTCATTCAGCAGTCCATTATTTCTCAAATGACTTGCCCATTATCTCAAGCTCAACTGGGTAGCTACTGATTTTCTTCTGTCCTCCATCTGGCTTGATGTATTTGTCTGTTATTATTTCAGTCCAAGAATGCCATCGTTTGTCATTTGGCAAAGGTGCATTAGTTAGTTTTCATGTCATTTAAAACTCCCTGAACTTCTGTTTCCTTATCTATAAAAATGAAGTGGTTGGACTAAATGACCCCTGAGGTCCCTTTCAATCTCTGGGATATATTTGACAACCATTATGTTTCCATGTGAGGAGAAATAAAACCATCGAGCCATTGCTGCCAGCTATTAAGAATGATGCAAAAGAAACAAATTTCATGATTTTTGAGGAACTTACAACTTAGGTGGTAAAATTTGTTCATATGAAACAAATGGAAAATAATAGATGGCATATCTGTCACAGCCTAGGAACAATCTCTTTGGGGAGATCTAGCCTTTTCTACGGCTGATAGATAAGTTGCCTTCCTCTTAACCATGCTTTTCCTGCCTGGGATGCCCTGCCCCCTGCCTGGTCCTTGCAGAAAACTCATCTGCCTAGAATCTTGTAAGGCTGAAAACTTCTAGGATGAAACTTTTCAGCTTTCCAGCTGGGAAAGCTCTTAACTATGACATTAGAAGCAAGGAAACGGGTAATAATAATTGATTCCTTATAAAACACCTGACTTCAGTTTCCTGAAGTAATCCTGATCCTTAGGCTGCCCTATCTCAGGGTTAAGATGCACCCAGAACATTCAACTATCAAAATGGTGAGAGCCTGGAAAAAGAAATACCAAGTCTGGGAGGCAGTTTCCCCCCAAATGACCATGGACTTACCTCCTCTTCCTATTCCCAAAGAACTTAGGCCAGAGGCTCTCTGGTAATAGAACTAATTGCATCCTTCCCTCTACCTCCACATGAGCCTCAGAACCCTTCCCTTATTTCTTATGCCTCCCTTTCTGTGTTCCTATGGGTATCTTTGTTTATACCATGGGCCTTCCTTAAAGCATTACAAATAAAAGGGCCTACTAATTTCAGCACCGATTAGTTCTTCTTCTTCTTCTAAATTCCCAGAAAAAAACCCCAGGAACAGTAAAAAACTAGGTTTCCTAGCAGAGCCTATGAATGTAGGAATTTAGTGGATGGCAAGGTTTTAGTGAACTGGAATAGTCATTACCAGAAAGCAAAAACATGTAGGTTTTCAAATAAGGAAGGACACGAAAGCAGAGTTTTAAGAGACACAGAAAAAGGGTGAGCAATTAGAAGACTTCCAGTTATTCAGATGTGTCAAGAGCTTAGAATAGTAGCACTGGAAATGGACAGGAAAGGATGAATTCTGTAGATGGCAGGTTCTTAAAGTGGACTCCATGGATAAGGACTTCTTTTGGTGGGGGGAAGAGGGGAAATTGTCCATGGATTTATATGGGGGAAAATTACATCTTTATTTCAATATAGCTTGCTTTCCTCATCCTATTTTATGCATTTAAAAACATTATTTGGAGAAGGAATCTATAGGCTTCAGAAGATTACATGAGGAAGTCCATGGTGCCAAAAAAAGGGGGGGAATGTTAAGAACTACTGCTCTCATTTGTCTGAGATTCCTTTTTCATTGTGGTTTGAACCAAACAATCTTTGAGTTCCTTTGCAGCTCTGAAATTTTTTTTTATTTTGAGTCTATGAATTTATTTTGCTTCTTAAACCAAATAAATAATGGAGTAAGGTTTTAAATCTAGGTCTTCTGATTTCAAGTTCAGCATTCTTACTCTAAACCATGCTTTATTACTGAATAGAACTATAGTTTCATTGATAGGTGGGTGCTCCTTCCACCTGCGCAGATCTCTCCCTCTCCCTTTTCCTGTCCTTCCTTCTCAACCATACACACACATTTCTTTTTCATCCCACCTTGGGTCTTCCCTGCATGAAGAACCTGCCCAATCTTCTCAAGAGCTTCCTTTCTTCCTATGAATATCACATGGATTCCCATGTGTAACTTCATCCAGTCATCTGCGCAGTCCTTTACTCTCACTATATGACTGGCCTTTCTTTTCTGACAACATATCTCCTGGATCATCTCTTGATACTACTTCTTACATATAAGACCCTATGAATATACTGTAGCCCCGTTAAGCCCTTCGGATATCTCTCTACTGCTCTTTGGTCCTCCTAATTTCCCCCCCACATAAATCCGTGGACAATTTCCCCTCTTTCCCCCCCAAAAAGAAGTCCTTATCCATGGAGTCCACTTTAAGAACCTGTCATCTACAGAATGCATCCTTTCCTGTCCATTTCCAGTGCTACTATTCTAAGCTCTTGGCACTCTGAATCCGCGTATTTAGGTAATTTTGATCCTTCAGAGATGATGTTGTTTAATGATGAAGCAGCTTGAGCTTCTCGAAGATGCTGTGCTATTTCCCAGTTGAAATCTAGCTCATTGTTGTCTTCTTAGATTGGCTTAATACACATCAAAAAAATCCAAATGGATAAGAGTTATTGTCTAGTTTCTGACATGCAATGAAACAGGTTGTCCGTTGAATCCATCAGTCACTTCAACAAGCATTTATTCTCTACTTAACATTTCTATGTCCAAAATGTATTAATGGTTAATCCCCTTTGATTCTCATGTCAGCTTATAAAGTAGATTCTACAAGAACTAGGTATTCCCATTCTATTACTGATTATTTCAATCAGTTAACAAGTGTGTCAGGCACCGAGGTAAACACTGGGAATATAAAGAAAAAGGAAAAACTGTCCTTGCTCTTAAGAAGCTTCCGCTCTGATGGAGCGATGGAATGTGTGTGTATGGGTTAGTCTTTCTCTATCTCTACACACACACACACACACACACACACACACACACACGTACAGCAGAAAGTGGGGCTTGATTGGAGTCTAAGAGTTCCAAAAGACAGAACCGAGAAGGGGGAATGTCCCAGGTGTGAGCCTGTGCAAAGGTATAGAGAATGGAGATCAGTTTCCATGAAAAACACTAAGCCCACTAGTATGTCTGGTCTTCAGAGTATGTGAAAGGGAGTAGTGTATAAGAAGACTGGAAAGACAGAAAGAGGCAAGTTGTGAAGAGGTTTAACGTCAAACAGAGGGCTCTTATCTGATGCTACAGGCAATAGGAATTGGTTGGAGTTTGAGGAAGGAAGGGTCATGGCTGGATCTGTGTAAAACTAGCAAAGGGAAATGAGGTGAGCCTAAAGTGGCCCAGACAGTAAGTGACAAAGTTGGAATTCAAACCTAGTTAAAACTAGATCTCTTTGGTCCATACCATAGTTACTTCCTTTAATCCTCAGTTCTGTTTACCTTTTCTTTCCTCGTTATCTGATGAGCTGACCATTTCTTGTCTATTCCCACTGCCTTCCTTCCCCCAAGTCCAGGCCTTCCTTGTTTTATTACAGCAGTAGCTCTTAACCCATTTTCCTTACCTCCACTGTGTCTGCACTGTAGTCATTCCCACGAGACTTTTAGACCAATCCATTCTAAGACGCTGCAGTTATCATGTTCTTCCCAGACCTCACTTATCTATCAAAGCAAGCCTGAATTTTTTATGTAAATCATCCAGGAGCTCTCCCAGCTGATGTTGGAGTCTTCCTGTATCAGAGGTTGTTTGCAAACAGCTGCCCTCTTCTTACCTCTCAATCACTTCTCATTCTAGCCAGGTGTTCCTTCATGCAGTTTCCTGCAGGTGTACAAGTGCTGAGGATTGGGAATTTACCTGAACTGAGATTTTTTTTTAAAATATGCTTCCTAATTGGGAGAAAGGCCAAGAGTTGATTCTCTCTGCTTATTACCGATGTCCCTTACTTCTCATTTAGATTTATTGCCTGGATCCTGCCTTCTCTTGGCCAGGATGCAATTGCCTTCTTACACTCTGAATCTTTTGCTTGTCTTGACTTGATATTTACCTGATATTTTTATTTTCAAAAAAAAAGTTCAGACTCCTTCCTTTAGCATTCCTTAATCACCTGAATTCTCAT
This sequence comes from Sminthopsis crassicaudata, assembly GCF_048593235.1. Taxonomy (NCBI): domain Eukaryota; kingdom Metazoa; phylum Chordata; class Mammalia; order Dasyuromorphia; family Dasyuridae; genus Sminthopsis; species Sminthopsis crassicaudata. Next base: position 448,468,420 of record NC_133620.1, read on the forward strand.
CCTAGTATGTATTTTCACTCTCACTATTCACATTTCCCTTCTTTGCCCAGTTTTTCCACCTGGATATACCCTAGTCTGGACATAATGTATGTCCAAAAGGTATTATTCATTGGTTACCTGACCAACTCACTTCCCCACTTCATTATAGATACTTCCTGGCTCTGTCTACTATCTTCTTCTCTCCTGATCCTGGCCCCTGTCCTACAACCACAAGCTGCCACTGTTTGTTTCCTGAACTGACACCCACCTTACTTAGCTAACTCATTTCTCATTATTCTCTGACACAAAGCTTCTTTCCCAACCAGGCTACTCTGCATCCTAGGCCCTGCTCATGCCTTACTCAATCTTATCTTTGTTCATACTTTTTGACCTTTTCTCTATCCCCAGCCAGATCTTAGTAGGAACATTTGAAAGCCAATTTGATTACATTAAATTTATCACCATATTTTTTTCTGGTTGTTTCACATATATAGGCCTGGGTTCCCTAATAAAACAAGCCTCTCAGAAAATACTCGATGAGTTGAACAATCCCATTTGGTCCTTCTACCTGGCAGCATGCTTTAGGAGGAAGTGTAATAAGATTATAGGTTGAAGAGATTTGGATAGTTTTTTATAAGTTTTTTTTTTTTTAAATTCTGAACTTGACAACCTCAACGAACTAGATCATTTTCATAGATAAAGAACAGAAAAAGAATTGGATATCATGAATCTCTGTTATGTACAGCTTTCTTTATTTTCTTTATGTACAGCTTTTAAAACATATATTTTAAATTCAATGCATTTGTTCCAGTGTTCTTTTGCTTATGTATGTCTTCCTCTGAACTTTCTATTTTCTTCTGTTAACTTTTTAAAAATATTTTATCATATTTGTGCAGCCCCAGGCTAAATGAAGGCACTTGCTGTTGTTTCTCTTTGATTGGTATTAGATCTAGTATTCTATTTAAATCTTACTTGGAATGTATGTGAGAGAACCAGGCTTCTTTAAGACCTTTCTCATCACCATCTTAATTCAGAAGTCTCTTATTCAGAATCTTAAAACCTTTTAGAGCTAGAGGATAATTGGGAGTTACCCCAGTTTCAGGTACATACAGGAAATGCTCAAGACTTATAGGAAAAATGGGGATTTCACTTATACTAGTTTCCTAATTTTTGAAGCTCCTTTCATTGATTAGTAGTATGGCAGTACCAAGACTTTTACTTGATCCCCAAACCATCTACCTCCTTCCCCTAAAAATTAGACCATCTCATAGATATAATACCATTCTTTCTTCTTGTGTTCTTCCCCCCCTTCTTTCCTTTCTTGCCCACTTGAATTTTGTGGATATCAGACAGGTTGCTAGGGAAAATCTCCTTTCCCAGCATTTTATTAGCAAGTCAAAGATCATGCTCAAAACCTGGTTTTCTCTGTCTTCTTCCCCTATGCCCTTCATCCTGTTCTCAGTGTGGAGATAGAGCTGTCAGGGTAACAAAACAATACTATGCAGTGTCCATAAATTATGGATAGTGAAATGAATACAGAACAAAAAGTAGATACTTTATGTTGAAACAAGAAAAGGAAGCTAAGGCAAACTAGCTCTGATAGTAACTAGTTAAAATGTTGGACAAATCCCTTAATTTTTCTTGGTTGATCTATAAAATAAAGAGAATCAGGACTATTCTTGTCTTCCAAGGAGAAAATATTATTGCTTAGAGAGCTGGACTCGGAACCAGGAAGAATTAAATTCAAATCCAATTCTATCTCATACTGGCTGTATGATCCTGGGAAAGGTATTTAACTTGTTAGAACCCAAGACAACTAACTCTCTGAATCAAAGGCTCTTAAGTTGGAATCTGTAAACTTGTTTTTGTTTTTCGTGGAGGGAGGCAATTGGGGTTAAGTGACTTGCCCAGGGTCACACAGCCAGGAAGTGTTAAGTGTCTGAGGTCAGATATGAACTCAAGTCCTCCTGATTTCAGGCCTGGTGCTCTATCCATAGTACCACCTAGCTGCCCCTGTAAACTTCTTTTTAAAAAATACTTCAATACTTGGATTTCAATATAGTGGGTTTTCTTTGTAATCCTATGTATTTTATTTTATGCATTTCAAAACATACTTTGGAAAGAGATCTTTGCCAAACTGCCAAAAGTGTCTGTGAGATAGGAAGGAAAGAAGGAAGGAAGGAAGGAAGGAAGGAAGGAAGGAAGGAAGGAAGGAAGGAAGGAAGGAAGGAAGGAAGGAAGGAAGGAAGGAAGGAAGGAAGGAAGGAAGGAAGGAAGGAAGGAAGGAAGGAAGGAAGGAAGGAAGGAAGGAAGGAAGGAAGGGAAAGAGAGAGAGGGAAAGAGAGAGAGAGAAGAAAGGAGAAAAGAAAGTTAAGAATTCCTATTCTTACATGGCTTATGTGGAAATATGTTTTTACATGATTTGATATGGATAATAGGTATTATATTTCTTGCCTTCTCAATGGGTTGGGGGGAAATGGGTAGAAGGAGAGAGTTTGAAACCAAAACTGAACTTTAAAAAATAAAGATCTGTGTTCTGGAATTCTATTGCCAAGAAGATATTAGCCTTTCTTGGTATTGAGCTGCTCAGAGGTGGCTAGGTGGTGCAATAAATAGAGCATGTGCCTTTGAATCAGGAAGACCAAAGTTCAAATATGACCCAAGTCAATCAACCTCTTTTTACCTCAATTTCTTTAATTGTAAAATGGAGATCATGATACACCTACCTCCCAAGTATATCATGTAAAAATAAGATGAAATTTGTAAAGTGTTTAGCATACTTCCTAGAATATAGTAGGTGCTTAATAAATGCCTGTTCTTTCCCTTTTCTCTCTTCCCCTCTCACCTGGGGTTCTTCATATTAATGAAATCATAGAGACCCTATCCCTATAACTTGGAAGTCATTGCCACTTCTGTGTTCATATCATAAGACTGATGAAGTGATAGTCAGGAGTGTGCTAAACAGATTGTGGACACAAGCCTGGGTATACTGAGCCCCATCCTGCCCTGGGTAAAGGAATTTTTGCTCATTAAAAGCTTGTATTTGAGGAAACCATTAATATCTTTGGCTCTTTCAGCTTTATATTCAAATGAAATTGACATCTTATGCTCCAAATTAATAGTTTTTGGTTTATATTTAGGGCAAAACTATATTTTGAACTCTTAGCTCAGGTTTTAAATTTAATGACTTTATAGAATTCCTACTGCTAACTTTGTATATAGATCTTTAGGGAGGGGAACCCAATAAGCCTATGCTTGTACTGCCCTGTTAGTTTAGTTTTATATGTTGCCAGTTTTCTAAAATAGGAAATGCCATTCACCACTTTCTCTGCACCACTCCTTTCCTGTATGTGCTGGAACTAAAAAGGGTTGGGAAAGGAATAAGTAATTCATTCATCTGCAGCTCTCATAGTGAACGAGTAAGGAATTGGGTAGAATGGTTTTTAAAAGACAAACATAAAAAAAAAAACCCAAACTATCCTACTAGATGACATAATCTTCACTCTTGGGGTACAATTTTGAAATTTACAGTATTTAAGATTTTAAGGGCTCTGGTTTCAAGGCCAATTCCTCCTTTCAACAGAACTAACATTGGTTCATAAATAAGAGCACATACGAATTATGTGGCAGAATTAAAGAAGTCCTAAGACACCAATGTTTTTAAAAACATGTTTCTACAAGAGAAATTAAACAATAAGTCTAGCCCTATTTTACAATTCCATAACTACTAATATCCACCTCCTAATTTTACCCTACTTCTCTCTTAATTAATAATGAAGAGAGTTTATTAACTGAGAACCCAGAATCTTGCCTTCAAGCAGAGGGTTCTTCATCTCATTGTGTCATTTGGCCACCAATCTGGAGAAACCTGTAGACCCCTTGTCCTTATAATTTTCTAAACCATAAAAAAATTATAAGTTTATAAAAGGAAACTGATTACATTGGAATGCATTTACCAGAAAAAAAAATAATAAGTTCATGGATTCCAGATTTAAAAGACCTGCCATAAACAGTAGAGAGGAAAGGAGGAATCCCAATTATGGATATAAAAATTTGACAATTTCATCAGCTTTTGGTAGAGGGAAGCTCTGAAATCAAGGGAGAGAGTGTTACTGCAGAAGGAAATCCTATGGCTAAATGCTTCTTTTTAGACAGTCCAAGTCTGAACTACATGAACTGTACAGACTCTCTTCACTGGGGTCAAACTATCCTTGATAATAATGTGGCTTTTGGGGCCTTTGTAGAGGATCTATACTTAGTATATTTTTCAGGAAAGGGGGTTAGGACAACTTTGTAATCTACAGATGCTTCAAACTTTTAGTCTGAGACCATGGTACTTTTCTCTCATTCCAGACTCCTTAAGCATTTAAAATTATTCTATTTTTTCCACATAAATTCACTTAAAAACAATAAATGTTTCTCTTTATTCTCTCTCTGGACAAGTTATTACTTGGATGAATGTCTTCATTTAAAAATGCAATAGTTCCAGAAAACTTGGAACTTAAAGTACAACAAAATAAATAAATAAATGGAATTTTAAAAAAAGTGTTCTGCCAACCTTCTCCCCAATATGTACCACTAATTCCCATTCTCTTCCTCTTTTTTGCAAACCTTGACAACTTGTTAATACTATTCAACTTTACCATGGCAGCAGTCTTTCTACTGGTCAGCTAAGTGGTACAAGTGGAAAGAGTGCCAATCTTAAAGTCAGTGAGTTCAAATGTGACCTCAGACACTTCCTAATTTTGTGACCATCAGCAAATCACTTAACTCTGTTGACCTCAGTTTCCTCAACTATAAAATGAACTGGAGAAGAAAGTGATGAACCACTCCAGTTATCTTTGCCAAGAAAATCCCAAACAGTGTCATGGCAATCATGAACTCATGAAGATGAGTCTTCCTGACTCTAAGCCCAATACTCTATCCATTGTGCCACTCAATTGCCCCTTTTTATTCAACCAAATTTCCAATCAAGAGATGTCTTTTTTTTTTTTGGTATAAAATACAAAGCACAAAAAGTTTTGCTATGAATATTCAGGTCTGTGTTAGGCTTTAGTTTCTGACTTTGATATTTATAGAATGTTTACCTAGGATTAGGATGTTGACTTAATGGCTTTTTGTGAATTTTAAAATGTTTTAATTTCTAGAATAAAACAAAGATTTCCATAACAGTATGAGAATATAATAAGAAAAAAATTGCACATGAAATTGTAAATCTATTATGTTCATTTTGCTATTTCTTTTAAACATATAATAAAATTATGTAAATTATTCCCTTTTTTTTCCTTCCCTCTCCCTTGCCCTGTCATAGAGATGGCTATTAGACACGCAAATATATGCGTACATATACATACATGTTATGTCATTCTATACATACTTCTATTTATCAGTTCTTTCTCTGGATGCAAGTGTCCTTTGTACTTAATTTGGATATTTATAATGGTCAAGACGAATTATTTGCTCAAAACTGTTCTTAAAACAATATTGCTGTTACTATGTACAGTGTTTTCTTGATTCTGCTTATTTAGTGACTTTTCTCGAATAATTCTAGTTTATTTTTATTTAGGGTATCAGTAGTTTTTAGGGACTTTTAAATAATTCTGAATTGTATCGATATTAAATATGTAATGTCATGTCCAAAATGGCAACTATCTCTCTGGCAATCTCCATGAGTTTTGGAAAAAAAGCACAAAATTGGCAGAGAATAGAACTGGAATGAGATTTCATATGTATTAGTAAAATTTTAACTCAAATGGATTAATTGCTTTCTAGTATCATTAGTATTACATCCTGAGATTAAGAGCTGGGTTTTCCTTCCTTCCTTCTTTTCCTTCCTTAACTTCCCTCCTTCCCTCCTTCCTTTCCCCTTCCTCCCTCCCTTCTCCCCTTCCTTCCTTCCCTCCTTCCTTCCTTCCCAGAAATCATGGCTATTATAAATCTTTTTGCATCAAATAAGGCAAGAATTGAAAACAGGATGGATATACAAGATTTTCACTTGGATTTCTTTGACCAGGTGAAACTGGGAAGATAACCCTGTCTTTTTATAACCTCTATTCACTTTCAATATTCATTGCACACAATCCGAAGCTTGTAAAAGAATAATCTTATCTCACTAAAGCAGTAACAAAAGCTGACAATGTACAGGTGAAAAGACTTTTCGATTTTAAGAAGCAAATCTTAAACAATTTAGCCATTAACTCTGTGTTTTGGAAGGGCCTTTCAAAAAAAGGTTAGATTAGAAATATTCCCAAGACCTGCCTTCAAGCAGCCCCAGAAGAATTATGCTAAGAGAATTGTCTAGGAATTACACATATTTGGTTTTGATTTAATTATTAAATCATTCTACTATACTATCCCATGTGCCATAGTAGTCATTCTTTAAAAAAAAACAACACATTTCTTACTCTTTACTGTTCTTGAGAAAATATGCTTTCAAATTGTTTTAAAATCTATCTCTCTCTCTCTCTCTCTCTCTCTCTCTCTCTCTCTCTCTCTCTCTCTCTCTCTCTCTCTCTCTCTCTCTCTCTCTCTCTCTCTCTCTCTTTCTCTCTGTCTCTCTCTCTCTCTCTGTCTCTCTCTCTCTGTCTCTCTCTCTGTCTCTCTCTCTGTCTCTCTCTCTCTCTCTCTCTCTCTCTCTCTCTCTCTCTCTCTCTCTCTCTCTCACACACACACACACACACACACACACACACACACACACACACACACACACCATTTTTCCTCCAGGGAATCATTTGCAGTTTTCCATACATATAAAAGATTTTTTCTAAAGTATACTTAGGTAACTGCTATTTTATTTATAGGTATAAAGGCCACACCTTCTCCTCACCCTACCTTCTTCTTTTGCCATCTAAAGAATGCACATTTTTATTCAAAAATGGGAAACTTCTTTCCATCTTCCACTGAAAATAATGTTCTAATGGGGATTAGCAAATTCATATTAAAGAAATTCTAGTGAAAGATCTCATAAATCAAATTAATTAGTTCTTATTGTGTACAATTAGAAGAAAGATACAGAGAAATAGAAACTGTCAAGTAATTCTGTGTGGACAGAAAAGCAGAAAAAGTTAAGTTGCAATGACAGATTTACACAGGAATATAAGACAACAGAAGAGACAGTTTAAGGCAGTAACATGATTAATTACCAAGTAAATAATTAAGGAAATAACCACATAAGGAGATCAGAAAGGGAAAGATCACTTTGGGCTGGAGTGGTTTCCTGAAGACCATAGAAAAGGTGGGATTTGAGTAGTGACCTTCATGAGTAGGATATAAAAGGGAAAATGTAATCTGTTTCATAACTGTTGCTCCCTGAAGTCTTTGCAAGTTATCCCCTGTATCCCACTAGCTTAAATGCACTGTGTGTCCAAAAATAACTTTAAACACAGTAACATGAATAAAAATTGCTTGTAAAATTCTCCCTATTCCATTGTTTTATTTTCACCAAGGATGCCTTCCATGCACACAGAGACTATTTTCATAAAGATTTTATAGCTACAACTCACATTTATAGCTACAAATCAGCATAGTTTAAGGCTTGCATAACTCTTTACAAATATTGTCCCATTTGAGTCTCCTATGACAAAGGATGTATATGAGTTAGTTGGTATTCATATCTTCTTGATCACCACTGGTTAACTTCCTTTTCATAATTTTCTTGGATTATTTTTGGTTTTTTCCCTAATTTTTGTTGATCTCTTTATTGCTTTTTGAATTCATTTTTAGGATCTTCCAAAAACTCTTTTCTGGTTGGTCACCCTTAAATAGCATTACATATAATCTTTTGATTCATTTAGAATCTCCCCATTCCCATGAAATATATTAGAAGTTATCAGTAAACAACTTTGAATCCATCAAGAGGTTGTCTTGATGTCTGGGGTGTTTTACTACCCAAACCTATAACTTGAGTAGAGATTGTGAGTGAACAGCATTGTTGACATGGTGCTCTGCACATTCAGTTGTACTGCCCTCAGGAAGGTAGGCTCGGTGGGTTTTAGGAAATTCCGTATTGCTTTTCATGATCCAAAGTTGGATGCTGCTGGAAAATCCTACCTATAAGAACAGTGATCTCCTGGTGGTCGAGTGTGCTTTAATAGTGTAGAACGTGATCACAGAAGAACTGCAGATAGCAGAAAGGACAATAAAACGTGGTGGGCTCAAGAAGACCACAGAATATCACCAGTGATCATTTCTATGTAAATAATACACTGGAGGTTGGGGTACTACAGACCCATGATCTGGAAAATCTGCATCTAAATGGCGTTATCTTTATGGTAGAACAGAAATCTGAATTTTTTCTCTTTATTTTATGGGATCTCTATTGTACAACCTTGTAAAATTCAGGTTAAATATTTGATCATAGGCTCTGTGTCATCTGCTGGCCTTCAAGTGTGGTTTCTGCGAAATGCTCCCTAAATTCTCATTTTATTTCTTATGTAGACCTGCAACATGTTGAAAACACAATAGGGAAAGGATAGCTACAGGTAAATAGACCTCAATGACAGGTATAACCAAAAGAGGAAGGCTAAAATGTCATGTCACGTCTAATAGATGGCTAGCTTTACAGAGCTACACATGCAGCCACAAAATTTCAAAAGAGCTAAATGATAATTATTGCTTGTCATTTCTACTGAAAGTCATGGACAAAAATTGCATGAGATGAGAAGGCCTAGAAAGAAGGAGGATCCAGACTGGTGAGATCATGGACCCATCAAACATACTGAGTAATACTATTGCCTTGTAAATAATGCTTTCACTAAGCAAATCTCATTAACAATCTTACCTTTAATGCAGAAGGAACTCCTGCTTGGCTCTCCTTAAACATTAAAATTCCTTCATAATCACTATACTTGAACTGGAGACTTGAAATCTACTTATGAGCTATCCTACAGTATCCACTCTATAAATGTTGTGGGAATTTAGAATCTAAACTCTTTGCCTTTTTATTTGAGTGTCTTTCAGATTACATTTCCTCAGTAAGAATAATATTACTATCAAAATTCTTTGCTAGGATGAATATCCGGGTATGTTTAAAATATATAAAAGTATCTGTCAGTATTACTATAGCGGCTTGACTATCCATTGCTCACAATAAAATACATGTATTCCCAGTCTTCAAAATGTCTTTCCTTCTTTTCTTCCCTCCTTACTTTTTTCTTCCTTCTCTCCTCTCCCTCCCTCCCTTTCTTCCTCTTGTTCTCTTGGTTCTACTCACTTCACTTAGCATCAGTTCATGTAAGTCTCTCCTGACCTTTCTGAAATCAGACTGTTCATCGTTTCTCATAGAATAACAAATTTCTATTACATTCATATAGCATAACTTACTCAGCCACTTCCCAATTGATGGCCATACACCAGTTTCTAATTCCATCTTACTACAAAAAGGGCTGCTATATACATTTCTGCACATGTGGGTCCTTTTCCCTTTTTTATGACCTCTTTGGGATACAGATCCAGTAGAGATACTGCTGGATCAAAGGGTATGCACAGTGTGATAGCCCTTTATTCATAATTTCAAATTTGGGAGCTCTAATCTTTAAAAAGTATATATTATTTAAAATTATTTTAACCTATAATTCTTAATTACATGTTACATGTTAATATAAACATTAAAATATAGAGAGTAATACATTATACTATAATGAATTTATTTTATGTAATATAAATATATAAATGCAATCTATTAAAATATATTAACATATCAAAATTCTAAACTATTATTTATTTAAATAAGTAAGTCTTAAACTTATATGGGTAATTGATACTTCCTGGAAGAGAAAGACGTCAGTCTTTGGTTAGCTGGTGCTGTATCCACTGTCTAAAGCCTCATTATTTTTTCCTGCGTCCCAAGCTGCTGGTGAAGCATCCCTCTCTGGGCTTTCTTCTCAGTTTTGCTCTTGCTAGTCAAGTGCCATAATAGATAAAAAGGATTGTGATTTTGAAGCAAAATCCTTATCTAGATAATTTTTTTTTTTGCTTTTTAGAGCAGTTTGCCTCTAGTGTGTATGAGGCCTGTAAACTTTGTGATAAGGTTGACAGTAGGAACAGAGTAGACTCAGTTAGAGTTCACATCATTCCTGCCAATGCTGCCCCACATCAGTTTTGCTGATGGCTTTGGTTCCCCCCCACCACCTTTTTTTTCTTGTTCTCTGTTCTGATTTCCCCAGTTTGCCTTCTGCTATTTCAAAATGTACAGCAAATTTGTAATTCTTCACACTGATAGAAGACAGTTAAATCTGTATGATCCCATCTGTATTTGCTTTTGAAACATTCATTTAAATAATTCTAATTTGAGATGCTATTTAGCATAGCATTGTAGCTAGAGAGTGAATCTTAGCATCAGGAAGACCTGAGTCTCACCTCTGATGTATACTAAATGTGTGAATAAAGTAACCTGGTAAAGTCACCATAACTCTCCTTTTAAGACTGTAAATTATAGAAATTATGACAACCTGTTTTGAATGAGGGAATTCCCTCATTTTTTAGATCTTTATACCAATAAAATCACAGGTCCATGCTCTATCCTAATCTAGGGTTAAGTGACTTGCCCAGGGTCACACAGCTAGGAAGTGTTAAGTGTCTGAGACCAGATTTGAACTCGGGTCCTCCTGAATTCAAGGCTGGTGCTCTATCCACTGCGCCACCTAACTGCCCCCTCTATCCTAATCTTAATTTGAATCTGTGTCAGCTGGGTGCCAGGCGCTGTGCTAAGCCTTGGACATATCAAGAAAGACAAAATCGGCCCTTGATTTAAAATGACAACAAATGGGGGGGGACAACAAACAAACACCTGTGTGCATAAAGTTGTGCACTGGACAAATTGAAGATGATCTCTGAGAAGGAGCATGAAGGGAGACTGGGGAAGGTTTCTTGGAGGAGCTGGGATTTAAGCAGAAACTTGAGGAAGCCAGGAAGCAGAGACCACAAGAAAGAATTACAGGGATAGGGGCAAGATCACCTGTGAAAATTCAGGGCAGGAGAGGAGGAGTATTTTGTGCATGTGTGTATAGTATTGGAGGATTTCTCTTCAAACTAATGAAATTGTTTTATAATGAACTAAGTACTTTCCAAACTGACCTTATAAATTCAACACTTTACTACCTATTCCGTACTAAGAACAGACCACCTGGAATACTAAAGAAGTCTCTTCATATGTAGTAAGCAGAGAGGAGGAAGGACCAGCAAAATGTTTCAAAGACTAATAAGAATAGCTACCATTCATATAGTAGCTATTATGTGACAGCACATATAGTGCTAAGCACTTTACAATTATCTTATTTGATCCTCACAACAGTTCTGGGAGGTGGGGCTATTGGTAGCCCCATTTTGCAGACGAGGAACCGGAGACAAATAGGGATTAAGTAATTTAATGGTATTTTTTGAGTCATATGAATAGTCCAGGATCACGCAGCCAATAAGAATCTGTGGTCAAATTTGAACCCAGATCCTCCTGGTTCCAAGTCAGGCACTCTATCCACTGGGGATCTAAATGTCTACTAGCTTTACTTTTCCATTTAGGAGTTTGTTTGTTTGTTTTTTTCCTTTTAACATTCACTTATGCTATTTTTACCAGACTGTTACTCCGGGTAACAGTTCATTTTCACCTTCCTAGGGCACTTAAAGCAGTAAATGGCAACAAGCATTAACAAAAGTACCACCAGCCAGTACTCTTTCAATATTAAAAACGCAGTAATAACCATTCTTCCCATTAACTGTGTAAGTCTGTTCAGAGGCTGCTTGAAATGCCTGTAAGAATACATCCCCTCTGATGAAATGTGTGCACACCTGAGCTCAGTGCCTACATTTAAACAAAATGAAACCTTTAAACCATTTTTCCCAGAACCTATCAGCAGTAAAGAAGCTGTCTGTTCTTGATGTAAATATATAACAAATCAATATTCTCCTGCACGGTGACATTAAATTCAAATAGAAATGGAAGCCTCTGGTTCCAGCAGTGCCCCGGAGGAGTCTGACTCGTTGCAGCCTTTGACACTTTTGCTTCAGCAGATAATGACTATCTCTTCAAAATCAGTCATCTCAGAAAACAGCTTCTCTCCCTCCTTTCAAAATGGACTGAAATATACCAAAATCCTCTTCAGAAGGAACACCTGCACGCAATAACCTTTGGGACTGGATTTCAGGGGTCCTGAAGATCATGGGGTTAAAGTTAGAAGGGGATTTTAAGGCCGTTGAGTTTGACCTCCCTGTTCTACAAATGCAGAAGCTGAGGCACATGGGTTCCATTTTTTCCCCATGTGAATCTGTTAATGCCATTTTATTGACTTAGGTCACATGATAAAATAAACAATTTTTTGTACAGTCTGGATATAAAACATCAAAAGCCACATGTGTGGACAGTGCCCATAGCTGTCAATCACACTAATGGGGCTCTTTGAGGGATATGTATTTCTGTGAATAGCCCACACTCAGCCAATAAGTATCTGTGGCAAGGTTTGTACTTGGGTCTTTCTGACGCCAAGCACAGAATTCTGTTCACTAGACTCTAGAGCTGAGAATCATGGGTCATTATTTCAAATCAAATGGCAAAACCGTGGGTCTTCTGGACAAGGAACTGTTCAAATGCAGCAGATTGGTGACTTTACCTGTCTACACATGTATGTTCATGGACTTACACAATTACACTCACACACTTACACAATCACATACACTTACACAATCACATATACACAGTCACATGCTTACACAGTCACATATACAGTCACATACATTTACACAGCCACATAAACTTACACAGTCACATATACACAGTCACATATACTTACAGTCACACATACACAGTCACATAAACTTACACAGTCACATATACACAGTCACATACACTTACAGTCACATATACACAGTCACATACACTTATACAATCACATATACACAGTCACATACACTTACACAGTCACATATACACAGTCACATACACTTACAGTCACACATACACAGTCACATAAACTTAGACAGTCACATATACACAGTCACATACACTTACAGTCACATATACACAGTCACATACACTTATACAATCACATATACACAGTCACATACACTTATACAATCACATATATACAGTCACATGTACACAGTCACATAAACTTACACAGTCACATATACACAGTCACATAAACTTACACAGTCACATATACACAGTCACATACACTTGTACAATCACATATATACAGTCACATATACACAGTCACATACACTTACACAGTCACATATACACAGTCACATACACTTATACAATCACATATATACAGTCACATACACACAGTCACATAAACTTACACAGTCACATACACTTACACAATCACATATACACAGTCACATACACTTACACAATCACATATACACAATCACATGCTTACACAATCACATATACACCGTCACATACACTTACACAGTCACATATACACAGTCACATACACTTATACAATCACATATATACAGTCACATATACACAGTCACATACACTTACACAGTCACATATACACAGTCACATACACTTATACAATCACATATATACAGTCACATATACACAGTCACATATACTTACACAGTCACATATACACAGTCACATACACTTATACAATCACATATATACAGTCACATATACACAGTCACATATACTTACACAGTCACATACACTTACACAGTCACATATACACCGTCACATACACTTACACAGTCACATATACACAGTCACATACACTTATACAATCACATATATACAGTCACATATACACAGTCACATACACTTACACAGTCACATATACACAGTCACATACACTTATACAATCACATATATACAGTCACATATACACAGTCACATATACTTACACAGTCACATATACACAGTCACATACACTTATACAATCACATATATACAGTCACATATACACAGTCACATATACTTACACAGTCACATACACTTACACAGTCACATATACACCGTCACATACACTTACACAGTCACATATACACAGTCACATACACTTATACAATCACATATATACAGTCACATATACAGTCACATACGCTTACACAGTCACATATACACAGTCACATACACTTATACAATCATATATATACAGTCACATATACACAATCACATACACTTACACAGTCACATATACACAGTCACATACACTTATACAATCACATATATACAGTCACATACACACAGTCACATAAACTTACACAGTCACATACACTTACACAATCACATATACACAGTCACATACACTTACACAATCACATATACACAATCACATGCTTACACAATCACATATACACCGTCACATACACTTATACAATCACATATATACAGTCACATATACACAGTCACATACACTTACACAGTCACATATACACAGTCACATACACTTATACAATCACATATATACAGTCACATATACACAGTCACATACACTTACACAGTCACATATACACAGTCACATACACTTATACAATCACATATATACAGTCACATATACACAGTCACATATACTTACACAGTCACATATACACAGTCACATACACTTATACAATCACATATATACAGTCACATATACACAGTCACATATACTTACACAGTCACATACACTTACACCGTCACATATACACCGTCACATACACTTACACAGTCACATATACACAGTCACATACACTTATACAATCACATATATACAGTCACATATACACAGTCACATATACTTACACAGTCACATATACACAGTCACATACACTTATACAATCACATATATACAGTCACATATACACAGTCACATATACTTACACAGTCACATACACTTACACAGTCACATATACACCGTCACATACACTTACACAGTCACATACACTTATACAATCACATATACACAGTCACATATACAGTCACATACGCTTACACAGTCACATATACACAGTCACATACACTTATACAATCACATATATACAGTCACATATACACAGTCACATATACTTACACAGTCACATACACTTACACAGTCACATATACACAGTCACTTACACAGTCACATATATACAGTCACATATACAGTCACATACACTTACACAGTCACATATACCCAGTCACATATACTTACACAGTCACATATTCACAGTCACATACACTTACACAGTCACATATACATAATCACATACACTTACACAGTCACATATACACAGTCACATACACTTACACAGTCACATATACACAGTCACATACACTTACACAGTCACATATACACAATCACATACACACACAATTTCTCTACTTTGCAAGCTTGAGGACTCTCTCCAGAAAAACAGATTTCTTTATAGTTTACTCAGACAAACATAAAGGCATATATAAAGCCGTGTCCCTCTGACATGGAAAAGCCTGAAGACCAGCGCCAGCTTTTCTGTTAGCCTGATCTTTTGCCTTTGATTATACTTTCTTAGAGTCATAAATTTAGAGCTGAAATCCACCTTTGGGTCATTCTGCCCCACCCTGCAATTCATTGTCCCCCATAAATGCTGACACTATTTGCCTTCATGGTTCACAGATCCACAGCTGGAAGGGATTTCAAGGCCTTCTCATCTAACCCCGCCTCCTCCCCACTTTTCAGATGAGGAAGCAGAATTTAATTGAGACCTGCCCATGGTCACCCAGGTAGTTTGGATTTTTTGGCTTTAGAATTGGGCTTTGCTGCTTCCTTTGGACAATCAGGCAGAATAATGGACAGAGCCCTGGGCTTGGGCGTCAGGAAACTTTACTATATTTACTCTCTATGTGGCAAATCGCTTCACCTTTGTGCCTCAGTTTTCTCAGCTCTAAAATTCAGAGAATGGATTCGGAGGCCTCAGATGTCCCTTATAACTATCTATGATCCTATTGTTGTTGTTGTCATTTTTCAGTCGTGACCAACTCGCTGTCATCCTGTTGGGAGTTTTCTTAGTTTGCCATTTCTCTTTCCAGCTTTTTTTTTCTTTTCTTTTCTTTTTTTTTTTTGGCTGAGGCAATTGGGGTTAAGTGACTTGCCCAGGGTCATACAGATAGGAAGTGTCAAGTGTGAGGTCGGATTTGAACTCAGGTCCTCCTGACTTCAGGGCTGGGGCTCTATGCACTGCGCCACCTAGCTGCCCCCTTTTCCAGCTTATTTTACCAATGAGGAGATTGCCTCAAATAAGGTTAAATGACTTATTCAGAGTCACACAACTAGTAAGTGTTTGAAGATGGATTTGAACTCATGAAAATGAATCTTCCCGAGTGCAAACCCCATGTTCTAACCCCTGAGTCACCTAGCGATCCTAACAGCAACAAATTTATTATCTGGCTCTGGAAACAGTAGAGAAAAGAATAATTTTGTGAAAGGCAGGCCGGAGGCTTCTCGTGTGGATATCTAGCGCTCACTTAGAAATGCTGGGGCCGCCTGCAATCTGCTGCCAGTTCCACCCTACCATTTCCACTGATGTTATCCCTGAATCCCGGGGGGTATGTACATGAGTGTCTGAGCATCTCTCTGAGTTTTTCAATGTAGTCTTGTCCCAATTAGTCTTAAATCACAAGCATTCTAGGAAAACACATTTCACAGGAGATGTGATGATAGCTTGTTTTAAAAGAAAAAAAAGTCTCGATAAATGAGGTTAGGAAAACAATTGTTGCCTTTTTTTTTCTTAGATTTATGAGAGTGCCAAGACATTTTGCACGATGAAAGGAAGATATGAACAGGGAAGAGGCAAAGGAATTGACAGTTGTTAGCATTTTCTCCCAGTCTGTTGTTGGTTTTTTATTAGATCTTATATCAATAATTTAAAATGAAGCTGGCAATTGGGATGAAAATTTTAGGGTAGCAAAGTCTATTCTGTTCTTGTTCAAGGCTTTAGAAGTGTTTGAGTGGGAAGAACGTTTTCATATTCATAACACTTGGTTGAGTCATTTCAGTCTGTGGCTAAGATGCCAGAGTGATTTGCCATTTCCTTCTCCAGCTCATTTTACAGATGAGGAAACTGAGGCAAAGCGGGTTCCGTGACTTGCTACTGTCTGAGATGGCTTTTGAACTGAGGCCCTCCAGACTCCAAGCCTGGCACTCTCTCCATTGCACTACACATGTAACGGTTAATTATTGATCCCATTACACAACTCCATTTCTATGCTTTATTCTTCAGAATCACAGAATGTTTGAACTGCCAGGGATTTTAAAGACTACCCTGTCCAGAGCGCTCAGGAAGGTAGAAGGGGTTTCATGGATTGATTTTCAAGGTGAACTTAAATGGAAAAAAAATTTTTTTTACATTGTTTCACTAACCTTTAATTTCCTTTGTAATTCTATGTTCTTCATTATAATCTTTTATTTTCTTTTATTCACTTAACAACATTATCCTGAGTGAGGGAGAGGATCATAAAGAGAGGGGCTAGTCTGGAACAAAACAAAGATTGAGTTCCATAGTCCAGTCTCCTAATTTCAGGTATCATTGGATCCGAGTCACAGCTAGAAGGGGACCTTAGAGGACATCAAATCCACCCCCTTATTTTACAAATGAGGAAACTGAGGCACAGAGAAAGAGATTCAGTGATTTTCCCAATGGCATTCATTGTTATCTAAGCAGGATGTGAATTTGGGACATTCTGACACTAAGCCCAGGAAGCTGAAGGAAGGATGGAAGGAACAGACTCCTGGAGAAGTAGATCCATGACTTCATTATCCTGGATCCTCCCCTCCAATTAAGAAGATTCTAACCTATTTATTCAATTCAAGAAACATTTATTAAGCACCTACTCTGTGCCAAACACTGTGCTAAGGACTGGAGATGCAAATAAGAGAAAGTACCTTCCCTCGAGGGGGAAGACAACACAAAAAAGGAAGCTAGAACATGGGAACAGAGGGTGACCAGTTTGGGGACACCACGTTCCCCAGATCCAAACCAAGCAGAGATGCTGATTGAAGATATCTATAAAGGAAAGCTCTGAAAGGACTTTAGTGCTCTACTCTCCAAGCCTCCAGTGAGGGAATTGAGATGTTGAGTATCAAAAGCTTTAGATCTGTCAGTGGTGGATCAGTTTATCCTGGGTGGAGCATTGTGTTCCTTGGAGTCCAAACAGAGCTGCTGATGGAAAGTAAAGAGTTAGACGCTTCTTCCTACTTAATACAGCTTGTCCATGTCCTGAAGTTCCTTGGGGGGAGCTTCTTTACATGCTCCAAGCCTCACTCTCCCTCCCTTGGCATTATGTGGTTAACCCCATGAAATTCCCCATTTCTCCCCTGAAATTCATAATCATCTCTCCTTTTCTGATCATTCATCTCCTAAATTATATCTTCTATTTCACTTTATCTGTGCCAGTAATCATTGGTAATATGCTTGAAAGCTTATGTTATGATTTATAGCCATGTTGTATAATTGGAAAAAAATTATTGATGTTAAAAAATAAGTTTTCATTTCAGCATAATTTAAAAGCAGGGTGCAGGTTCTCAGACTAAGAGAGAGTGGAAGATAAAAGGGGCTGGTATGCTGTGGTCCGTGGGTTCACAAAGAGCTGGACACCACCGAACAACCACCATTTTTCAAGTGCTGTCCAACTCTGGGCTCAGCTAGTGTCTTTCTTGTCAGACCCAAATAGATGTAATGAAAAACTAGCTTAATTGAGCATCCATTCAACTGCATGTCTTCATCTGGACAGCAATCATTCTTTGTCCATTTGTTTTTCTCATGTAGTTTGTGAGACTGAATTCTTTAGAGTAGTTGTAGATCTCATTTTGAAGCCTCAATCAGGTAAAAAACATTTATGAGTATAACTGATAACATTCTAAATGGGTAAGAGGGAGGGAGAGAATTTGGAAGTCTTATTTTGAAAAGAAAAGAATGCCAAAATACATAATAAATTAAAATGTGAAAAGAAAGGAAAATTTTTAAATATGTATCAAGAGCCTACTATGTGTCAGACAGTAGACTAAGCACTGGGGATACAAAGAAAGATAGAAATAGTCTTTGCCTTTTAGGAGGTCACAATCTAAATAGGGAGTAAACATTTAATTAAGTACCTATAAAATATGTACTAAAAATAATAGTCATCATTTCTATAAATACACTAAGTCATTGATCCTCATAACAACATTGGGAGATATTTATTATTATTATTCCCATTTCTGTAATTGAAGAAACAGAGACTTTGAGAGAAAAGTTACATAGCTAATAAGTGTGTGGGCAGGATTTGAACTAAGGCTTCAAATTCTGTGCTCTATCCATTGTACCACCTTACTGTCCCCCTTAAACTGAATAGATAAGAGTAGTAGAGGTAATATAAAAAAGAAGGCCACAAGGTACTGGTAGAAAAATCTCCTGCAGAAGCTTGGGGTTTGAATTGCATGTTTGGAAAGAAAAAACCAGGGAAACTTGGAGATGGAGATAATGAGGAGATTCGTTCTAGAGATAGCTCAAAGATGCAGATGGAATGTCTTCAAGGAATAGCTAATAAGCTGGTGCAGTTGGATTGTAAAGTTTGTGGAAAGTGGTACAATAGTAGAAGACTGGGAAGGTAGGAAGGGGGTGGGTAACAGAATGTAGGATGGATTGAGAAACGTGAGATATAGAGACCAATTCTACAGTTCTTGGAATAAACCTTCTTAAACCTGGAAAGACTTCACGAACTGATGCAAAGTAAGCAGAACCAGTTGTATTTGTAGTTTGTATTTGTATTTTGTAGTATTTGTATTTTGAAGTTGTATTTGTATTTATTGTGAATTACTCTTTTCTCTGGGGTTTGCTTCTTGGGTTTCTTTGAACCCTTACTGTTTCTTCATGGCATTTGGAATTTTGCTTTCTCGTGCTCTGGATTTGGGTTTTGCATGAAGGCTAGATTCCTTCCCTCCCTGTCCTCTTAGATGGGATGGACACCCATCCTGGTCCTGTCCTTTCTTTACTATTGATATTGTTGTCTCTCCAGTTCAAAACCTGGCTCCGGTTCCCACTCTGTCACAATCTCTAGCTTTTGTCTCAGGGTTCTGAGCCCAACCACCAGCCAACCTTTGCTCATCTGGGTCTCCTTCTTGCACAATCTCCAGCCAGGACTTTCCTCTCCTGATGTTGTCCTGCTAGATCACAATCAGATATAAAAGATCACCTTGGCTTTGGGCCACATATGCCAGATGCCTGTGCACTGCTCCCTCCCAGGAGCAGCTTCTCTCCTGTGCTGGGGCTTCTACAGTGCCCTGTGCCCGCTGATCTACCAAGCCTTGTACCCTCTGAGGCAAAAAGACCAAGGCTGAGATGCTTTGTGCCTTGCTTAGTGCAGGTCGGTCAGGGCTTCGGCCCCTGGGGGCAGTCTGCTTGGAGGACCTTCATGCTTCCAGTGGTCTTCCTGGGCAGACTGGTCTTAATGGTGTTTTCCTTTGGTTTTGTAGATCATATTTTCTTTTAGTATATTTTTAATCCTTGGCTCTCAGGAAGTTAGGACTTCATGTTGCCATCTTCACCAGACCATGGATAGACTCATAATACTGAGAGCTAGGAGTGATATCCCAAAGTAGAGTATAGTCTGTATAGGTATATTTAAATGGTAATCCCGATTGTAAATTACCAACCGTTATTAATGAAAATAGCATTTTGCCTTCCAACTTTTTAAAATTTTTAAATAAAAAGGGACTAGACCTTCTTCTTTTGCCTTTTGGAATATTATATTCCACAATTTCTTCTCCTTTATAGTAGTTACAGCATAATAACTGGGCAAGTTACTCAACCCCTGCCTCAGTTTCCTCAACTATAAAATAAGGATAATAATACACCTCCCTTATAGGATTGTTGCGAGGATCAAATGAGATAATGTTTGTAAAATCTCAGCACAGTTCCTGGCACAGAGAAGAAATGTTCATTTCCTTCCCATTCCCTGATGATAGAAATCTTAACCCAAACATAGTTCACACTAGTTCTTGGACCAAAAGGCTGTCTGTAGTATTAATGCTACTGAGTAATACAGCATACTTTCTCTCCATGTATGTAATATGAGACAATGATGACATCTTCCTTAAAAAAGAACCAGCAGCCTAGACCACCACTTTTATTATTCTGACACTATGACCTAGTAACCTTTCCTCTGACTTCTTTCCTATCCAATCTGCCATATCAAAACATCCTCAAATAAAACAAACCTCCTCTTCCTCCATTTATACCTTCTCATACAAGGTTGCTAAATGATGCAATAAATAGAGTATTTGATTTGAAGTTAGGAAGACCTGAGTTCAAATGCTGCCATTTCCTACTTCCCCTCACTTCTCTCAGCCTGTTTCCTCATCTGAAAGATGGAGATGATTTAGGATCCAATGAAATAACATAGAGAAAACACTTTATCAACATTAAAGGGCTATATGAGTGCTAGCTGTTGTTATTATTAATAGCAATAATAATAATAAGGAAAACTTAAATTTGGAAGAAATCTTTAGAAATAATGTAATGCAGTCTCTTACCCATTGCACAGATTTTCTTATAGCATTCCTAACAGACAATCATCTTATTTTTTTTCCCTAAAACTTTCAATGCCCAATTTTCTAGGCTAGTCCATTCTAGTGCTGATGTTATCTCCGATCACAAGAGTTCTTCTGTCTTTTGAATCCAAATTTGTCTTAACTTCCACTCACTGATCCTAGTTCCACCCTCTATAATTACATAAAAATAAACCTAATATATTTCTCCCATGACAGTCCTTCAAATATATGTGTCCCTAGCATTTGTCCCTCTTAGATTTCCCCTTTTCTGGGTAAAGATTTCTAAGTTCCTTTATATCCATTTCTCTTGACATCATTCTGAATGCATCACTCTAATCCCTGTACACTGGATACCCTCTATTTACTCAATAATGTTAGTAAGAATAACAAGTAGAGCTTCGTGACTTATGCGTGCTGAATGGGCATAAACTGTACTAGAGCTCTGTTCCACTGCCTCTTTCCGATATATGGTTCTTGCAAGTTTTGAAAGCCAGGCCAACAATGTTCAAGTTTTCTCAAGTCTTAACATATTGGCTGAAGCCCCATGATATCCATGCATCAGACTGTTGTCTGAGGATTAGTATAGTTAAATTCAGAGGTTACTTTCCAGGTTGGCTGCAGACTGGAGGAATATTTAGGCTACAAACACTCTTGAAGACCACTTGTTTTTCCCTTTTTCTCTTTCCCAGTGGTATGAAGAAGGAAGGAGGTGAAACATTATATTTTTGTTAATTGAAAAAAATGTAATTTAATTTTTAAATAGATCTAGGTACATACAAAAAGCCCTGTGTTCCATCACCTGAAACCATCCTTTTGATTGATATTGATTCTTTAACTTTCTTTTGCTTTCCTCTTTTCTTCCTCCTGACTTTTTGCTCCTTCCTCATCCCTTCCCTATATTTTTGTCTTTTTTTTTCTTTCTCTGCTTAAGCTACAGATCTACTGTTTTGCCCAGGGCATTGCTTCCGCCTTCTGGCACCTACCCCACTAGGTAGTCACCTAACATTTCCTATTTTTATAACCAACTTTCAGAGCTAAGAGTGAAAATAATTTCTGTTCAAGTGATTCATATGGTGGTCATAGCTGTAGTAATTTTATTTCTGTTTGTATCAACTATCTATCCTTAACCCTGGGGCAGTTTTTAAGACTAATTACATTTTACTGGTTAAGATGGAGCTTAAATGTTGTGCTTGCAAAAGACTTAAGCATATCTTCAAACAGTTCAAAAGTGTGTAAGGTCTGTAGGAAGTAAATATAGTGATAAGGGGATGTTGAGCTGAACCTGAGTTAAAGGTGGAGTCCAGCTTCTGCAAGTTGCACAATGATGTAGCCAGGAAGGAAAGGGTCAAAGTCTTGGATCCTCAAACATTAAACCTGTGTTGAGGCTGCCCTTTTGAAATAGGCTAATTTCTCAACCCTCACATAACTCCTTAAAATATTCTTTAAGTCTAACGTATTTAACATGTATTGGTCAACCTGCCATGTGGGGGAGAGGGGGGGGGGGAAGGAGGGGGAAAATTGGAACAAAAGGTTTGGCAATTGTCAATGCTGTAAAATTACCCATGCATATATCTGGTAAATAAGAAGCTATAATAAAAAATTTAAAAATATATTCTTTAAGTCAAGTTAGTAAGCATTTATTAAAGAAATACTTTACCAGGCACTGGCGACACAAAGAAAGGAACTGCCCAGACTGTTATATTGAATTAAAGATCTTGGAACTTCCAAGGGAGCAAATACTTTATGAGAATCAGTATATTTTATAATAGATCATTCTTAGAAAGTTGCCTTAAGACCCAAAGACAGTTGATGACCTCTAAATCACAGAGCTAGGAAAGATCCAATTGTGCAGAACTTGAACCAGATCTTCCTTAGCTTCGGTACAGAACTCTATCCACTGTCTCAGATGACCTAAAATGGTATCGCAAAGGACCCAAAGGTCTAGACAGCTTGAGGAAGAAGGAGGAATGGAGGTCGAGAGCTGGGATAAAGGCTAAGGGAGGTGCTTGGTATTCAGGCAGCCAGGTGGGCAATAAGCATTCATTAAGCACTTACTAGCCTGGGTGTACAGATTCAAAGGAAAAGAAACAAGAAGCTTACATTCCATTGGGGGAAGAAGCATCTAGAAGAGAACTTGCCAAGTTTAGAAAATCTGAACCTGTGAATCAGAAGCCCACCTGGGAGGGAGGCAGGGGTTCAAGGACCCTCATGTACTCCATGGCTATGATGAATGAAGGAGCAAAGCAGCAGCAGGTTGGACATAGAAGAAAAACCATCCAGCTGGGGCATGGGTAATGATGGAAGTTACTTTTGCTCTGGGAATAAAAATGACTAACTCCACTTCTCTGAAAAACCTAAGAAAGTATAACTTCCTTAGAGACAAGGAGATAGAGGTGCTTATTCCTTCTATGATATTCCTATTTCAAGGGGGCTTACTTGAAAATTTGGGTGAATTCTCCTTTCCCATTTTCAAGAGATAGGAATTACTAATAATAAAAGTAAAATAACAAAATGCTAATAATAAAATTGCTGAACAAGTTGGAATGGAGGCAGCCAAGGGCAGAATGAGGAGCTTGGAAGCTGGAGCTGGAATTCCAGCTCTGCCACTTTCTTGCTGGGTGACCTTGGGAAAGGCTGGCTAGGCCCTCAGTTGAGTAAATAATCTCTAGTGTTTCTTATATTATTGCTGCATCTTTTCGTTCAAGTTTGATTCATGACCCCATTTGGAGTGTTCTTGGCAAGATAATGAAGTGGTTTTCCATTTCCTTCTCTAGCTTATTTGACAGATGAGGAAACTGAGGCATACAGGGATAAGTGACTCACCTAGGGTCACACACTACCAAGTATCTGAGCTCAGATTTAAATTCACAAAGATAAATCTTACCACTGCTTGGCTCTATCCATTGTACCATCTAGCTGCCCCAGTGATTGTATTTCCATCCCTCCTTTTTTCTACCCCAATTCTATCTGAGTGTACATTTCTCAATTCCTTTCCTTAGATCTATCAAATAAAGATAAAAGATCTGAGTTCCTCCGTGTATCCGTGACATCAAATTCTGTATTTGATGCTCAGATAACTAGTTTTCAAATTCCTCCTGCCTTGCCCCCCCTGCGCCCCTCACTAACACACATTCTCCCCCTTACATTGACACCAAAATCAAGTTAGTGAATTAATGTAAGTAACAATCTCCTGGATTCCTTCTTCACATGCAGTACGCTTAGTAACGGGGAGGTGGAATAGTTGAGCATTCTAAGATATCAAACAAATGGTGCCATTGATATAGAGGAGATCAACCTAAATTGGGTTGTGTGAGGAGCTCAGTCTGTTCTTTTTCATTATTTAAAATGCAGGGAGGAGCAGGAAGGGAGATGACAGAACAAGGAATGGGAAATATGAGTGGTTGAATAAGCCATCATCTTTTCCCATTTATTAAGCTTACCAATCTCCTCATTCCTTCGTTGTTTGTCCCATGAAAAGAACCATGACATCATCAGGAAGGTGATGTCATGACTGTGAGCGAAGTGGATTTAAGTGAGGGAGGGCTGGCAAGGTCACCAGCCCCGCTCTCTCCTCCAGAGTCTTCTGGGTCCGGTGGCCACATATAGACTAGGAGGACCCGAGATGGCCCAGGGTGCGGTGGGAGACCTTGGTCTTATTAAGCTAGTATTTCTCCCAGGTCTCAGTGTGTCTGAGGCAACGCCCATTCAGTGATTAAAGGTAGGTAAGAAATAAAGAAAAGAACCCTCAAAGTAGCATTCATTATATGGCACTCATTGCAGTTTGAAAATAGTGTGTTTGAGTTTTGTTCTAGTCTGGGTTATACACCATAATATTCTGTGTGATTAGACTCCTGGATAGATGTTCTTCCAAGGTCTGTTTTCACATCTTTCTCAGTCTCTCAGACAACCTGGGCTTCCAACCAGTCCTGCATCCAGTGACCAATGCCGCCTTCTAAATTTGTTCCTTATGTACTTAGAACCTATTATTCATATCCCAAATGACCTCCAATAAGTTAACTGCAATTTCTGTTCTTTCTTTTATTTCCTTCTGTAGCAATGTGACTAGATCTTTTGGGGGGTTCCAGTTTCAGACCCAGTTATCACCTAAGCTAATCATGCCTAGATTAGACAGCTCCCAGTCTGGTCACCAAAGAGCACTGCCTCTCAGAGGCCCACAGACTATCACCGGGATTAACTATTATTAGGGTCCTGACCTTGTCACAATCGTGGCTCTTCTCTGTTTTCTCAGACTAAGCCCTTTCTTATCTTCTGTGTTTCTTCCTCCTTGGCCACTGATCCTTAAGAAGATTCTAGTCACACATATATAATTTACCCAACATTGTGGCCCCTATATTTCCTGAAGATTATTCCAGGACTGATCTTGAGAATGAGACTATGTTTAGATTACCTGTTGGGAGGTGAATTCATTGATAGAGCATTGATTAAATACCATGTTATGTGCAGAACATTGGGCTAGATTTTAAGAGGAGATGCAAGCGAAATTTTAAAAAATAATAATAAATAAAAATCTAATTTTATTTAATAGCTTTCAGTATAGATCATCTGTCAAGTTTAAGGACTAGACTAGGGATGACCTCTGGGACCATGCTGAGTTTTTAATGAGAAGCTTTTCCCAACTCCTCTGAGTTCCAGAGCTTTCTCTTTTTCAATTGTTTCCTATTTATCCAGTCTATCCCTTGCTTTTTATTTATTTGTTTGCATATTGTCTTTCCCAAGAGATTGTAAGCTCCTTGAGGGCAGGGACTGACTTTTGTCCTTTTTTGTTTCCTTGTTACCTAACATCGTTCCTGTCGCTTAATAAATATTTATTTAGTGAATAGCAGGCAGCTGGAGATGTAGGACTAGAGCTCAAGAGAGAGAGAGAAGGGCTGACTGTAGAAATCTGGAAGTTAGCTGCTGTTAGAATTCTGTGACTTATTGGGTCTATCTATAACCTTGTTTTCACCTCCTTGCTTCTCACTTGGTTTTATGAGGTGATATTGCTAATAGTCTTCTAAGATCCTCCTTCCATAGGATTTTACAAATGAATTATACTCTAAGTTGCAATTTAGTCCTTCACTGCTCCATCTCTCCATTGGCAAAGAAATCAGGTGTTTGCTGGCAGTGGTATCTTGGCAACCTTGTTGAGGTGATTGATTTACATCAATTAAACAGAATAACTGATAAATATTCTTTATCTGATTCCTATTTTTCAGCATTAATAGCTTATTTATAAACTAGGCTGGAGTTACCTGTTTTACTTGCAAGCAATATCTTCGCATCTTCTTTCTTTTAATTTGGCATTGATTTTGATCTTTATCTTAATAAGTCAATGGTCTCATTACACAAGACAGCTCAGTCTGAAATAACTCTTGCTTCAGTCAGTCAAAATGCATTTATTCTGGACTTACTTTGTGCCAAGCATTGTGCTGGGAACACAGAAAAGAAAGGAACCCGACCTCAGGGAACTTATATTCTATCCAAAGCAACAGGTACACATAGAAATGCATACAAAGAATTTCTTGTAAGAGTAGTGGGGCTGAGAAGCTAAAGGAATCAGAGAAAACTTTGCATAGAAGGTGGCACTTGAGCTGAGTTTTGAACTAGAGACTCTAAAAAGTGTAGGTGAATCAGAAGTGAGTGGGAAATGAAATATTGGTCATAAGCAGCAACAAGAAGGATCCTCCCCACCCCCTTGTAGAATTTGGCACATTCAATAAGCCTGGAAAAGTAATCTGGGCCATAAAGGATCTTAAATACCAACAGAAGAGTTTGTATTTAATTCTGGAAAAGATGTGGTCAGTAACCAGTTGCTTCTTACCTGTCATAGATAGTCAATTCCAATTTTCGGTTTGATTCTCACCTCCTTATTTGCAAATTGTCGAAAATATTTAAGTGGTTTTGAACTTCCCAAGTAGTTTGTAGAAGGGAAACTGAAGCAGAAAGGAATTAAGTGACTTGCCCAGTATTACAGTGTCTGAAGAAGGATGATATTCAGTTCATTTTTAGTTCTTGGTATATTTTCTCTACCTCCTTTACTTCCTGAAGATCTCATACCCTTTTAAGCTATTCGAAGGCATGCTGAAGTCTATTGCAAGCAACACCAATTCCTTTATTTGCCTTTGCAAGGAGAACTTGAGTCATCCTCTTATTTCTCTGAAATTTGCTTTCTTGTCATACTCTCATTCATGGTGAGAATGTCAAGATTAGTGACTCAGCTCCTCCAGGGCTATGTCAATTCAAAGGGCACTGATCTTGGATTTCAGCAGCCAACATTTAACACTTATGGTTTTCAACAGGTATGATACTTGGTACTCTTTGCCATCATCACTTTGCAACATCTTCTCTGCCCCATCCCCGCCCTTCTCCTGATTCCAGGACTAAAGGGATGAGGGGGGGGGCAGCCTTGTTCATTCGTTTCTGTGGTTTTAGGTCTTGTTTTTTGTTTTTGATTCATGAATTGTCATGGCCAACAAATTCATTATCAACTAGAGCCTAGGTTACTTCTGCTAAACTTCTCCATCTCTCCCTGGGCAGGGCTTAGGAAACACAATTAAGACCATACCCTTTCAACAACAAAAACTTGCTATAGGAAAGGAGGGCTCCTCACTGACCTACACAGCATCTTTGCTCATGTCCCCTTCTATCCCTAAAATCAGATTATTTATATAAAATGGAGTTCCTTCTCTTCTCTTTCCATTTCAAAGTTCAGCTTCAGCTCCAAATCTGGTTACTGCAGACTCTTATAAAAAGCTTCTATATTGCTTACAATTTTTTTTTGGAGTAGGGTGGTCCTTTATCTTTTTTTAATTATAGCTTTTTATTGCCTACAATTTTTACAACAAAATTTAACTATTTCAAATACACACATATATACATACATAAATAAATGTATATTGTGTAGGTGTGTATATACACTGTCTACTCTAGTTTGGGATTTTTAAATACATGTTCCATCTTTAAAGAAGTAAGCTGGTGACTTCCAAGCTCCCTTCTAGTTGTAAATCTTTAAGGCTATGAGCTTTTCCAGTCCAGCTTGAGCAGAATAATCTTGCTAATGGACTTTTTACTTTTTCTTCTTCTGGTCTCCAACCTTACTCTTACTCTGTGCAAGGCATTGTGGCAATCCAAGGAAACACAAAGCTCCCTCCTAGTTCCATCTCTTTTTTACCCCAAGGTCCTTCTCCCCCTACCCCCCCATGGCAGGTCCGTCCTGATGCTGTCCTATTTCCTCCATCTCCTACATACCTCTTGAAGTCACTTTCTTCCTTTTCCCTGTTCTAGGCAGCGAAATAGCACCATGGAAGAGTGCTCAATAAATTTAGGAGACCCGAGTTCAAAACTGCTCTGACACTTCCTCTGACACTACCTGTGTGAGTTGGGGGAAGTCACTTAACTTCTCAAACTCAGTTTGTAAAATGAGTTGTGAAGATGAGATAATTTATATAACATGAAAACTTTCAAATGCTACATAAATGCTAACTATTATTATTTTTCCAAGACACAGATCAGGTACTTCCTCTCTGTAGCCACCTCTGATTCTCCCATATGAAAGCAATCTCTCTCTCCTCTAATTTCTCAGGCTTCTTGGCTTGGACCAGTGTTTTACAGTTATCTCACTCTCCCTTGTGTTATAGTTCTCTCTGGCTAGCTATCATCCTATGTCTCTCCTTCCTTTGTCAGCCAAATTTCTCGGAAAAGTTGTCTTCATTTCCTTGTCTCCAGTCCCTCTCCTTTTACGCTTTCCTAAATCTTCAGTGATCTGGCTTTTAACTTCATCCTTCATCTGAAATGTTTTCTCCAAAATTACCAGTGATCTCTCATCATCTTTTTTAGACTTCATCCTTCTTGGAGCTTTCTACAGCATTTGAGCACCTTCTCCTCCCAGATGCTCTCTCTGGGTTATCACAACCCTGCTGCCTTTTGGTCTTCCTCCCACCTGTCTCATTGCTCCTTCTCAATCTTCACCTAACTCATGGCCACTCCTTAGGGATATCACTTAAGACATTGCCTTTGCTCTTTTTTTCTCTACATTTTTTTAATTAAAGCCTTTCATTTTCAAAATATATGCATGAATAATTTTTCTTTTTTTGTTTTGTTTTTTTATTTTGGTAGTTTAATTTTTTATTAATTTTTATAATTATAACATTTTCTTTGACAGTACATATGCATAGGTAATTTTTTTTTACACCATTATCCCTTGTACTCCCCTCTGTTCCTATTTTTTCCCCTCCTTCCCTCCACCCCTCCCCTAGATGGCAGGCATTCTCATACATATTAAATATCTTATAGTATATCCTAACATGAATAATTTTTCAGCATTAATCCTTGCAAACCTTGTGATCCAAATTTTTCCTCCCTTCCCCTAGATGGCAAGTTATCCAGTATATCTACATACTTTTTCATTTTCTTCCTTGCTGGGCTTCTGTTTTTCTGGACTTTGCTTCTATGCTTCAGCCGCCAGGGGAAAAGAAACAGAGACAGAAGAGAAAAAGACAGAGACAGACAGACAGACACTCCTGAGCTCCGGCCTCATATTACTAACTTACTAACTGCCTTTTGGACATTTCAAACTTCATATCCGATAAAGATGCCCATCAGCATGTCCATTACAGAACTCATTATCTTTCATTCGAAATCCACTTTAACTTCCTTAAAACTCTGAAGAACACCATTATTTTTCTGGTCAGCCAGATTTGAAACTTGTATCTTCCTCATCTCCACGGTGACGCCACATACCCAATCATTTTCCAAGTCTTGTGATTTCTGCCTTTACAACATTTCTCACATATCTCCTCTTCCTTCTTCTCTCCTTTCTTCTCCAGGCGCTTTCCTTATTTCTTCCTTGGACTATAATAATAGTCTCCTAATTGGTCTCTCTGCTTCTGATCTCTCCTCCCTCCCATCCATTGTCCACACAACCAGCAAAGGGATTTTTGTGATATACAGGTCTGATTGTGTCACCTAAAATTTACCCTCCTTCACATACTCCAATGGTTCCCTCTTTCCTCTAGGAAACTCTTTAAACCTAGCCCTACTCAACCTTTGAAACTTTCCACACATTCTTCCATTCTATGTACACTGTGAACCAGCCGCACTGGTGCTAACTGCTACTAACATGAAATGACATCCCTATGCCTTGTTCTGACCATCTCTCCTGGCCCTTCCTCCTCAGGTCTACCTCCCGGTTCTTCCCAGACTTCCATCTTTGGCCTGAGGCACTTCCTGGGCCCCTCAGCAGTTAGGCTTTCCCTTTGAAGGTCATCTGATGTCTGCTTTACATGTTTTTATATACCCATATACATATATTTTATTCCCTTTTTTCTGTAAGCTGGTTGAGTTTTGGGTCCGGTTTGCTTTTTTTATCTCCAGTATCTGGTTTTTTTATACATATATTGTGTGCCCTCTTCTGTAATTCATCTGTAAGCTGATTTGAGTTTTGGGTCTGTTTTGCTTTATCTCTAGTATCTGGTATACAGTAGGCTTTTAATACATGTTGGCTTGCTTTGTTATTTGTGAATGTGTCTATCTACCACCTCTGTTATATTGCTTAATATCTTGAGAACAGCATTTGTCTTAACTGACATTTCAGTAGCTCATTTCATAATGAGAGAGTCACTGGATATATAGCCAAGAGATTCCTGGGTTTGAATCACAGCTCCAACTCACCTGTCCACAAATGGGTGTTCTCCCATTAAATGAAGATGAAATAATATTTGGCCTCCCTACTCTCTGAGATTGTTGAGATAAAAATGATCTATATTTGAGGCACAAGGAGGACTTGAGTGCAAATCCATGCTCAGACACCATCATTGAACCCCATTGCCTCTCAACAACATCAAATCTTATACTGGTCAAGTAGGTATTGCCTATTTTTAAAAACAAAATTATATTATAAATTTTGTACATATGTATGTACGTTTTATTTACTTGAGTATATTTTCCTCCATCAAATGTATTCCCTTTGAAGCCAACTACTATTTATTTCCCCTTTGCCCTCAGTACAAAAAGATCATTACATCATTGACCAATAATCAGTTTGCTCATTGTCAGTTGACAGAGCTGAGTTTCTAACTTCATTGTCCTGCCTAGAGTCTTCATCCAGAGTACTTGTCTAAGAAACATTTCTTGAGTCTCACTGAAGCCTCTAGCAGCCCAAGGTGTTATTGAGAGAAAGAACCCTTTGGGATGATTATATCCTACCATAGTGTGGTTTGGGATGGACATCTTAGGAGTCCAGCATCTCCACTCTCCAGAGAAGTGAAGAGACAGTAACCAGGCTTCCAATCCAGGTTTCCTAACATGGACCAATTTTCTTACTACTGATGATCACTTTAAAGCTGACCTAGCTAATACAGGAGCATTGAAGAGACTGGAATTCAGTCATAAAAACAGGCCGGAACAATCCATTGCACAAAGTGGGCACTAAGTGTTTGTTTAATTGAACTGAATCCAGAGAATAAATGAGAATATCAGAGGTGAACCTAATCGTAAAGGATGCCTAGGTGTTCTCCTAACCATTAAATAACCATATATTTCTTTGCATGTCACGTTTTTTATAGTTGTAAGGAAATCCACTTGCTTAATAAGTTGGCATTTTGGGGGTGCTTTTTCCAAAACTGCTACTTTACCTGCATAAAATGTTTATAAAAAAGCTAATTGTTATGTTAATCACAATTGAAGTAACCTTAACTCTTTGGAGTTATATTGGCTTCAGGGTTTACAGCACTAAGGAATTACTGAGAGAGCTTGTAGAAAGAACTTTCCTTAATAAGCCCCTGGGGAGAGCAGCCATCCTTGCTGCGCGCTCCTGCTGGCTTGGATACTTCACTATCTGGTGACAAAATAGCTGCTCTGCGAGAGATGATATTTGACCCTAAAGCTATCCAAATGCAAGTGAATAAAGTTATATGCTTATAAAGTGGACCTGGGCACCATCTAGTGGTGGTTCGAATGCTAAGCTCAGTTAGTTGAGAATGTGCATTAAAAACCTTTCCAGAATTTCAGGAAAATCAATTCCGAGCATTTTTAAAGTTTTAAAGATCTTGAGAATTTGGGACATTTTCCTTACTGACAACATCCTTGGCCTTTTCTTTGTGATCTTATTTAATCTGTTGATGATTGTGTTATAACGGTGATGATAGTAATAGTAGTAACAACATCTAAGGGTACTTAATATAGTTTTAATTTAGGAATAAAATGGGTGCTTGGGAGGCGGTTGCTATTTCTCTATAAGGTGCTTTTTGTTGTTGCTTTTGTGGGGTGGGGGGCAGTTTTTAGTTCTGTCCAACTATGACCCACTTGGGGTTTTCTTGGCTCTGGAGCAGTTTGCCATTTCTTCTCCAGCTCATTTACAAATGAGGAAATTGAGGCAATGGGGCTAAGTGACTTGCCCAGGGTCATTCAGCTAGAACATGTCTGAGGCTGGATTTGAACTCAGGAAGCTGCGTCTCCATACGTCAAAGTCAGCACTCTGTACCGCAGTGGGCTAGTTAATTCAATGTATATTTCCCTCTCTAGCTCTGGCTTAAGATCAGGTCTGGAGGTGATCAATAACAAGCAGGTATTAAGTACTTTTTAATGTGATAAATAGGTGCTGTTTCCAAGTGCTGGGGATACAGACACAAGCAGAAAGAAAGACCATCCCTGTCCTGCTGGAGCCCACTTTCTAATAGATGAAGAGGGGGAAAGAAAGCTGAAAGGGGGAAAGAGAAGAAGATGCAGGTCCAGGCAGAGTGATGGCAGCCTGGCAAAGAATGAGATGAGGGTGTCGGGGATGGCCGGGAATAGAGGTCTGGAAGGGCCGTCCAGTCAGAGGAAGAGGCCATGGGCTGGGCTGGCATCTGTTTCCAGGAGGAAGAAGTTGCTGAGGTCCAGAGTGCAGCCCTGTGTGCACAGCATTTCTGTATAGTATATTTACATGTGTCCTATAGATACTGATTCCCCAATAGCTCCTCCTAGGTTGGGAGACTATAAGAGCCGGAAAGAACTTAGCTGTCATCCGATCCTCCACCATCCCGCCCTCTCCAGCTGCGAACAAGGAAGCTGAGCCCCAGAGAGGGGAAGTGATCCGATATTGGTCCGATCGCTAATTAATGGCAGAGTTGGAACCGGAACCCCTATTTAACTCCAAGTCTTGTGTGTGTGAAGTGTCTTGTTCCCTCATTTGAAGAACTGGCTCTTTCATTTTTCCCCTAATATCTGGGTCATGGAAGCGGCCTCGTGTACACAAAGCAATGGTTCTCAGACTTTGTGGGCTTAGGCCATTTGGACATTTATCAAGGACAATTATCAAGGACCTCAAAGAGCTTCTGTTTATATGAGCAACATCTATTGATGTATTAGAAAGTCAAACATCCTATTATTATGAAAATAGTTTTGGCTGCCTGGACCCCATAAAAGGGCGTTAGGGACCCTCAGGGATCCCTGGACCAAATTTGGAGAATCACTGGTATAGCAGATAGATGGAGAACTGGTCTGGGAGCCACTAAGAACTGCATTCCCATCCTACCTCTGTCATCCACTGTGGCGCTGGACAAGTCACAGCCTGACTGTGCACTAGCTAACATTCTCTAAGCCACCCACCTGTATTGATGGAGGGAGTTCTCTATACCAATGAAATCACAGGGCTAAGTCTTTCTTCCCCAGGTGGGTAATAGATTTCAAGATGCTAAAGTTATCAATTCTTTATTGCTCATGTTTAAAGACCACTTATTGTCTGATAGAAGGAAATATAGAAGATGAACCAAGTTTATTTCATTATTCTCATTCACTATGTTTCCTTTGAAGAGAAGACTTTTTTAAAGTTCCTATTTTTGAGTTGGTTACCAAGTAAGGAGGCTGAATAACGATCATCTCACCTCACAAACCTGAATTATCATAAATTCATGGCATAAACACAATAGTTAAGATGTGTTTGTGGTGATGACATTTAAGTAGCTAGAACAGCATTTATTAGAAGCCCTTTTGCATTTATCTTTTGGATGGGGAGAGAAGGAAGGTGGCAGGGAAAAGTTATAAAGGAATTCTGATCTTAATTGGGGAAACAGAACAGTATGTGGGGGGAAATGACATTTGCAAATGAATATAAATAGGTAGCTAATGATTTTGATTATCTAGAGGTGGACTGACTATCAGTGGATGAAAATCTTGATTCTAATTTCTTAGTTGACATTCTCACCATCTCCGTTTACTCTTATTCTAAATTAGATCCTGTAACCTGAAGCTCAGGAAGAGCTGAAAAGAGGTTTGAGGTTCCCTACTTTTAATCTAAAATGATTAATTACTACTGGTATCCCTGAAAGAGAGGTATGAACCAGGCAGCAAGGGGTTTATAGGGGTCTCCACAGAGGTTCATGCTGTGAGGAGGACGTGGCAACCCCAAGTTCTCCTATGAGTGTGTGTGTGTGTGTGTAAGGACTGTGTGTAACAGTGTGTGTGGATAGGTCTGTCTGTGGAGGGTGTGTGTATGTAGATCTGTATTGAGTGTGAATGGGAATGTGGGGGGATAGATATGGTGTGTGAAGGTATGGACTGCATATAAGAATGTATGGGTGTGTAGATCTGTGGAAGGTGTATATAGATGTGTCATTTGTATGTGTGCTTAGGAGTACATGTCAATGTGGGGGGGGTGAGTATGGGCGATTGAAAGTTTGGGGGTTTTTCCTAGATATTTCTCTACACGGGTGTACTTCTTTATCAGTATGGGGCTTGGTACATACA
Source organism: Sminthopsis crassicaudata (assembly GCF_048593235.1). NCBI lineage: Eukaryota > Metazoa > Chordata > Mammalia > Dasyuromorphia > Dasyuridae > Sminthopsis > Sminthopsis crassicaudata. The sequence goes on from NC_133620.1 coordinate 448,503,588, forward strand.
TCTGTAGGTAAGAATTTATATCTGTCTGGTGTAGAATGAGTGTAAGGAATAAGATGGAGTATTCCAAAGCAATGGCTCTGCAGCAGAAGGACCTGGGTTCAAAAATCCTTCTGCTACTTCCTGTGTAGCCAGAAGCAAATCACTAATCTCATTAAGCCTCAGTTTCCTCATCTCTAAAGTAGAGATAGTGGAATAAGTCTTCTGTGGTCCCTTCCAGAGCCAGTGTCAATTGCCCTATGTCTGTCTAAGCTACACTTCCCAGAATTTCCTTCTCTTCTCTTCTTTTCTCTTTTTTTTCCTCTTCTCTTCTCCTGTCCTCTCCTATCCTCTTCTCTCCTCTCTTTTCCTCTCTTCTCTTTTCTTCTTTTCTCTTTTCTTCTCTTCTCTTCTCCTCTCCTCTTCTCTCCTCTCTTTTCCTCTCTTCTCTTCTCTGCCTTTCTTTTCTTTTCTTTTTTTTTTGAGGCAATCAGTGATAAATGATTTGTACAAGGTCACACAGCTAGTAAATGTGTGAGGTCATATTTGCACTCTGGCCCTCCTGACTGCAGAACAGGTGGTCTATCTACTGTGCCACTTCACTGTCCCCAGTGATTTCTGGAATAAACTTCCAAGCTAACTTTAATTCCTGTAACCTTCCTTTCCAGAAGTAGTTTAACTTCTCCACTATGGTTTCTTTACTGGAGAATTTATTCTTTCTCTTGTGACTTCTCCCCTCTGTTTTAGGAATAGGGATTCCCTATCCTCCAAATGGTTGGACACCTTCCTCTTCTGTCTTATTTACACTCTACTGGCTTTTCTCTCTAATTTTGTATGAAGAGGAAGAGCAACACTGACTCTCAAAGGATGTTCTGAGTCGATTGAAATATAAATTCATTTCAACACATTTTTAAATTTGACTTTGTTAGTTTCATGGAGTTTGTGCATATATTTTACATTTGTTTATTTAATATGTTTATATTTATGCGCTTATTTTTAAGCATATTATACTCTGTGCTAGGCAAGGTGCTTGCCACTAGAAATGCAAAGATGGAAATCAAACGGTTCCTGTTCTCAGGGAGCTTACTAAAGAGAAACACCAGGAATAGAGATAACTAAATATGAAATATAGGCAGACAAATAAAATTTGGGCAGATGGGGCACAGGTAGGGTGAGGGAGGGATCCGGAAAGGATCGATATTCTTGATACTTGAGCTAAGTTTTGAAGGGAACAAAGGGACTGAACAAATCGAGGTTGAGGATAGAGAACATTCCACACGTGAGGGACGACCTATGCAGAGGCTTGGAGACTAGTGTCCTGAATGGTCTATAGCAAGTAGGCTTGTATGTTTGAAACTCCATGTGTGAGGAGCTGTGATATGTGATCTTCCTGGGGCCAGATTGTAAAGAATTTTAAGTAACAGATGCTACAGAGGACAGAGTATTGACCTTATGGTCAAGAAGACAGAATTTCACATCCTGCCTTGGACACTTCTGTCTCTGTTATCCCACGAATGTCCCATAACTCCCCCATCAGATGGGGATAATAATAGCACCTCCTTCCCAAGGCTCTTGTAAGGATCAAATGAAATAATATATGTGAAAACACTTTGTAAATACCTGCTATTGTTGTTGTTGTTCTATTTGTTATTACTAATCACCGACATTTGTTTTGCCTAGAAGGATAGAGAACCACGGAAGTTCTATCAGCAAGGAAGTAATAGAGTCAGATGTTGCTTCAGCTATGTTAATTGGGTGATTGTGGAAGATGGATTGGAAAGGAGAGAGCAAAACAAGGGAGACTGATCAGGAAGCAGAAGCCATAGTCTAGGCAAGAGCTGCATGATGCCTGAATTTGGGTAGAGGAGAGACATTGTGATGGTGAATCAATAATACTTAGCCACTGGATATAAAAGGCAGTGAGAGCCAAGGATTCCAGCTATGCAAACCTGAGTGATTAAAATAATATTCTAATAAGGTTAGAATAATTCTTATCCTGGGGTCCATGGATAGAATTCAAATTGTTCATGAATTTGAATGGGAAAAAATTTCTATCTATATTTGCACTAACATCTAACTAAAATTTAGCATTTCCTTCAAATGTGAATTTAAAAAATATATATTCCGACAAGGGGCTCAGGCTGGTGCCAAAGTACTTCATATCATCAAGGAAAAAAAAAAACAAAACCCTGGTTTTCACAAAACAAATAGTGGTTAAGAGGAGGGGCGAGTGTTTTGATGAGCAAGATAATGTACTCTCTTTGGGGTTTGTTGAGTCTGATATGCCTGAAAAATATCCTGGCCAAGCTGTCCGGCAGAGAGTCGGAGACAGGGACTGTAGCACAGGCGAGAGGGACCAGCTAAGAGCTAGTCCCTAGCATCCCTGGGTAGGACAAGATGAGAGAAATCGTCATATATGAAAGAAAAGACATCCATTACAGCTAATGCTTCCTTTTTCTTTGACATCTTTACTGCAGGTTTGAAAAAGGACGCATCTACACATTTATTGGAGAAGTCGTCGTTTCTATGAACCCATATAAATCCTTGAACATCTATGGAAGAGACACAATTGAACAGTATAAAGGACGTGAGCTCTATGAAAGGCCGCCTCATCTCTTTGCCATTGCTGACGCTGCTTACAAAGCAATGAAGAGGCGATCAAAAGACACTTGTATTGTGATATCAGGTACACTGGGGAAGATGGCTCGCCTCTCGTATTTCTCGTGCTTATCCCGTACTTGTTTACACAAGTACAAAGCGTGTCGGTTCCATTTTATTTTATGGTTTTTCATCACCATCTTATTATACATTAAGAGATCTTAACTTAAGGTCTGTGATAATTTTGATATTTATTTCAGTTTCCATTATAATTCTATGTATTTTATCTTAAACATTTAAAAACATTCTGAGAAGGGTCTGTGAGCTTCATCAGAAGGGATCCATGATATACCCAAAAGGTAAACAAAACATTTATAGCTGCATACTTATAATTTCTATTGGTGAGATACTACTGTTTTGTTGTTTGTAGGTCATAGCCATTCATTCTCATTCATTCTCTCTCCTCCCTTCCTCTCTCACTCCCTCCCTACTATTCTTCCCCTCTCCCTCCCCCCTTTCTCTCTGTCATTTTGGTTTTCTTTGAGATTGAAGAATAACAACCATACACACATTTCCATATACAGACATATGTACCTATGTGTGCATAAATAACATCTGTAACAAATTAAACAGAATAAGGAAACAAAACTGAGAAAAGATGAGGAGATGTACATCCATCCCTTTATTGGTGAAGTGGAGGACTATGGGTATGGAATGCCACCAAGTTAGTTAATGGAGTGATTTTACTGAACTAGTCTTTATTATTTGTTTTGTATTTTTGCATCTCACTGGATGGAAGACTAGATTAAGGGTATGTTAGAAAATCAATGAGATGTAAAAAGAGAGCCCCAATAATTTTTTAAATATAAGAACCATATATAGAAGAATTGGTTCAATCTGAATGTTTCCAATTGGAAAGCTGTCAATAAATATGTAAATTTATTTTGTGGTTTATTGATTACTTTCCTGCCATCTCAATAACTTTCTATTAGGGAGATGGACCTGGACAAAGGAAAGCATTACTGTATAAACTAAGTAAACTCGAAACATTTTTACCAGTCATATTTGTTGTCATTCAGTAATGGTACTTTTAGCTGATGTTTGTCTAGACATATGCTTGCTGCTCTGGAATAAGAAAGAAAGTCCAGCACTAGTCCTTTTCTGTGCGTCCTCACTGTAGAAAATCTTGGTCAGACTTACTTTTTCTTGTATGAAGTTGCCACATTTTTGACTAACCAGTTTGGGACCAGAAAGGCAGTGAAGTAAGATGGAAGAATCTACTTACATTAAGATCTTAGTTCAGACTCTTATCACATCTCCCAGTGTGTCTCTCTGATTCACGTGTTTCCCCTAACCCATCTTCCCCCCAGGTAATTTTCCTAAAGCACAGGTCTGATCATGTCACCACCTTCCCTGCTACATTCCACTGACTCTGCCTTACTTTAGTATCAAGTACAAGTTCCTCTATTTGGCATAAAGCATGTTACAGACTGACTTGAGACTTCATTTCTTATCACATACTATTCTCCTTAAATGCACTGAATCAACTAAACTAGCCTTCCTGCTGTTTCAGCCTTTGAACCAGCGTCCTCCTCACGTAGAATCATTAGGCTTCTTCAAACTCAGCTCGAGTGATAATTCCTATATAAGGCCTCTTCTAGCCCCACAGTTACTAATTTCTTTTCTCTTCAAATTATCTTGCATTTCTTCTACATATATGCTAAATATAGTCTTGTCTTGAGCCCAGAAACTATTTCATTTCTATCTTTATATCTGTAGCATCTAGCACAATACCATATGAATAGCAGGTGGTTAATAAAAGCTTATTGACTGGGTTGATTGGGTGGGTTCTATGCCCATCATCTCTAACTTTGAGGGGGACAGAGGTAAAATTTTTTACCTCTTCTCCTAAGGTCATGGCTTTATTTTTTTAACTTCAGTTTTTTTATTCTTTCCATTTACATTATTGTCATTGTGTATATTACTTTCTGGTGCTCCTTGCTTCACTCACAATCCTCTGCCTCTCTGAGTTCTTCTTCATGTAAGTCTTTTCTTACAGCACATTCATATTCTATTATATTTACATGTAAATATTTGTTCGGTCATTTCTCAATTTCTAGCTTTCCATTTTGTTTTCCATTTTTTGATTTCACAAAAAGTAATGCTTCGATATTTTGGTCTATATTTGGTCTTTCTACCCTTGATTTCTTTGTGGTATATGCTTGGAAAATATATTTACAGTACAAGAGTATTGACATTTCAGTCACTTCTTTTAAGCCTAATTCCAAGTTGCTTTTCAGGATAGGTAGACAAACCAATAGTATGTTAGTTTGCCTGTCGTTTCACATCCCTTTTTTTTTTTAGTATGAGATAAAATCTCAGAATTATTTTGATTTGCATTTGTCAAATTATGAGCAATTTGAAGCAATCTCCCATGGTTATTGATATCTTGTCATTTGAGAACCATTTGTTCATATCCTTTGACTGTATATCTATTGGGAGTTACATATAACTCTTAGTTATATATACTTGTTTATCAGAAATATTTAAATATATTATATCTTTATAGAGAGAGAAATATTAGATGCAAAGCCTATACTTTCTTAAAGCAAAACGATTAAACTAAAAACAAAAAAGGGATTCCTTTCCTCAGGACCCAACATTCTTTATTCTGTGAACCATTTGTGAATTATCATATTCCAGCTTAAGGTTTTGATGTGATAAGTTTAATAAATCTATAGTATATCACAATTTGTGTCCAGAAAAAAACCCCAGGGAAATCTACCTAAGTCCAGGTCACTTTCTAGGATACTTGTGTCATGTAAGTAATTGAAATGGACTGTCCCAACAAAACCTGGAAGTCTTGACTACCTTAATGGGACTTGCCCATCATATCATTTTTATCCTACTCTCTTTCTTCCTCTCTTCTCCTAATTTTTGACCTTCTAACTTCCATCTATCATGTAAAAAATAATAAAAATCATCAGTTTCGTATATGTGATGAGAGGAGTCAAGAATATATATATCCCCTCCCCCCTGAGGCTGGGGTTAAGTGACTTGCCCAGGGTCACACAGCTAGGAAGTGTTAAGTGTCTGAGACCAGATTTGAACTCGGGTCCTCCTGAATTCAGGGCTCGGTGCTCTATCCACTGCACCCCCTCACTGTCCCCAAGAACTGGTCTTATTGAAGTAAGGTTATACAAGTATGGATTTTCCTGTTAAACTAAGATTTTCCCCAGCAACTTACTGATGTCTTCCTACTTCTCCTGCCTTCATTGTGACCAAGGTTTCCTTTCCTTTATATTCATATCCTCAGATAGGAAACCCTTCTTATTCCAGAATTTGCCATTAGAAATTTTCAGTAATTATAGCAGTGGAGCTAACTCCCTTTTTTGTGAATGGATATGTTTTTCTTTGTTGGGAGATAAGCTAAAAATGGAGAGTTATTGGCCTTCCCTTGTAGGAAGTGGAGACATACTGGTTAGCAATGTATGACTACATGCCATAAGGCTTCCCTGACAAACAGTATCTCGCAATAATGTCATCAGTACATTATAATAGTGTCAGGGATGACCAGCCTCCCTGCTATGAAGACTTGCTGAGCTTTTCCAGGACACCTTTGGTGTCCCCCTTTCTCCCAACTCTTACTTGTGGCTCCAAGAAGTTGCTACATCCTGGCAAAAATGTTAGGCAAATAGGGTAAAGCAAGTCAGGGGTGCCAACAAGTCTCACCCCTCATGCTGAGGTAGGGAGATGTCTACTTGACCATGTGAAGACTTCCCCTGGCAGGACGGGCAGATGAGAGCGGTGTGTTCCAGTGGTCATGAAGGGGTCTAGAACAGGTTCTGTAGTGTGCTTAGGACTTGGTCAGGCAGCAGAAACACCAAGGTCATCCCCTGAATCCTGGGTCACCCTAGTCATCCTGACTTCTGTCCTGCCGCTGGAAAAGGGAGGCTGAAGACCTTGTGCAGCTCTGCCTTGCTTAAATCTAATTCGTGTGTCACTCATCAGCTGTGATATCATTGATCCTCTTGGGAAACGGAGGATGAACCACAATATTATATATATATATATATATATATATATATATATATATATATATATATATATATATATATATATATATAACCAACTCCTACCATAAAGTCGCAGTATTCCAGTGTAATAGTGTTTAACTGGTTATTGTTTTATAATATGGCTTCTGTGACTTGTTTCCTATCACATCATTTCATCTGACAAGGTGTTTTTGTTTATACCACCATTAAGCAGGGGCTGCCTGTGGTCTGAAACTATAGAGTACTGAAAAGGGAGATCTCCATTTACTAGAGGCTTTGTACACAGGTGTGATTAAAGAATTGAGAATACACACACACACACACACACACACACACACACATACATACACACGTACATATGTTGCAAAGGGAAGCTTTGAATCAGAAGTAGGCAAAAGTCGGCATTTTGTATTTGGAACAGTTGTTCCTTTGTGTACCGTACAACCCTCTGGAAATTCTATATTCATAGGTATCCTATGAATCTTCTACAAACTGAAAGTTGCTCTTAATAGTAATAACACTATATATTGATGGAGCATTTCAGGCTTTTAAAAGTGGTTTCACATCTGTTATCTCATTTGGTTGTCAAGACAACCGTGGAAAGAAGGTAGGGCAGTTATTATTATCCTGATTTTGAGGAAACTAAAGCTTAGAAAGAATGTGTGATCTCCTCCAAGGTCAGACAAACAGCTGGGTGAGGTCAGTGTGCCCAAATCAGGTCCCACATCTTCAGATTCCTAATTCAGTACTTTTTTTAATTACACACTCCTACTCCTACCCTAACATCCCAACTCTTTCTTTACTGAAACTACTGACTGTCATTCTTCCCCTTTATCGTCTAAAAGAATCACATTTTCTCCCTCTTCTTTTTTTCCCTTCTTCCCTCCCTTCCTCCTCCCTTCTTCTCTCTCCTCCTTCTTTCCCTCCCTCCCTTTTTATCTTCCTCCCTCCATTCTTCCTTCCCTTCCTTCCTTCTGTTTAAAATTCTCTTTTAAGTAAGTGATCCTAACAGTGAATGGCTTTTCAATCCTTAAAATGTTTCTATTCCACCTGATTGGCAGTCAGAGTTAACCATCTTTCAAACTAAAAAGCTTATTTCAGACCTTTTATTTTTTTGAACCAAAAAACCTTATAAATCTTAATTTTGTATTTTTATAATGACTAATTCTTTCTAAAACTATAGGAAATCAAACATTATATCAAAGGAATAACATATTTCAAAGCCTACCCAAGTATGAGTGAGAAGGGCAGTCATGTTAAGTGATCAATGATAATGTTAGAGTGTTTTTTAAAATATATATAGATAATATTTTAGTTACTGCTTTGAGCTTGAATGATTATGTATTGTATAATTCATGTTTATGGGTTTATTTCAGGTGAAAGCGGTGCTGGGAAAACTGAAGCCAGTAAATATATAATGCAGTATATTGCTGCCATCACGAATCCCAGCCAGAGAGCAGAGGTTGAAAGGTAAGGGTATATTCAGCACATTAGTACACATGGACTTTACTTTTCAAGCAGTCGTATGCCTATATTTTTTTGGTCTAACCTTACATCTTTAAATTTTGTCCAGTCATTCAATAAATGTCTGTTGACAACCAAGCCACTTCGGTCTTATTGGGTGGTACCTTCTGTTACTGTGTTCAAATCTTTGGTCTGTTATTTAACTGTGGGTTCTGAATCAAGTTTCCAAACTTCTCTGCACTTGTGTTTTCCTCGTCTACAAAGTGGGTATTTAAAGCTTAAACAACGTTCCTGAAGTCTCTAAGACAGTATATGTCAGAGGCAAAGCAAGCCAGATGTACCGACTCTTTCTATTCATTCCACTGCACTGCCAACTTGTAATGCACTTCCCAAAACTTAGCATGCTGGTCCTGAGATGAAGACATGCAGTTTATTGCTGGAAAGGTCCTCAAAGCTTTTACTGCTTGGAAGGAGCTGATGGAGTCTGAGATGTGTTAACATAGCCTTTGAGACCCCAGGCTCTTTTCTGTGCCTTATGGACATCACCATCAGAAGAGCTCATTGGAAGAAAGTCACTCATTTTGGGGGGTAAATAAACCAGGATGAAAATTTCCACTTAAGCTTTCCTTTCCAATTAGCTATCTCGGGAGGCTATGGACATTCCTACATGCTGCTAATACTCAGAATGTTTTTAGAAAATTCCCTGTAGAGATTTTAGAATAGTCTTTTGAATATCCCCACCAGTAGCAAATCTTTGCCCTTTGAAGAAGGCATTTATTTAGGGGAGTAAAATTAACACAAATGTGGAAGTCGGTGCATTTAATTAGCAATTAATTAATAACCAGACACACACACATACACACAGAGTTGGGTCTGAATGGCACACCACATCACTTCTTTTCTAGGCTATTATTCTCAGTGGATAGAACGCCAACCCAGGAATCAGGAAGATTTCAACTCTGGCCTTAGACACCAAATAGCTGTGTGATCCTGGGAAAGTCACTTTACTCTGTTTGCCTCAACTTCCTCATCTGGGAGATTCACTGGAGAAGGAAATGACAAACCACTCCCATATCTGCCCCGCAAAAACCCCATATGGGGTCACAAAGAGTCGAACACAACCAAAAAGACTGAACAGACTTTTTAAGAGGCAGTGTCTAGTTTTTGTGTTTTTTTTTTTTATTAAACACATATCTAAGCTATCTCTGTGTCCTTTCATTCCTGCGTGCTAAAGGGTGAAGAATATGTTACTAAAATCCAATTGTGTCCTGGAGGCCTTTGGAAATGCCAAAACCAACCGTAATGACAACTCCAGCAGGTTTGGAAAGTATATGGATATCAACTTTGATTTCAAAGGGGATCCCATAGGAGGACACATCAATAATTACTTACTAGAGAAGGTAAAAATGTACCAAATTTCTGACAGCAATGTTATTTCCAATTCATGTTTAATCTCCACTAATGTCATTTTCCCAACATAATACGTTTCTTTTACTGCTTAAAAATAGTTTCTTATCCTATCTTCTTTCCTTCCTTTCCTTCCCTCTAGTTAATGTTTTCCTTCATGGCAGAAAACTCTTTTCTCTCCTGTATTTTTAAAATTAGCTTTTTGTTGTATAATATCAAGTTTGAAGATGCTAATATGTTACAGAGATAAATGTTCTCTTTTCCGCTTATTCTTCATGCTTTCAGACTTGTGACCTGCATTTTGGGTAAGGTGCAAGTGATCACATTGAGAGGTTATATACAAAAATGTCATAATCTTTCTAATGATTGCAAACCACCATCTCCCATGTTTTTATTTAATACTTTGGAATCTTATTATTTTTTTTGCCTGCTTTCCATTTACTCATTGTTGTTTGCTGTAGACTTATTGAAAAAAAATCTTAGTTTTGACATTATTTTGTATTTAATAAAAATTGCAAATATGTTTTATCCTACTGTAAGTGACTGTAAGGCCAAATTTTCAAAAGACTGTGCATGTCCTCCCATTGGGGGAAATTATTAGCCAGAGTAGCTAAGTCAGTCTTGATTGCCAGGAAGAAAAGATATCATTCAGCCTGAAAATCATATACTCTAATACCCTGATTTTATAGATCAAATAACGCTTTATAGATCTATCTTACTGCATTGAATTATGCTGTGAAATAAAAGTGACAAGGAATAGGAAGGTAAGATCCTAGCATTCCTGATGTCTTCTTTCAGATTGGGGTGGAAAACGATCCCCCAGCACATTCCCTTAGAAGTTTCCTGCTTCCATAGTAGCATAATCGCCATTTTGTCTAGATTGAATCTCTGCCAGATGGGGCACAGCTGCACTATCAGAATCCCTTGAGAAGGACATAAAAGGCTGAGTATTATCATCGTATTTTCCAAAGGGATTCCTAGGTTCTTCAATTGGCCTTATGTATGCATTAAAAATAGAAAATCCTTCTGAAGATACATTTGTTTAAAGCCATATATTCTGGTCATCACTTCTTTAGAAAATTATGTTTTCATTTTGATCCACTCAGATCATTTGTAGATAATAGCTTGATTCTAGGCCGGCGACTTGAAATGTTACTTGAAATGCAGGGTGTGGGGATGGGCATGTGGTAGTATTACCTGTGAGCCGTGCCTGGATAAGATCTCTTTCCACTTAAGGCCTGTAAGTGCCCTTCTTATCCCATTTCCTAAGATAATCTTAAGACTTCGGGTGAGGAACACAGTAGTTTTGCATCCCCTAAAGTTTAGGGTCCTCTGCCTTAAGTAGTGAGAAATTGATCAGATTACTACTTATTCTAAGGAAGGATCAAATCTCAAGTGGATAATTCACAAGAAAGCCTTGTGGGGATTTGACAGTAATACAAATAGGATTCACAGAGCAATGTTTTGGTTTTGTGTTTTTTTTTTTTCATCATCTTTCCTACTAGAGGTTGACACTCAGAAAATAACCATTTTGACATTTCTGAGAATATGTGTGTTTTTCTTAGTCTCGAGTGATTGTGCAGCAGCCCGGAGAAAGAAGCTTTCATTCCTTCTACCAGGTTAGTTTTTCCTTGTTGAACAAATAGGTAATTGTTTATTTTGTTATGTAAGAAAAAAATATGTTCTTTCCTGCTTCTCCAGAGCTGAGGGGGTAACCTTCTGAGTATTTAACCAGAGGCATTGCTGCAGATGGATAAACATTCCATATCTCATTGCCATGGGCAGTACAACCAATATAATTTAAAGACTTGAAGGGTAAAACTAATGATTTTCATTATAATGTAAAATAAAGGGCTTACAGATTTTGTTTCCTGGAAACTCAAAAATTATTAGAGAATTTATAAAACAGACAATTTAGCATATTTAAATTTGCAATTCATAAAATGACTAGTTACTGCTATTGGGAGAGCCAGCAGTCACAGTAATTGAAGCATCTAGAAACAGCGATTAAATTAGTAAAACTCTAGTAGTTTCTATAGATGTATATGACCCTATCTATATAAAAATATTTTTTCTTTAAATAAGTACCATTATGTACATCTTATCATTAAAGAAATATTTTTAAAGTACCTGGTACAGTGCCTGGCACTATGCTAAGTATTAAGGGTACAAAAAAAGGCCAAAAGTAAAATAACAAAATAAAAGCCAGCCCTGCCCTCAAGAAGTATACATTCTAATGAGGAGATATATAAGATATATATGGGATAGATGAAGAAAATCTGAAAGAGGAAAGTATTAACTAGTTGAGAAGGTCTGGGAAAAGCTTCCCACAGAGCATAAAATGTAAGTTCTTTGTAGAAAGGACAATATAATTTTTTCTTTCCAAAAATAACAACAACAATAATAACATTTATATAGTAATTACTATATGCCCAGCACTATGCTAAGCATTTTACAGGTATTATCTCATTTGATCCTAACCCTGGCAGATAGGTACTGTATCATCCCCATTTTATAAATAAGGAAACTGAGGCAGACAAATGTACAATGAGTAGCCCCAAGTCACATAGCTAAGAAGTATCTGAGTTCAAACTTGAACTCGAATCTCCCTCACTCTAGGCCCTGAGCCTTAATCCATTGTGCCACTTGCCAGCCCTAATAACAACAGCAGCAGCAATAGCTGACAGTTATATGGTACTTAGATCCATTTACTTGAGATGGACAATTTGTATTTCATCTACACTGTCTACATTGTCATTACTCCCTCTTTCTATTTCCCATTCAGATTTATAGACATAAATATGTATGTAAATAAATAAATAAATATATATATATATATATATAGAAAGATGGATGGATGGATGGATAGATAAAATTAGCCCTTTTGTAATTTTTTTACTTAATAGTATTTTTAAATTATATTTAAAGTAATGTTTTCAACATTTATTTTTGTAAGATTTTGAGTTCCAAATTTTTTTCTCCTTCCATCCAAGATAGCAAGTAATCTGATATATATATATATAATTATTTTAAACATATTTCCATATAATTCATGTTGTGAAAAAAATCAGAACAAAAGGGAAAAACCACAAGAAAGAAACGCAAAAGGTGGAAATAGTGTGTTTAGATCCACATTCAGCCTCTGTAGTCTTTTTTCTGAGTGGGGATGGCATTTTCCATCCCAAGTCTATTGGAATTGCCTTGAATCATTTATAGTATTGAGAAGAATTAGGTTCTCTTTTAGAGCAGGACAATCTATATAGAGACTGTCTATAACAACGCATTATACAATTTGGAATGACTATTGGGGAAAAAAACCCATATATATATATATATATATATATATATATATATATATATATATATATATATATATATATATATATATATATATATATATATATATATATATATATATATATATATATATAACCAAATCATCAATCTTTTTTTTTTTCAAATTAAGGATTTTTTTATTATAGCTTTTTATTTACAAAATTTATGCATGGGTAATTTTTCAGCATTGACATTGCAAAACCTTCTATTCCAACTTTTCCCCTCCTTCCCCCTACCCTCTCCCCTAGATGGCAGATAGACCAATACATGTTAAATATGTTAAAGTATATGTTAAACACAATATGTGTGTGTATTTATAGATAGATAGATACATACATACATACATACATACATACATACATACATATATAGCCATAGTTATTTTTCAGCAATCATTTATTAAGAACTTTCTGTGAACCAGGCAGGTGCTAAGTGCGGCAAATACAAATAGAAGCAGAGAGACAGGCCCTACCCTCAAGGAGCTTACATTCTAATAGGGAAAATATCTCATAAAGGGGAACTGAAAAGAGCCAGGAGGGGGAGAGATTGAAGATGCTTGACTTAAAAGAGTGGTAGAGAAGATCTGGAGAGGAACAAAGACCTGGCTGTCCTCTTCCCTCATGGAGTTTCTGGGAGGAATCAGCCCATCAAAGGGCAGGGATGGGATGGAGGATGCTTCCAGTATGTGACATTCAGGATTTGAGTGAGAAGTGGTAGGAACGTTTCACATGGAAGCTTCCTGAGGGTAGAGATCTGATGTTTTTGTCTTTTTTTTTTCTTCTTTTTGCATCCTCAGCACTTAGCTCAGTGCCAGGTCCACAATAAGTGCTTAATATTTAAATATGTGTTGACTGATTGACTGACTGAGTGATTCAATTCCTTTTCTCTGAGCACAGGTAGGAAGTGAGGAAATATTACAGATATGGATAAATGGCAAGATGTCCTGAATGAATGGCTAGATGAGATGACTAAAGCAGCTATATGTAGTAGGTTAATCAAGTGTGGATTCACTCACTCACCAGTCAACAGGTCAGGCCCAGTAGAAGGTTCCAAAAATGAAAACTAGAATTCCCTTAGGAAAAAGATTACATTCCATGGAAGTCTGATGTACAAGGTACATGTAGGGAGAAGGGGGCCAGCAGAAGGGCAGATGACTGGGCCGGATGTGAACCATGTTCTGAGGTCAGCTATGTGAAATGATGTAGGTGAATTTGGACTCAGCCATCAAGGCAGAATTGTAAAATTGCCTGTATTATCTAGAATGCATGAAGCCCAAGAAATGACTGCAAGGAAAAACAGCATCAAACCAGTGACTGCTTGTCTCCGGCTTCATTGTCGTTTTTGATTTTCATTTGTATTTAAATCTTTGCCAGTTGCTTCAAGGGAGTTCTGAGCAGTTGCTGCGTTCTCTACATCTCCAGAAGGGCCTCTCGTCTTATAACTACATCCGAGGAGGAGCTCAGCTAAAGGTGAGTTTTTACCGATTGAGATTGTTCTAAATCAAAGTACTCTTTGGTCCATCCTCCAAACTTCATGCTGAAGAATATGTAAGCCACTCAAGAATAAGGCTTGCCTATTTGATTTTTAAAAACCTCCATTGAGAGATCCCATAATTTTTTTAGTCTATTATACTATTTGATCACTAAATTGATCAATAGTTTCTTTCTTCACCCACTTGAAATATCTCTTGCATTCTGTTTTGTAAAAACAATGAAGAACTGCAGGCCTACAATCAAGCCGACTGTAGCCTTCTCTTCAAATTAATTCCTATTCCTTTTCATCTCTATCTGATTTTCTGAGCATTCTCTCCATTGAGGTAGACACCTGCCCCTCCCATCATTTACCTCACAGGGCTAAGACATGGGATGAGCTTTGGATTCAGGTTCACGTCCAGGGTGTTTGGATCCTTGAATTACAAACCTGCCTGACTTGTGCCTTGGATTTTTGTTCTTAGTCTTCCATCAATGATGCTGCAGATTTCAAAGGTGTAGCAGAAGCCATGAAAGTGATTGGCTTCAAGCCGGAGGAGATTCAAACCGTTTATAAAATTCTGGCTACTATACTCCATTTGGTGAGTAGGACACTTTCCCCAGCATGTTCCCACAATGCAACATGTTGAGAGGTCTTAGCTCTACTGGATAGAAATCCAAAGTCATTTGATTTGGAAAAATTGACTTTGTCAGATTTTTGAAGAAACAAGAGTGCCTGTTGTGTTCTCCACACACGTGCTGTTTCCATTAAAATTTCCACAATGAAATATTTGGCTGTTTCTTTGGCTATTCCCCAGCCCTAAAGATTAGAAGCCATGATTTTTAGCCTTTTTTAAAATTTGGTAATTTCACATGATATTATACTATATTAATTCTGGGGAAGATGAAAGTAAGAAAGAGGTGACTTTTTTCAAACTTGATTAGATTGTAAGTTCTAAGTGCCATGTATTTCCTCATGATTTTGAGCAGCTCCTTTTTTGATAACACATAAAATTAGGAGTTCTTTATTCCTTACAATGTTGCTACACGATGACAATCCACGTACTTTTTATTAATCATTTTCTAAATGCAAAACATAGTTTTATTTGTAACAAAGCCTTTATATAGTCAGTTGCTTCAGAGTTGGACGTATCCCTCCCTTCTATTCACATTTTTAAGGTAATAGGGCCACGTCTTCATTATGGCTTTGTGTGGCATCCGGAAAACTTTCATACTGTCGTCTCTTTAGCTGATTAAAGAGTTCGATCATGTTGCAGTGTCAGTGAAAATCCTCATTAGGCATCAGTTCTCTTCTGCCTTTCTCCAAGCATCCCCGCTCCTTCCTATCCCCAGTGCCTGGGCTCCATCCCTGCTTTAACTCTTACCCCCATCCCTGGTTGGCTTGGTCTCCATGCCTGATTCATCCTGCCATCTAGTGGTTACACTGAAAACTACAACGTGATGACAAGGAGGGAAATAGGGGAGTTATTGTTCAGTCCCAGTTGGCTCTTGTAACCCCAAGGATCATGACACACCAGTGCTGTCCGTGCGCTTTTCTTGGCAAAGGTACTGGAGTGGTTTGCCATTTCCTGCACCAGTGGATTAGGGCAAACAGAGGTTAAATGACTTGCCTGGGTATATAACTAGTAACTATATTTGAACTCCAAGTGGCTTCCTCTCTGTCTCTCTTTTTCTCTCTCTGTGTCTCTATCTCTGTCTCTCTCTGTCTCTCTCTCTCTCTGGCCCTGGCTCTTTCTCTATACACATACACATACATAGGCATATATGTGTGTATATTATATATTTTATTACTATGTATAATATCTATAACATAGCGTCACCATATATAATATATGACATGTGTTTTGTGTGTGTGTATATATATATTTATACACACACACACATATATATGTATATGTATATATATATATATATAGGGTCACCATATGTGGGTATATATGTAGTGTCATTATATATAATGAGTCACTGGGCCTATAATCTGGAAGAACCGAAATCAAATTGGGGGCTGGGGGACTGGAACATGATATTTTTATATGTAAGAATATCCCATATCCAGATAAGACAGCTAGGTGATGCAATGAATAGAGTGCTGGAGTGAGGAAGGCTCATCTTCTGGAGTTCAAATATGGCCTCAGAGACTTAATAGTTGTGTGACTGTGATTTAACCCTGCTTGCCCCAGTACCTCATCTGTAAAATGAGTTAAAAGAGAATAGCAAACCGCTGCAGCATCTTTGCCAAGAAAATTCCAAATGGGATCAGACATGACTGCAAAGTGACTGAACAAAAATATATAGACCAAAAAAATACTGTAAGACAATCAATCAAGCTTAAAATTTAAAAACGACAGATCAGTTCCCAAAACAATGCCAGTTGTCTCTTTCAAGATATTGTGCCTACTGTTCTCCCATAGGGTAATTTAAAATTTATAATGGATGGTGATGTAACGCTGATTGAAAATGGCAAAGTTGTCTCCATCATCGCTGAATTGCTCTCTACTAAGCCTGATATGGTTGAGAAAGCCCTGCTCTACCGGACTGTGGCGACAGGACGTGATATCATCGACAAGCAGCACACTGAGCAGGAAGCCTGCTATGGCCGAGATGCCTTTGCAAAGGTAATTCCAGGTGCCTCCTTTGTGTTAACTTTCGTTAGATCCCATTAGTGAGTTTTTCTCTGGAAGTGATTCAGGCGTCCTGGAGATTGTGCTGATACTTCCCCGGCCCCCTTGTGTTGGGAAAATTGCACTACTGTGAAAGGTATTCCAGGTAAGCCCATCATTTCCATGCAACAGCAGATGCCCTTATCGTAAAACCACCTTGCCAATAAGATGACAATTTATTTTCCACATTGAGCCAATTGAGCAAAGCAATTGCTTTCTCCAGCTCTGTAACATTGTTTCTTATAATAGAATTATTTGCTATTGCATTGAGACTATAAAAAGGGAGAGGAGAGCTAAGTCCTAAATCAGCAATTACCCTTCGGATCCCATCACTTCTCCCTGGTTTAAATACATCAGTCCCTACAAAAAAACAAGCATACCCCTAAAAAAAAAAAATCACAAGATAGCTCCTAGGAAAGTTCAGGAATTTGGAAGGAAAAAAATGGGTATAATTAAAGGCACATTATCATATTTCCTTTTTTCTCTAAAGAACGCCATTAAATTTCTTAAATTAAGGTTCAATTTCTATATATTAAGAATGTAATTGTAATTATCCATTCAGGAAACATTTATATTATCCTGCTATGTATAGAGCACTGTGTTTAATAATAAGGAGCCAAAAGTATAACTAAATACAGTCCCTATCATCCTAGAGTCTGGCTGACCACTTATAAAAATTCCAAATGCACAAATGGCAAGTGACAAATTGTGGTCCAAAAAGCAATCAAAGCCATGGACTTATAACAAAAATTCTGCTAGAATTTGAAATGTGTGTGTGTGTGTGTGTGTGTATTCCCTGTGTTAAAAGAGAATTTTACCTGCACTGCCTAATTTCATTTTTTAAAAATTCCTTTATTGATGTTATCCTTGACATTAGCTCCCATAAGTCATGGCTTGCCTAGAATTACCTAACATAGGTCTTTTGGTTTCAAGATCAACTCTGTTTCTAGAGACAGCATGATATGGGGACATATAATGTGTGTGTGTGTGTGTGTGTGTGTGTGTGTGTGTGTGTGTGTGTGTGTAAAACATCCCTCTTCATATATAATATAAATATACATATCTACATATGTAATATATAATGTACATTAATATGTACATATAATATAAATGCACTTATATAAACACATGCACATTTATGTGATGCATGTGTAATATATAATTCATTAATATACTTATAATATAAATGTACACGTGTTTGATGCATAATGCATGAAGTATACTATTGATATATGTAATTAAATGCACATATGTGTGCATATAATACATAATGCAATATAATACATGCAAATGGACGAATGCATATTAATATGTATACATAATCTAATATGCGCATATAGTGTACATGCACATAGGTGTGTTATAATGTGCAATTCATATTAATATGCACATATAATATAAATATCATGACCTATGCTTACTAAGGATGAAGGACAAAAATAGTGACCCTCCTCCTCTCACTCCTTCTCTCTTCTTACACAGCTGTCTATTTTAGTTCAGGTCCTCTTCACCTCATCGACTTCCCTGCCTCAAGTCTCTTCCCAGCCTTAGAGACAGCTGTCAAAGTAATTTTCCTTAATTACAGGTCTGACAGTGCACTTCTCCTCAATCACCATTCCAAAGGCTTCCTCTTCTTCACAGGCTTTAACATAAACTCTGCTACTTAACTCGTAAAGCCTTCCACAGCCTGACGTCATCCCATCTTTTCCAGCTTCCTTGGACATTACCACCTGAATTCTACAATTCAGCCCAACTGCTCTTCTCTTTGACCCTCACAAATCCCACATCCCACATGGCTGTCTGGCTGTCCCTTGTGCCTGTGATGTAGGCCCTCTAAACTTACCTACAGTCCCTCTCTTCCTTCCAGGGAGTCAAGAGCCATCTTCTCATGCAAACCTTTTCTAATCCCCCTCAACTGCTGTGGACCTCCCTCTGAGGTCCTTGTATTTAACTGTTTGGTATACATTTTATTTATTCCCTTTATCCATCTTGTTTTCTCCACTAGAATGTCTTCTTTACTCTTCTGAGTAGGGTTGGTTTCATTCTTTGTCTTTGCGTGCTCAGAGCCTAGCACAGTGTTTGAGCTTGTAGTAGATGCTTATTAAATACTTGGTGACTAATTAATTGTTTCATTAAAATGGAGATTCTGTCCTAAAGTTGTAGATAGTGGGTTGATCTCAGAATCAATGTTCAAGTCCTGCATTTGATACTGAATTTGCTGAATTTGAGCTGAGGGAACATCAGGAACCATCTGGTACAAGCCAGTTTGTACTATAACATACTTAACTATAGGTCACCTGATGTGTACTTGAAACCCTCCAGTGAAAGAAAATTCATTTCACTTTTAGATAGTTCTCATTGGTAAGAAGTTTTTTTTTATTTTTTTCCCTGACATCAAACCTCATTTAGATTAGGAAACTCCTCTCTATTTATGGATCAAATCCTGCTTCCAAGTGCTTCAAATATGGGACCACATGTCAAATGCATATTCTCTTCTTCACGTTAAACGTCTCTACCTCCATCAAATAATCCTCACTTGAAATTAACTCAGCACCAGACACCATCTTGGTTGTTCTTGTCTGGATACTTTCTATTTTGTCAATGCCTTTCTCAAACTTTGATGCCCTGAACTGAACACAGCACTTCAAATGTGGTCTCCCAAGGAGCAAGTCCAGAAAGACTAGTAGGTTCTTTTAGAAGCTAAAACTCTCCAAATAGAGCCCAAGATCAAATTAGCTTTAAAGATTGGTTGCCCCATTACACTGCTAACTCGTTTTGAGCTTATAGTTCATTAAAACTCCAGAAAATCACTGTGCCTCCTCTGCGTGTGAAGGTGAGGGTTTGAATCTAAGTATGTGACTTTACATTTATCCCTCTTGAATTTCATCTTAATAGATTCAACTTAATGATTATGTTGGCTGAATTAAGTGTCTGATGAAAGCTCCACCTTCCCCCAAATTTATTGCACTGATATTTTTGATATTTGTGGGATGCAACCCATGGCTAAAATATAAGTATGGATGGATACATATCCTTTTTTAAAAAAGAAAATAAGGAATATCCATCTAGACTCATATTTTAACAATAGATTACATCCCACCAAACCTTAGAAATGCCTCTGAGATCAATTCTCCTTCCTGCATTAGGACTTCCACTTTTTCTTGGTTGTCATCTAAACTTGAACCATTTGTGTCAGAATCTTTTCTTCCAAGTATTAACCATCCCTTCCCCCATATGTCATCTGGAAATTTAAGCATCATATTAACTTTCCATTATCCAAATTACTAATAAATATGTTAAACAGCCCAAGACCCAGCAGAGATCCCTGAGGCATTCCACTGGAGACTTCCTGCCAAGTTAACATTGAACTATTGATGACTATTCTTTAATTTGACCAGTCATCCAGTTCCAAATCTAGCTAGTTAATTGTGTTATCATCTAGTTCTTTACCCAAGAGAATTACATGGCATACTTCATCAAATGCATTAATACAACCTAAGTAAACTCTGTTGTATTTGCCTGATCTACTAGTATACTATAACCCCCCCCCTACAAAAAGGAAGGAAGATCAGTCTGATGTGACCTGTTCTTGGTGAAGACATGCTCATTTTTTGTAATCCTAGGAGTTTTTTTAGATCCATCTCTTTTATGTCTATTCTAGAAATCTCCTAGAAATCAAAGCCAAGTTCAGTAGTCTATCTATAGTTTTTAAATGCTACTCTTTTCCTTTTTTTTTTTTTTTTTTTTGAAAATTTAGCATATATACCCTTCCTTAGTTTTGAGGTCTCTTTTCTGCTTTCCCTACGATTGGGACTTTAAGCCCTTTTAAGAACTGTTGGTGAGTGCTTATATGTCTCTCCTAAAAACCTTGTTAAGACCTTAGCAACTTATCACCAATTAGTAATTTAGCTTCTACATATAACTTTTTTGCTTAGCTCCAACAAATCCAAAGTCAATTTGCCCAATCCAAGAAAAGAGGCAAACAGGCAGGCATATTGTAGGCAGGTCACTTCACCTCTGGGAAATTCTCTAAACCTAGAAATACTAAAGAGATTAATGGCCCAAATGGGTGGAGGGAATTTTCTTATCGAGGATTCAGGAGATCTAGAATTAGTAGCCATCAAATCCAATACCTTATTTCATAAATAAGGAAACTGAGGTTCAGAAAGATTAACTAATCTACCAAGAGCCACATAGTAAGCATGTGTCAGAAATAGGACTTAACTCCTAAGATGTACGTGTACAGTTTGTGTGTGTGTGTGTGTGTGTGTGTGTGTTAGGGTAGTGCAGTAGAGAGAGAACTGGCCCTGGACTTAGGAGGACCTGAGTTCAAATCTGCCCTTAGTTAGTTGTGTGATCCTGGGCAAGTCACTTAACTCTGCCTCAGTTTCCTCATCTGTAAAATGAATTAAGGAAATGGCAAAGCATTCTAGTACCTCTACCAAAAAAACTCCAAAACTGCCAACTGAAATGATTGAAATGTCATCAAGCATTTATTATGTAACTACTAAGTGTTAGGCAATGTGCTAAACACCGTGGCTACAAAGAGACAAAAACATTTCCTGCCTTAGAGGAACTTCTAATGAGGGAGACAGCATGGCAAGTGATTCTATGATACAAGTGTGTCCAGTCCTCCCAGAGGGAAGGCACTCCAAGCAGGAGGGACCTAGTGTCTCGTGTCACCCCAAATAGACAGGGGGAATGTGGGGGGAAGAAAACTATGAGACAGGGAATCAGGAGCCAGGTTGTGAAGAGCTTTAAACACTGTGTACACTCACTTACGTTCAGAAGCACACTGAGTACATGGGATTGTGGCTAAGGTTTAATTTTGCCATTTATGATGCAAAGACAACAGTCCAGAACCAGATGCAAACGCATCGTTTTCCTTTCCTGCCAGGCGATATACGAGCGTCTCTTCTGCTGGATTGTCACCCGCCTCAATGATGTGATTGAGGTGAAGAACTATGACACCATTATTCATGGGAAAAACACTGTCATCGGGGTCTTGGACATCTATGGTTTTGAGATCTTTGACAACAACAGGTGAGTCGGGAGAGGAGACGTTAGATGGTGAGTTGGGAGTTTGGTGCCATGGAAGGTAACCTGTGCTCTCCCTCTTGCAGTTTTGAGCAGTTCTGCATCAATTACTGTAACGAGAAGCTGCAACAGCTCTTCATTCAGCTGGTTCTGAAGCAAGAGCAGGAGGAATACCAGCGGGAAGGGATTCCTTGGAAGCACGTGAGTGAGCGGCACAGAAACTGCTCCTTGTTGAGCTGTGGCCATCCAGTCATTCCCATCCAAGAAATAGACAGACCAAAGATAGGGGCCAAAATACACCTGCAATGGAGGGATCCAGCTAGGGAGGCTGTCCTTGCTTTCCTCTGATTGATGAGGGTTCTGTGCCCCATTGGAGACTTAATTATGTAAATTATTACATAATTTAAAACTACAACCATGCCCCTGAGGACATAGACTTGCTCTTTGATTGTCCCCCCTACCTACAGTATCTAAACATAGTTCATCATCAAATTAATTAGAATGGAATTGTATTTTGTCAATATCATTAAATAAATATTATACATATATATGTGTGTGTGTGTGTGTGTGTATACACACACACACACACACACACACACACACACACACGGTGTCCCAAAAGTCTTGGTGCGGTTTTACTTCAGTTGGGGCTCAGAAATCCTGAGATGTAACGAACTGTCTATTCCAAGTTTAGCTAGCATCCATCTAGAGGGTAAATGTTTAAAACAATAACTCAAGCCCAGATTTGTAGATTTGCTGTATTTCCAGAGTGTAATGCTGTCCCTGAGAATTAAATAATCAGCTCTGGTAAGTAGGTTTCAACTGGTGAACGGAAGGTCTGGAAGATGTTTCCCTGTCACTGGGGGATCTCTTCAAATTAAGATTGGAAGGTCCCTTCAGGGGAACATGTCAGGATTCCTAAACAGCATCAGGATCTAGTTAAGCTGTGTTTGAATCCTGACTTTGCATCTCCAAGTGGTATGCCTGGCCAATCACTTTCCCTTTGTAATGAATGGCCTTTCTTGGTCTTCTTCCTCATCTCCAGAGGGCTTAGTTGTCCCGTACCTCTTTGCTTAGATTTGAGTTATTTGAGGAAGGAAGAACTGATCTAGATTAGAAATGAAGCTTAAACTTAAAATTGCATCAAGATTTTTGGGATCTCTTTCTCTCTCTCTCTGTCTCTTTCTCTGTCTCTCTCTCTCTCTTTCTCTCTCTCTCTCTCTCCCTCCCTCCTTCTTTCTCTCTCTCTCTCTCTCTCTGTCTCTCTCTCCTGTCTTTGTGTCTCTCTCTCTCTCTCTCTCTCTCTCTCTCTCTCTCTCTCTCTTCTCTCTCTCTCTCTCTCTCTCTCTCTCACACACACACACACACACACGTATGTATAGGTATGTGTGTGTCATTGTATATGTATAAACTGCACTAAGAATTTTGAGGCCCTCTCTATATGGTATAATGATGAAGATAATGATGATGATTTTATAGTCTTTTAAAGTTTGCAAAGTATCTTACAAAGATTTTATCTCATTTTATCTTCACTACAATCTTGGGAGATAGGTACTATTATATCTCAATTTTATGGATTAAACAGGCAGTTAGCAGTTAGGTGACTGGCTCAGGGGCTATAGCTAGTTACTGTCTAAGGCTCAGGTCTCCCTTATTCTTGAGTCCAGCATCATATCCACTGTGCCACTTCATAGTCTTGTGTATATTTAAGACGGGATATCCGTATCTTGTCCAGATTGGAAGATCAGGAGCCTTTCTTAGGCCTGACCTCTCTCTGATTGTCTTAGGATCTGCTGCAGTTCTAACATGAGTTAGTCTTTATGCAAACTAATCCCCCTGCACCCTAACCCTTCCCCAAGGGCTCACCGTATCAACACCAAAGAGTGCAGACAGGTCATGGCAGCTCAGAATTCCTGAGTTCTCAAGAGATACATCAGCCTTAGCTTTTCCCAGAGGCAGAGTTGTAACACGCTCTCCTGGCAGTTACAATTACTAGTCTGCCCTAGGCCCAACAGAGCACCTTTGACCACTGACCTTTGCAGTGTGAACTCTACCCGGCTCGCCTCCTCTGAGGCCTTCAAAGGTCTCTGGCCACGATCTCTTGAATCTATAGCTTAATAACCGGTAGCGCACTCAAGAACAGCCACGTGTAATCTTAAAAGCCTTTATTGTACCTACTCACATAATGCCCTGACTTACGTCTGAAGACCCACGTGTTCACTCAGAGTTAACAGGCATGTACCACCAGGTCCAGCTTGTCAATATATTCTTTAGTTTCTATTGATTTGTTTTTATTTTCCAGGATAATATTTAAGCAAAGCTCTTTGTATTAATTTGGTATGAAGAATTTTGAAATTATTTGTATGGTGATAAATTAAATCCCTAGCTAGATATTTAATAAATGTTCTTGACTAACAACCTAGTGTTCTCTACATAAGATTGGCTTGTTTATATCAGACTTTATGTCCAATACGAACCATTCAGAGTACTGCTTTTGTCTTTCATCGTACAAAAAGGCAATGTAGCATAGTGGGAAGAACTCTGGACTTAGCATCGTTATCTTCAATTTTAACCCATCCTGACACATACTAGCTGCGTGCCCAAAAGGCAAGTCAAATAACTTCTCTTTCAGTTTCTTCATCCATATCATTAGTAATAGGAATGATATCTACCTCAGAATACTGTTTTAAGGATCATGTATATAGAGTACCTTTGGGAACTCTCATCACAACTCCCACTCTTGGGTTCTCGAGGTATCAGCCACTTACCCCAGATTCAAGGTACTTTATAGGTCTACAGTTCTCAAACTATAGTTCACAAGCTGCCATTGTGCATTTATCTTCAATAATGAGCCACAGGACACAATTAACTCAAGACAAAGCATTCACGGAAATGGTGTAGAATGAACCAAAGTCTCAAGATCCCACCCATAAGCCCAGGACAACCGGAAACCCATTTGGCCAAGCAGCCCATAGCTTTGACATGGTGTGACTCTGATTTGAATTCTTATGGCGTCTTTACTTAGGGGGAACCCTAGATACAACATCTCTACTGGTCCCTCCATTGAATTCCTGGACATACTTTTCTCTAAATTTCACCAACACTTTCAGCCTTTTCTCTCCTGAAAAAGTCTTTCCTACTGAGGCATCTGCCATGCAACAAGGTACCATTTACAATTATAGGAGCAAGTAGTAGGGAGAGAAATCTCCCCTTCTTCAACCCCTCTACACTCTGAAACACCACAAGACAAAAAGCAAATTATTATCCCCCTCAAGAGCTAGGCTCTTCCTTTCTTAACTTCCCTCTCTTTTCTGTTTGTCTTTGCTTTTTAAATGCCATCAGCATCATGGCTGATCCATCCTCCTGCCAGCCATTGGTAAACGGCCTTTTAATTCTGTCCAGCAGACCCAAAAGCTCCTCTTTATAGTGGCCATCAAAGTCAGAGAGGAGAGCACACTTTGTCATGTGTGAAGAGGCGTCTCCGGGGGAGTGGAGCCACTTGAAGTTTCACAAGTCATTATGTACCTACTGCCGAATGGCACCAATAAAGCTCACACCTCATTGTCTCTGTCCCTCCCTCTTTCATCTGTGATTTCTCAAGTAGGTTAGAGAGGAGGGCTCAGCTGCTCAGGAGTTCAGCTTCCCCCTGCCTTGCTGCGTATGTAAAGTGCTGCATCAACTACAAAGTCCTTGATGATCTTAGATTTATCACTGCAAGTCATCTTCTCCCACTTCCTCAATTTACAGGTGAAAAAGTCACTGGAAGTCATCTTCTCCAACGTCTTCAAGAGGTGAAATGAGCTGTCCTAGATGCACAGCCAGTTACTGGAAGACAGGATCTGGGTCAGAAACCCCAGGCTATCTCTCTGCCCTGCCCCACTCACTCCCCATCCCCCCAAGGGAATTACCTAGTTCTTTGTCACTTGGGCCAAAGCTGCCACTTAAATAAGTCTCTTTTTTCACTTCTACTCCATGGGCTTCCCTGTATAATCTAGTCTGACTCATTGGAGTTACTTTCTAGTTAGTTAAGAGAAAATTTTAAGATACAGATTTTTGCAGGAGACATAATTTATGGGGCACTTGCTTAAAACTTAGCCTGATTACCCACAAAAATAATCCATTGTCACTTTAGGTGGGACAAATAGGACTAACTTTCTTTTGTAAACTAAAATCTATTTTTTGGTTTTAGGCTTCATATTAAATTTACAAAACCCAAAGCAGGCACCCTTACAGCACGCTTATGAGTTCTCAGGCCTTATTAAGATAGAGGCAACAAATGTCAAGTTAGGTGCTAAGTAAAGAAAATAATAATAAAAATCTGATATTTGCATAGTGCTTTATAGTTTTTGAAAATTCCATGATAGCAATTATTTCGTTGGATTCACAAAAATCTCATGACAAAAAGCAAATACTAACTACTACTGTTATTCCTCCTCCCGCTCCTCTGAAGAAAAAGAAAAAGACAGCGATGATGATGATGATGATGATGATGATGATGATGATGATGATGATGATGATGACAGGAAGAAGAACATCATGATGATGATGTAGAACAATAACAAAAAGATGATAATAATGAAGAACTGAATGAAGAACAGGAAGAAGGTGATAATGCTGAAGAACTGAATGAAGAAGAACAGGAAGAATGTGATGATGAAGAACAGGATGAAGAAGAAGAACAGGAAGAAGAGGAAAAAGAAGAGGAGGAGGAAGACCTGACATTTATATAGCCCTCAGCTGTAAAATGTGGAAAATAGTAGCCCCTCCCTCCGGGGATCAAATGTATCTATAAAGCACTTAGCAACGTCTGGCACATAGTAGGTGCTTAATAAAGGCTTATTCCCTTTGCTCTTCTCTCATGTTCCACTGTACCATAGCACCTGCACAATTTTTAGCAGCATATTTTTTAGCCTGTTCATTTGGACACCAGACTTGGTCACGAGGTGATGATTCTGTTGCTGTCCTATTCAGATAAACACAAATTCTTGTGAATGAATCCCCAGGTGCTTCGACCACCTCTCCAGTGGCTTTTCCTTTTGCTTCTCCTTTTGTTGGCTTGTGTGTGGTTTCTTGGCTCCTCAGCTTCCTCTTTTCTCTTCCTCTCTCATTCTTCCAAGCCGGGAAGATGCATAAACCTCTCTACTCTTTTGTATTCTACAGATTGATTATTTTAACAATCAAATCATCGTTGACCTGGTGGAGCAGCAGCACAAAGGGATCATTGCCGTCCTGGACGATGCCTGTGTAAACGTGGGCAAAGTGACGGACGAAATATTCCTGGAAGCCCTAAACACAAAACTGAACAAGCACGCACACTTCTCCAGCCGCAAGGTAACGCGTTGCAGGAGATTCTCCCTTCTTTTCATCTGCAACACTTGTCTCAGAGCCTGACTTTGTTAAATGGCTTGGGAAGGTGTCTATAGACATGGACTGTGTGACTTGATCCTATACAGAAATTCTTTCTGGGTTTATTTGTTCCTGGATTAATACTCAGAAAAGCCAGGAGAGGGAGCTCTTGTCTACTCAGTATCTCAGAATCCGGGAATGTGAACTGGGTTCTTTAGAAATGATGATGTCATTTATAACCAATAGGTGCCGAGTTCTTGCTCATGTGACAAGGTTTTTTTTTTTTTTTCTTCACTCCTGTATCCCATAGCAGTGATGGTGAAAATAGCATCTGTCCTTGATGTATTACTGGGATGTGAGGTTTGGTCCCAACTGCTACAAAATGGGTTGCATTTTCAAAGCTGTTAATCCTTTCTTTCTGGAAAACAGAGCTGCTGCCTCCAAAGAGAAAAAGACTTTTCCTTCCCTGAGTACAGAGAAGAGAAGCATCCTCTGTGGACCTTCTCTGCACATTTACACTTTGTTACGTGGGCAGATTGCTCTTCTATAATTTGTGGCATTGTGTAATCCAGCTCAAGCCCCACTCTGTTGTATTTCTTTTTTCTATTCTTTTTTTATTTTTTTGGCAGTCCAGGTTAAGTGATTTGTCCAGGGACAAACAACTAGTAATTAGGTGCCAAGTATCTGAGGCCAGGTTTGAATCCTCCTCCCTTCAGGGCTGGTGCCGCTGAAGAATGTGGAAGCGTTCAAGAAAAGCCCTCTTCTGCCTTGGGCCGTGTGTAATAAGTAAGAGAGAGGAATACTGGATTGGAGCAGCATTGTGGGAAGAGAGAACCCCTGCTTCTCTTTCCTCTAGAAATCATTCCTTTTCTTGCCTTCCTTATTTTTGTTACTGATTCTGCCATCCTATGATGCAAAATCGCTCGCATTCATCCTTGATTTTTCTCACTCCCTTGAGGTCCCTGAGTCTCTTCCAGAGTGACAACCTCAGAATCAGGAAAACCAGGGTTCAAGTCAGGTACTGAATGGTTGACCCTAGATAAATTTTACCTAAATCAGATTGTAATCGGGTAATATTTAACAAAATAAACATCCAATAAAGCATAGTTAATGCTAACATGTGGTTTTCTAATTCAAAATGCGCTTTTATGTGTATTTTATTGACCCTGACTCTGAGTTTGACACCACTGCCCCAGACAACTCTTCTAAGACTATAGATTGTAGATCTGCATTGATAGAACGCAGTTTTCTTCCTTTGAGTTACCTACACTAGGAAAATCCCCAAACTGAACTTTTCTTCCTCCTTCCTAAATCTAATAATCATATATAATGCATAAGTGAGTGGAGAGACTGGAAGTTAGGAAATCAGTTGGGAGACTAGAGCAGTAATCTTGGTGACAGAAATTAATGGCCTGAATAATGGCTATAAAAATGGCAAAGAGAAAATAGATGTGAGTGACATCTGAAAGACAGAGTTGATAGAATATGGTAACTAAATTAACATGGGGAGGAAGGGAGAGAGTGAGATTAAAATGGACTGAGGTTATAAGGATAAATGACTGGAAAGATTTGGATACCATTAGCAAGGGGTGTAAGGACCACATTAGCACCCTGGATACTTTAGAATCAGCCAGAATCAGGATAAGCAAAAGTCCTTCGTCTTTAGCAGTGGAAGTGAAGGGAATGGCCACAGAGGATCGCCTCAACTTCACCTCTTCATCTCCCAGCCAGAAGTGACCCTGGCTACTCTTCCTCCACCCCCTAGAATTTATTAACTCTCCTATGCTGGCCCCATGTTTGGTGTATGCAGAGAATTGTAGGAGGGACTAGGGGGTGGAGGAAGAATTGAATAGAAATCTACATTTGAATAGGGTTGGAATTCTTTAGCTCAAGTCTCAACCAGCCTCATCCAGGTAAACCACTTTATCTGATTCCCTGGGACGGTCTTTCACTGAGGCAGGGTTGAAGGAAATTTTCTCCTTCCAGGATTTTTAGAGTTTCGAGTCCCCTCTTCAAACTGATGTCACATTTATAGAGCTTTATAAATCTTAAAGTGCAATATGAATACTAGCTATGATCACTAGTCTCCCCCCCAACCAAAAAAAAAAAAAAAAAGATTAGGAAGAGAAGCAGGTTTCCTGGGGGAAAAGACTTTTTTAGTAGTACATCCAGGTAGAAATAACAGCCCTGTTGAATATGTTGAGTTCAGAATGATGAGGGGCAGCTTCTAGGAGTTATGTCACAATAATCCTGAGGCCCCTGACTTTAGGAGTGCTATTGTTCTAACAATATGTCAACAATTCTAAAGTCTCCTGGCCTTAGAACAGTACTACAAACATTCCGAATCCCAGATAGATAATCTGGTGGTCAGTGATAATAAAGATCCTGAAACAATAGTGAATAGACTACCCCTCAAACCTACCTATAAACCATAAAACTAGCAAATAAGTAACACAAAGCTTCTGGTCTCTAACTTTTTCCTAGACATTTATCTCCTTACTTCTGATGCTTTGCTAACTTCTTTTGGAACATAGCCCACTTCAATTGGCTCACAATTATTATAAACTTTGCCCCTTGACTCAGAGATGGGCCCGAGCCGGCAAATTCTTTTGTGACACTGGTCTGCACCCCAACCTCTTTGGAGTCTCCTTTTGAACCTCAATAAGAATTCAGGAGAGTTCAGGGCAGGAGATTAAGGTTTCATGATCCTCTTCGGAAATTAGATAGGTAAAGTAGTGGGAATGGGTAATATTAAAGGAGAGAATAAGAACAAAAAGAAAGGGGGCAAAGTCAGAATCCTGGGGAATGCTTATATTAAACGGGTTGGAGGAATAAGGACCTCAGGAGACCAGATAACCAGGAAAGGACAATATCATGAAAGACAAGGGAAAGGAGAATGTCTGCAAGGACAAGAGCAAACTGTGGCCCTGTTAGTTGCTGGTTAGTTCTTTTCCCCTCCATTTATCATGTATAGATAGTTACATATCTTACCCACTGCTCAGCAGATTGGGTGATGGTTTTTTGGTTGTGTCTTTGTATCCCAAGCACCTTGAACTGTGCCCTGCACTTTTTGGGTTGTTATTTCAGATCTATGATTTCATTGGTATAAGAAACTCTGATTGAGAAAACTCTTCTAATCAGATCAGCTGCTATTCTTCAGCCAGCTCAGAGAGCTGCCTGGGGCACTGAGAGGTTAAGTGATTTACCCATAGTAGATGCTTAATAAATGCTTGTTGAATTGCATTGAATTGGATTGGAAATTCTACTGAGAGGTCAAGAAGGACAAGGGCTTAGAAAAATTGGATTTTTTGATTTTCATCAGGGCTCATTAGTGACTTTTTACAAGAGCCATTCCAGATGAGGGTTGAGAGAGATAAACCAGGAAGGAGTATAGATTGCCCTTTCTTTAATCAATAAAGGAGCATGTATTAAGCACATACTGTATGCAAGGCACTATGCTAAGTGCTGGGGGATATAAAGGAAAAATAAAAGTAGTCCTTATCCTCTTTATATTCCAGTAGGGGAAACAATGTATAACTAAATGGCTCCATATGGGTTACATACAAAGGGAACCTTAGTGAGGAAGGCAGTGGAGGAAGTAGGGAAGAACATGGAGAAAGCAGTGCTTAAATTGAGCCTTGAAGAAATTCAAGAATTTTTAGAGAGGAAGAAATAAAGAAGGCTGGAGGGACAGCCAAAGACTAGATATAGAGATGGGAAATCCAGCATATGGGAAGCACATTGACTAGTACAGAATGCAAAGAAGGCAATTATGTGTAAGAAGACTGGAAAGATCAAAAGGACCCAAATCGTTAACAACTTTAAATGCCAAAAGGAGAACTTGGTAATTGATCCTAGAATAATAGGAAGGCAGCTAACTAGTATGGTGGATAGAGATCTGAGCCAAGGGTCAAAAAGACCTGAGATCAAGTCCAATCTCAGATACTGGTTTTATGATCTTGGGCAAATCACTTAACCATTGCTCGTCTCAGTTTCCTCATTTGTGAAATGACGATCAAAATAATAACTAATTCTCAAGGTTGTTGTGGTCAAATAAAAAATTTCTGTAAAACATTTTGCAAATCTTAAAGCACTATATAAATGTGAGCTGTTGTTGATATCATTATTGTTGATAGGAAGCCATTGCAGTTGCTGAAGAGAGAGTATGATATGGCCAGAGCCATGGCAATCAAGCAACAATTTATTAAACACTTCCTATGTGACACACATTGTACAAGATGCTGAGAATAGAAATACTATTGCCTAGAAGTCTGGTCGTGGAGGGCGCAGATTGGATTATCATTTGCAATTAAAAAAAAAAACAAGAGATGGGACACTGAAATTAAGGGAAGTTTTAGAGTTTGAGCATTTAGGATAATTTCAGAAAAAAGGAGAAGTAGTTAGCTAAAGAGATAGATTGAAGATAAGTTGATTGATGGCACTAGATTCCTGAAGAAATGGGAGAGTATGAGACAGAGGGTCTGTGTGGCCCTTGGTTAGGAGAGTCACTCTTTCTCTGAGAGAGTCAAAAGAGGATGGGTGAAAATAGATCATTTTTTGAGATGTAGAGAAGAGGAATTTTGGGAAGTAAATTATCTCAATCTTAGTAAAATAAAACAGGAGTAGAAGTTGATGAGGTTCGGCGCAGGGCAGAGAGTTGTGAGAACCCTCTCTGGTCAGCGCAGGTCCTTCACAAATGAATTTACAAACCTGGAAAGTTAGACTGGCAAAAGAAGTTTAAAGTTGGAACTGAGAAGCCAGCCTTTGCTCAAAAGGCTGACCCCTCAGAGACAAGGTAAAGTCCCTATCAGAGAAATCCCAACAGAGAGGTAAAGAAGGGTGTGGTCCTGTTAGGGAAATAGGTGAGAGAGCTAAAGAGGGATTAACACCGAAAAGAGAATGTCTTCTCAGTGGGCAGAGGGTCCTAGCAGCTGAGCAAGCACTTGTGGCCTTCTGCAAGGAAGTGCCCCTAGTTGCCCCTTTTTATAATTTGAAACTTTAGCTGGGGGCTGGGTACAGTTTGAGTTGAAATCAAACAGAAATCTTCGTGAATTGAATAGAAATTTCAATTGAATGAGGTTACTGCCCTCAGGCCTAGATTTCCAGTAGAATGGGACATCTTACTGGGAGTGGTCCAACCAATTTTCTGCTCCCTAGAGGTCGATAGAAATCTAGATCTCCAGCTAAGAGGAGTGGTCCTGGACTCAACTAGTCCCACCAAGAAAACAGAATGAAACCATTTATCTTGATTCCCTGGGACGGGTCTCTCAGGGGAGACCCTCTTCGGGAGTTCAAGTGTTCCCCCCAAAGTTAGAGAAACAATTTCAGGTTCCCTACATCAAAGTTACCTAGGAGTAAAAGTCAGGGTTTAAGCCTTGAGCATAAAATTTGGAACAGGCAGTTAACTTTGGGTGATGAGATAAGGAATAATGAAATTAATAAAAGTCCAGTCAATCAGTCAGTATTTATTGAGTACCTACTATGTTCTAGTCACTATGCTAAGCATTGGAAATACAAAGAAAGGCAAAGAACAATCCCAGCTTTCATTCATTTTAATGGGAAAGACAACATGCAAACAACTACGGAGAGCCAAGATATAGACAGGTTAATCAGAAATAATCAGCAGAGGGAAGGAAATGTAGATGCTCAACAAAATTTTATGATTAACAAAAACCCTCAATTCTTCCCTTTTCTAGAATACTAGAGACAGAGCAAATTGGAAGAAGAAGATTGAATTTGGGAATTATGAGTATATAGAAATGGCATCAGGTCAAATAGCTAAAAGATCTGGGATATACAAACATGGCATTTTTGTTATTACCTTATTAAATTACTTTAACAAATCATACATGATGCAAGTTTATATTTCGTATAGAAATTTCTTGTTCAGCTTTGTGTGTTGGAATATTTATTTGTTGATGATTTGTAACTTCATGGTTTAAAAAGTAGTTATAGGGTGATAGGACATTATAAGAATGACTAAACATGGGGGTCGAATCGAAGAGTAAGAAGGAAAAAAGGAGTTTCCAAAGTGCTGTTTTCTGGGATTGGGGCCCTAAAAAGATAATTTGGTACGAACATAATGTTTGAATGAGCTTTCTGTTGAATTATTCTACAGTGTTTTTGGTTTGTGCCAAGCAATAACATATTTTAAGTTACTAATTAGCTGGAGTCAAGGACAGTTTTTTTTAAAGAAACTGTCTTCCAAACATTTGTTTCTGGTTCAATGGATTGTCATGGAGATGACCACAGTTGAGCCAGTAATCTATGAAATGAATGGCTAGGAGTTTTAAATATTTGACAATATGTAACTTATTTATTATCCCAAACCATGAGCAGAACCAAAATCCAGATTGTTTAACAAAACTTTATCCATTCAGAGTGATGGTCTATTGAGATGCCTAAGTCTCTTCCAATTCTCAGTCCTCTGAACAAAAGACTTTTGGGAATTATGGGTCTTGTGTGAACAAAAATCTCTACTGGCTTTGTTCAGTTGTGCCTTGTTAGATGAACTGATAAATGGATTTCTCATTGGACCCAGTATCCAGTACCCAATTCAATAATTAATTGTCCAATGTATACATATATTGTATTTAACTTATACTTTAACATATGTAACATGTATTGGTCAACCTGCCATCAGAGGGAAAGGGTGGGGGGAAGTGGGGGAAAAGTTGGAACAAAAGGTTTTACAGTCATCAATGCGGAAAAATTAGTCATGCATATATCTGGTAAATAAAAAGCTATAATAAAAAAAATTTTAAATAAAAAAATGAAAACAATTATATAAGAAAAAAAAATAATGAATTGTCCAAAGTTTTGGAATGTCTAATGATCCATAAAACACATTTACAAACAGTAGAAATACATGGTATGAGCAAGCTTCAGCATATTACCAAGAAAGAATTCTAAAAAGCTAGAATAAAGAATGTCATCAAGAAATTTTATGGCTTAAAGGTCTAGGGTATACAGAGATGTACGGGGTAAGATGGACTTAAAAGTGAAGGATTCCAGATGGAGGCATTTCCTAGTCATCAAGGGGCACAAGTTGGTTAGAAGATGTACTTCATGATTTTTTAAAAAGGTCTACGGTGATAGATCATCATTGGAACGCCTGACCATGGAGGTCTGGGGGCGAATAGACAAGTAAGAGGATGTTTGTCTCAGTTCACACAATTCCAAGCAGTTGTTCTGCTGTATTTGGATGGAGGCTTGGTATGCATTTCTAATCCCCAGCCTTCTGTTCATAGAAAAAGCTTTGGCCACAAGGAGGGGAGGACAGCCATTTCCCTCTTGCTACTCCTTCTCCCTTGATAGGAACGGATTCTTTCTTGGGCTGAGATTATTCTGCCCACCTTCAATAGGAGACATTTGTATATTTCAGGGGAGACCACCATATCTCACTGTCCCTTTCCCCCTTCAGGAAGATGGTAGAAAATAGGGGCTCATAGCTAGTTGTCTCCCTGGGCTACCAGGTGTAGCAATATTAGATGTCTGACTTTGAAAAATAAATCTTTCAGTGAAGGTGTGTATATTTTTGTACTTATGTATATGTATTGTGTTTGTGTGTGGATCTACATGGATAGTTGATGAAAGAATTGGAAAGGAATGAGATCAAGGAGCACGGAGGAGGGAGGAAAACGCATGCTTTGAAGATATTGGCAAGAAGGAAAGTATTATTGAAGGCTCAGAGAGGTTTTATGATATGAAGGGAGGGTGAGAGTGTTGATGGTATTGATCCCAGTAATGTAGGAGGTAAGGTCATCTCTGGAAGGATGCAGGCATTAGAGGCAGCAGAAAAATAGAGAATGTTAAGAAATGTGTTTGCAAGGACTGTAATGGGGAAATGCTAAGAAATTAGTAAAAGAATTATTAAATGACATTGAGTATCCAGATATAGTTAATTCAGCATTACAGGCTTTATTCCCTTCTCTAGTGTTCAGCAGTCCGAGAACCAATATGTAGGTAATAAGTATCTCACCGATAGATCAAGGAGTGAGGGATTCTAGGATGCAAGAGGAACATTAAAGTTCCATTTTGGCCGTGGGGAGATGAGGAAGCTAGTACTGATAGACTAGAAAAGTAAGACAAATAGGGAACAAGGGATATGTTTATCATTTTAATGTCAGGGTGGCCTGGATTTTTAAGGAAATGGAAATATGTTCTTTTTAACCATATCCACCTTTTTTTTTTCTTCTTAAGCTCTGTGCCACAGATAAAACCCTAGAGTTTGATCGAGATTTTCGAATTAGACATTATGCTGGAGATGTAGTGTGAGTATATTTTATTTCTGTAACAACCTTTTTAATGACTTGATATAGAAAATATAGCTAGAGGAAATCTGTTCTAAATTATTCACTTATTCATTATAGTTTCTCATTCTTTTAAAATTTAATTGCATTTTAGATTTAATTGCATTTTTTTTTTATTATTCCAGTCTGAATTAGTTGTTAACATTATATATGCAGATACAGACTGGAGATATAGATCTGGGGAGTTATCTGCAGAAAATCAAGCCATAGGATTAGATGCAATGGGCTTTTGGATAGTGCCTCTGCTGCAAATCTCTCCCTAATGTAACCCTTCCTCCACTCAGCTACCAAAAAGCAAGTTGGAGCATGTTACCTCCAACTACGCCATAAAATTCAGTGGCTTCCTATTGCCTCCAGGATCAAATGTTCAATCTTCTGCTTGACATTTAAAGTTCCTCATAACCTGTCCCCTTCCTACCTCTACAATCATCTTTCGGCTCCCTGCCACACATTCCATGGTATGACATAGTAGCTCACATGAGTCACTCCATCTTCCCCATCTTTCACAAGCTATTCCCATGACTAGAATGCTTTCTTTCCTCATCTCTTTCTCTTCATTTTTCTGGTATTCTTCAAGTCTCAACTTAAATCCCACTTGCTTCACCTTTCCTATGCACACATATACACAAACACACACACGCATCCACATGTGTGCAAACACAACAGTTCTATCTGTGCATGCACACACACTGCTAGGGCTTGCTTTTTGAGATTACTTTCATTTTCCTTTGAATATATTTTGTACGTACAAAGCCTTTTGCTCATTGTCGTCCCCATTTGAATATGAGCTCCTTGAATGTGGATGCCATTTCTACCTTTCCCTTGGCCCTGGTGCAAAATAAAACCCCTGGAATATGAAGAGCTCTTAATATTTTTGATTGATTGATTATTTCATTTCTGATTTCTGATTATTGCTGATCTGTTAAAATATTTTCAATGGCGCCTATAGGTGGAAAAGAGGAAAGGAATGTGTGAGAGAGAGAGAGAGAGAGGAGAGAGAGAGAGAGAGAGAGAGAGAGAGAGAGAGAGAGAGAGAGAGAGAGAGAGAGAGAGAGAGAGAAAGGTGCCAGAATTTGAATCCAGGTGCAGAAGTAGGGGAAAGAAGTATGTTTATTGATCCCTTTTTCTTTCCACATCATATTCATTTCTTTGGGGGAGAAAGAATATGAAAAAGTATAAAAACAGATCTCCAAATTCCACCAACATCACATCATTCTCTTTCTTGGTGACAAAATGTTGACCCAATGAATAGGGAGAGACACTGGAGTCATCCTTAACCTCTCATAACTTTATTTTCTTGCTTGCTCTTGAATCCATGATTACTGCACACCTTATGCTTTTTATTTGAACCCTTGATTTATTTCTAATTTCTGAACTCCAAATTCCCCTTCATCCTTTTTTAGGATGTCTAGACTAATGGCTAGGGTCCCAGAACTGGTCTCTCCTAACCAACCTGGCTTGGTCTGAGCATCTGAGCATGACATCACTTTAACTCTTCCATAAATGCCATTTTATAAAAACAAATTGTGAGATGTCACCTATGTCTATGTTCTTACTCAGTCCAAGCCTTTTTTTTTTCTTCATCATTCTCTTTGACCTCTCTGCAAGTTTTTGACACTGCTTGAAACTCTCCACTCTTTAGTGATGCTATCAGGAAAATGTCATCCCCATATGGGAGCATTTGGAGATAACTTTCTATAGAGAATCCTTTGTCCATTTGGACTTTTAGTGGCGCATCCTTCCTGTTGCCACTGCAAGCATGTGGCTTTTTGTTTTATATTCCACCTGATATTAATATTCTGGAGCTTAGCTCTGATGATGCATCTATCAGAATTCTTTTATGATTTTAAAATATTCATGTGAGGCATCTCACGTGTCTGAAAAGTGCCCTTAAGACTTATCTTTTGCTCTCTGGAATTAAATTTTAAATTTTGTTTTTCACTGCACAACAATAAAAAGAAACTCTTCCCTTGATTTCTGGGGCCATGTAGTATGTCAGTTCTGCTTCTCTCAGTCCTTTGGACTAAAATCAAATGATAGAATATTTATAAAGCTTTTAGCACAGAATTTGGCACATGGTAGGCATTTCAATGCTTCTTCCTTTCCATTCCCCCTTAAGAATAAAAAGAACTCAAGTCGTAAAAGTCAAATTTGGTAATTCTTTAACTTGTCAATAAGCAATAATGAAAGTTTCATTGATAACTTAAGAGTTCTTAGCCCACTCGTAGACCAAGCAGAAGATGACCTTTCCCTAGGTCTGCTCAGTAACTTTCATTTCTTCTCTTCATTAGCTATTCGGTCATTGGCTTCATTGACAAAAACAAAGACACGTTATTTCAAGATTTCAAACGCCTCATGTACAACAGGTAGGTTTAATGTTCGGTTTTGTGAATTATCTCTGAGGATAACTGATATAGGGGAAAAAACCACTTTCATTTGAGGAGAATGATTTCAGAGTGAATAGTGGGGGGAGGTCTCATTGGGGCTCTTTTGTCTTTCAACTAAAATTAGGTTTCACTTACAACTCAAGTAATCTTTAGAATAAAGAATGAATCAAATGTTGATTTTTTTTGGTTATAATTTTTCTCTCAAAATTGAGTTCTGACACAATACATGATCCCTCATTTAACATTTAACATTTGCAGAATGATAATGAAAAAGGTCATTGTTGAATAAATATTTGGCAATCCCATCAACTTTTCTAGGAGTCATTATTAATTATTTAACATTCACATCATTCTCTTTCTGGCTGGAAAAACAGTGAAAGGAAGAGACAGGAAAGTTAGGAAAGATGTTTGAGTGGGAACTTTATTTTCCAAGTGATCGGTTCACTGGTTTCCTATGATAGTTATGAAATAATGTTATTGTGGATAGAAAGCTGACCTTGAAGAGAGGAAGATCCAGGTTTCTATGTGACCCTTGTCAAGTCAGTTACAGGAAAATTCCTCATCTGGATGGCTAGGGACAATTACCTACCTGGGAGTTTTTGTCTCCTAATGAAATCACAGATCTAAGCCAAAAGAAAGTGGTCTCATAGCTGCAGGAACTTTGGTAAGGGCATGGGGAAAGAAGGACCCAAGTTCAAATCTTACTTAAAATGCATATCCTGGGCAAGCTACTTAACCTTTATTTGTCTATTTCCTCATCTGAAAAGTGGGAATTATAACAGTATCTATCTCCCAGGGTGATTGTGAGGATCAAATGAGATAATATTTGTATAGCATTTAATACAGTGATAAATGATATCTATTATTTTTGCTAATATTCTGATAACAAAGAAACCCTAAATGTGTATATAGTGTTTTTATAAATACATGTGAGAATAAATACTTTCTGTGTGGCATTAGTAATTTCCAACAGTTTCTTGCTTTGATCAATTAGATTTTAATTAATGATGAAGTATCATTTGAAAGCTGATGTTGTGACATATATTTATAATATATTGCATTTGGTTTTCTATTTGGAAATTATATAGTACTTTTCAATGTCTCAAGCTTCTTCCCAAAATGAAAGGCCATCTTTTAAATATCCCTATTCTTCCAGTGATATCATAATTATGCAACATCACAGTCTCCAAAAAAACTCAAAAAAAACAAAGGTCCATGGAAAACTATGTGGTAGGTGGGCATAAATAGGCTCAGGCAGATTACCAAAAAGAAGTAGCAAAAGCAGCATATAAATTATTATTGGAGACTTGTGACCAGAAAATCCTCTGGGGCAATGTCATAGCCATAGCATGGAATAACTGATGGGCAGACAGCATGCTGTCTTAATACCACGTCATATCACAAGACACAGAGCAAGGCCATCAGGCTGAATATCCCCACCTGCCCCCAAGGCCCAGTTATGGCAGGACATAGATAAGAGTTTCCAAAAAATTAAAAAACAAATAGACAATTTAAAAAACAAAAGCTAGAATTTTTTTTTTTTTTTTTAATGAGTAACCAAGGATAGGTAGTATTCATCCTAACGGCAATGAAATTGCAGGGTTTTTTGAAAGGTAGAAAAAAAATTATACAAATTTATGTGCATGTATTATTTGTCTCATGCACATAAACAATGTTGTCAATATAAATACATATAATAATATGCAATGAGTATCCTAATAATGTCAAAGGAACTGACCCTGGCAAAAAGGCCCAGCCCAAGTAAATAAAACCTTTAAAAAAAAAACCTAGACTGTCTTTTTTTTCTCCCACTTGGAAAAATGTCAATTTATCATTAAGGGGAAGGTTTCTGGCAGCATTTTCACAATCTAATTGGTTGGTTGTTATCCTTGAGCTTTCAAAAACGCTTACTGTTTTGGAGTCAAAATATAGCATGTCCAACTATGGCTGATCAGACCAGTATGAGCTTGAGAGGCTCCGCCACAGGTCAAGCACAAAGAGTTCATGTGAACATTGAGTATATTTGATTTTCTATTAATCAGATTGCAAAGTGGACCGGGAAAAATTAGACTGAGACCGATGCAAATCACTCAATAAACATTTATTATTCGCAGTGTTCAAAGTGCTAGGGATACAAAAAGATGCAAAAAAGAGCCCCTGTCCTCAAAGAGCTTCCAGTCTAATGGGGAGACAACATGTAAATAAATATAAAACAAGCTGTGTTCAAGATAAATAAGAAATAATGAACAGAGAGAAATTAAAGGATTGGAGGAGCAGCTAGATGACGCAGTAGAAGGACCATCCACCTTGGAGCCAGTAGGACCTGAGTTCAAATCTGGCTTCAGATATTTACTACTAGCTGTGTGACCCTGGGCAAGTCACTTAATATCAATTGCCTCACACAAAAGAAAAGCAGTGATGGGGAAGGCTTCCTGTAGAAGGTACAATTTTAATTAGTACTTAGAGGAAGCTAAGGAAGGCAGTAGTTTGAGTGGAAGAGGGAGCGTGTTCCAGACATGGGGGACAGCCGTAGAAAATGCCTGAAGTTGAGAGATGGAGGATCTTGTTTGTGAACAGCCAGGAAGCCGGTCTCACCGGATCAAAGAGCCATGTATTGGGGAGACTCTAGCGCAGGACCACCCAGCATGGCGAACTTTTATCAGAGAAGGTGCCTGCTCTGTGAGCAAAGCTGAATGGAATTAACCGAGAAGAAAAGGGAGATGTGCAGATTTATAGAATCCATCCCTAAACGTTCGTAGGGACTACTTGTGTCTGACAGATGGCAGAGCACTCCGAGCTCGTATTGGTCTGATCAGACACAGTGGGACACGCTGTGACTTGATTCTAATATAGTGATGTCATTTTGATCCTCTTTAAGAATAAAAGACAATGGCCAACTAACCAAGAAAGCAAAAAGGGCAAGAAGAGGCTAGGTTGTGAAGGGCTTTGAAGGCTGAACAGATAATTGTGTATTTCCCCTGGCATCTATATTAACATTATACCCGTTTGGAAAACTGCTTTTTGGAGATCATCTCTTGTCAGTGGTTTGCCCCCTTGTCCTAGCTACGCTGATGAAAATTGATTTCTTTGTAAAGGCTGAGTTATTTTATGAGACTCATGTTCACTCCTTGGATATTCTAACATATAATGATTAAATGCTACTTCTAACAGTTACTCTGTTCAGGGTTCTAAAGAATTTGGAAAATGTGATTTCAATTAGGTGTCTGCTAAGCATGTATTTCTTGTCTTTATGGATTCGTTGTCACTTTGTCTTTTTGAAATGAGCTCGTTTGAGATCCTCCTGCAGTCTAAGTAAAGATGCTCAGGATGTAGCTCAGCAGGATGGCTTATCCCTTCTGGAAGAACTCATTGGAATTGATGTATTTGAATTTCTTTTCCTACGGCTCTTAGTTCAAATCCTGTGCTGAAGAACATGTGGCCTGAAGGCAAATTGAGCATTACCGAGGTTACCAAACGACCTTTAACAGCTGCTACCTTGTTTAAGAATTCCATGATTGCCTTAGTAGACAACCTGGCATCAAAGGTAATTATTTTCTGACCTAAATTTCCATCTTAATATTTGAT
Source organism: Sminthopsis crassicaudata (assembly GCF_048593235.1). NCBI lineage: Eukaryota > Metazoa > Chordata > Mammalia > Dasyuromorphia > Dasyuridae > Sminthopsis > Sminthopsis crassicaudata. The sequence goes on from NC_133620.1 coordinate 448,545,241, forward strand.
TTCCTCTTGACATGCCTTTCATGTAATATGTGTCTGGTTTGCTTCTTTAGGCAATGACATTTAGCTTTACTCTTCAAATTAAAGCACACTGATTCAAACTGAATGTTATGAATAATACAGTTCTCACCATTATCATTTTTGGCATTGTGGTACGGCACTGCCCAGGCTGGGTGCTATTCTTAAATTTACTTGGGGTTTTCAAGTTACTTTGATAGTTGATGTCTATCATGGTCAGAAAGAAAGTCTTGAAATATGTGCTGTGATCCTTAGTACCTGTGACCTTAATGTCATTTTGTGACCTTGAAGTCACTTAACCTTCTAAATCTCATTTTCCTCAACTATAAACAAGAGGCTTGGACAAAACGACCTCTGAGCTCTAAATCTAAGAAACACTAGAACAGTTTAACAATGAAATTCCCTAATGCTGGTCCAAAGATATCCATGAAAAATAGTTCATGATTATAAGGGATCATTGTATTATCTTTGGAAATAGACTCATACAAGACAAATTGTATGAGTTTCCACGAGCAGGTGGAATCTTTTTATTCTTTTTAAAGTACTGCCATGCTTTGATTTATGCTGTTGCAACATATAGTCTGATGAATGCTTTCTCTTTTCATTGTTTCTTTTGGGGGCTTCTCCTGCTTGACTGATCACCTAAGTCTATTGTCTTTTTTTTTCTATGTCCTAAAATATCAAGCCTTTACTCTAACCATTGTTGCTGACAACTTTGATAAAGCATCAAGCATTCTAGAATTCTTGCCTGTTTTAGCTTCTGTGTGCTTCTGGATAAATCCTCTTCCTATCTCTTCTCTGCTATATTATTATTATTAATAATTGATTTCCATCTGCAATATGTTTGTCATTCTTTCAGAGTTAAAACAGACATATGACTCAAACATATCTCTTGGGTCTCTTAAGGGCTCCTATCACAATGTACATGGTAAGAGATTCTCAGTGAGAAAGATGATGGAATGAGAAAATTGACTCAGAGGCAGGCAATTTGGCTTTTATCCTAGCTTTGCCACTAACTTACATTGTGACCTTGAAAGAGACATTCCCTTTACCTTAGTTTTCTCATCCCTGAATTGAGGAAATTGGAGCATTCACCTAAGGGAACCCTACTAATCTCCACATGTCCTTTGCAGCTCTAATATTTTATGATTCCTTTATAAAAAAAAAAAATTTCCCTATACCTTTAGTTTTTACATCAACATCATTTACTAATATATCCCTTTCCCTCCCCCCCCCTTAGAGAACCATCCTTTGTGACAAACCAAAAAGGGTGGGGAAGGGATGAGAAATTCAGCAAAATTAACATTATCGTCTAAATCTGACATCATAGGCAAAGTTCCACATCTACAGTTCTCAGCTTGGCAAAGCAGGAAAGAAGATGTTTTCCTTTCTCTGGGGCCAAATTTAATCATTATAATTTTCTACCATTTAGTTCCAGTTTTTGTTGCTGCTTTTCTTCTCATTCGCATTCATTAGTCATTGTATATGTGGCTTTTCAGATTCTGCTCATTTGACTTTGCATCAGTTCATATTTATACAATTTTGAATTCTCTGAATTCATGTACATTGTTGATTATTATATCGCAGTGATACTCCATTACTTAGTTTGGCCATTCCCCAATGGGTGGGTATCCATCCACTTTGTGTTGTGTTTTGCTACTACATAAAACATTGCTATGAATATTGATTTCTCTTCCTAGTGTTGACTTTTATGAAGTACGTCCTCCCTGTGGAATCTATGGATCAGCGATTATGGATATTGATTCCAATCTTCCTTAGATCCCGATTATTACCTTTTCTTTTTCTTTTTTAATTTCTGGTTTCAAAAATAGAAAGTCTGTTTTGCTCGCACATTTTAGACACTTTCTTAACATAATTCCAACTCGACAAAATAATTGAGCCTGTTACAGCTCCAACAACAGTGCGTTGGTGTGGCTTTTTTCTATAAACCCTCCAACAAAGGCTATATTTATATTTTTGCCATCTTTGCCAATTTTCTGGATGTGTCATAAAAACTCAAACTATAATATCTTGATGCAAAAAAAAAAAATCAAATTGGTGACCAGTGGAGATGACTATTAATCATTAGTTGACCAGTGTATTGGGATATCATTTGTTGCCATTTCTAGTAAGACCTTGGCTCAGTGTCTTTCTGGCCCAACTCCCATACAGGAAACTCAGTCATATTTTTGAGGTCACAACATGATATTAAAGGCATGATCTTTGTAACCATAGTTTTTAAATTCCAACAAAATTAAAAATCAGCATCTCAACTTAATTCCTTTTTTAAATTATTTTGAATCCTTTTTTTGTTATTTTTTCAGTAGTATTTTAATTTTCCAAAATCAAGTAAGATCGTTTTCAACATTTATTTTTATTTTTTATTTTTTTGCTAAGGCAATTGGAGTTAAGGACTTGTCCAGGGTCACACAGCTAAGAAGTGTTACATGTCTGAGGCCAGATTTGAACTGACTTCAGGGCTGGTGCTCTATGTTACCTAGCTGCCCCTCAACATTTATTTTTGTAAAACTTTGTGTTGCAAATTTTTCTCCCTTTCTTCCTTACCTTCCCCATCCCCAAGATAGCAAACAATCTGATATAGGTCAAATATGTGCAATCCTTTTAAACATATTTCCATATTTGTCACATTGTGCTAGAAAAATCAGAACAAAAGGGGGAGAAATCACAAGAAAGAAAAAATAAATAAACAAAAAGATAAAAAATATTATGCTTCAATGCTCATTCAGTCTCCATAGTTCTCTCTCTGGATGTGATTGGCATTTTCCATCCCAAGTCTGTTGGAATTGCCTTGAATCACCATATTGTTGAGAAGAGCCAAGTCCATCACATCAACTTAGTTTCTTTGCCTGCCAAGATTCATTTGTTACCAACTATAGAACTGTATTCTTCCTGGCCTTAGCTAGCATCTATGTAATATTTTAAGGTTTGCAAAGAACTTTATATGTGCTATTTCATTTGATCCTTACAACAACCCTGGGAGGTCAGTGCTATTTTATCTCCATTTTAACAACTGGAAAAAAACAATTTGTGACTGAAAAAAAGATTAAATGACTTGACTAGGATCACACAAGAATGTAAAAGTCTGAAGCAGAATTCGTACCCAACTCTTCTGACTCCATGCCCCAAACTATCCACTGCACCCCTTAACTGCCCAAGTATTTATAAGTAGTTTTAACTAATCACTGAAGGTTGTTTAAATCATAAGCATGCTCCATAACATGAAATTCCACTTAGGTCACAATTGAGAGTGTCTTGTCCAATACATTCCCTATCATCATTGAACTGAAGAAGCATGATAGGAACTTTGAGAATTTAACAAAGTTTGGGAAAGCTGCTGGTTGGCTAGACTTCCAGTTTTTCAGAAAACTTCTCACCTAAAAGAATATGATTCATCAGGGGTCCTTGGGCTTATAATTAAGGCGTTTGAGTGTTCTTTGACCTCTCTACAAATCCTGCCCAAAGAGCTCTTAGTAGTTATTGAACATGAACATTTAAACATGAAAAAACAAACTAAAGTTACATGATTTATACTAGAGAAACCCTGTTTGAACATACATACACACCTGTGCACCCCTGGAGAGGTGAAAGCCCATAATTTGGGCAGTACTAAGTCTATTACAAAATGGCAGACAACAAAGAAAGTCAGTATTCCAGGTGACCAGCAGACAGAGTTGCATCAGTATGCCTTCAGATTTCAGATGGAGCCATGATTCTTCAAAATAGGGATTCCCTTTATTATCTATATCATCATCCTTGTTTCCAAACTGTCTGAAAATCAAAATCACCAGCAGGATGACCAAAAATAAAGTCTTGGAAGTTCACCAATAGACCAGTTCAGAATAAACATTAATGCAATCATGGGCAATACAGAAGTTGTGCAGGGTTTGGATATTTAGTATATATAAAATCTTGAGGATTGCGGTTGATGGTTATGGAATTCTGGGAAGCAAGAACAACTAATGGTTCCATCCATGGTTCCGCACTCACTGGGGTTTGAGGATGGAAAAAAAAAAAAAAAAAACAGAATCATGAATAGAGACAGGCTTTGTACACAGCAGCTATTGTAACCCCATGACTAAGTTCTATATGTAAAGTGGGAAACAATGCTAAGCATACAGATAATCTCTTAGCCTTATCTCCAAATGCAGAAACAAATACTTGATAAGCAATGACTTCCTCTAAAACAAAGGGCAATAATAGCCGCTTATTCTTTTACTTCTTAGTTCATAATATAGGTACAATGCATTTTGATCTACCTTATATGTTCCTTGTATAATAAGTTACTACCTTCCCTGCTATACGTGACAAAACACATTTCCTCTTCCTTCAGTTGGAGGCCACTAGGCCTCTGTATCACTGCCATTTCTGAAGCCTTTCCAATATATGGAGTAGGAGAACCTTACACAGTAAATGGTTTAAAAGTAATTTACTTGCTTTAGTTCCCACCAATTAATGTCCCAAATGTAATAATATGACCTAAGAAACTGTAATCTCTAAACTGCATTAGAGACCACAATTCTTTTAACCATCAAACATGGTAATAGTTAAACAAAATCTACCGTCCTATAGTGACAGACTGCTTTAGGAATGCAAAGCATGGAGAGTTTTTTAAGGGAAAGGGAAGAAAGGAGATGAGGGTGAATTAAAGGTGTGCCTGGTTCCCATGAATACAGATAGATGATCTCTGAATGGGCTTTGTTTGGATGTTTGTTCAGACGTGGCTAGTGCCAAAGAAAATATATCAACCAATAAAACCTCATTTACCAAATCAAAAACAGTTACACAGATGATGCTCCATCACCAAATGAAAGTTACCCTCCTGTTTAAGTGTTCAAGATAGTTGGGTTAGGAATAGAGACTAGACTTGTTAAAGTTCTCAAGGAAGGGCAGGAGGGCAGAAATTTCCTCTATACAGATTGGAATCCCCTCTGCAATTTCTAATTTTAAAGAGTTTTCTAGAACCCTGAGAATTTCAGTTATGTGGTCTGGATCACACAGTCATGATGGGTCGGAACTCAGATATTCCTGTTGCTAAAGCCAACTCTATTCATTATACCACACTGCTTCTAAAAACTCACTAAAAGATTGTAGAATTAGCTGATTATACCTGCAAATGAAATAAAGTATTCCAAAATCCAAAAATCCACACTTGAGATGTCCAAGTTAGTCCTTAATTTGCCTGATTTCTTAGTGCATCCTTAGCAGAACTGCAAAAATTTCCTTTGGGTGTGTTTTGCTCCTGGTACTAAGGGCTCTCCGTCACAGCATGTCTACATTGTCCTTCTTCATATACCATATTCTACTCCCCCCTCATCCTTAACTGCAAACCTGCCCCTCTTTATCACTTAAACACCCCTGGAAAATCTAGTTTTTCCTTGAAGATTTCTAGGGCTTATGAAAAGAAAAGCTGGTGGCTCTTCTAGGTCTGTTCTTTCTGAACTTGAAATTTCCATTATTAAAATTTCACTTACAAACTTTCTCCTTGACCCCTGTGTTAAAATACACTATTAATTTTATATCTGTTACCTTTTTATGATATTGTTCCATCTTTTACTTCTTAGTATATGTTCATGTATCTTCATTATAAGAGCCTAGTTAACACAGCCCACTGTCATGCACAATTAGGCTTCCAAAAAATAAGAATGCAAAGCATGGAGAGTTTTTTTAGGGGAAGGGAAGAAAGGAGATTAGAAGCCCTGGGTATATCCAGGAGAATAGCTTTGAGAGATTTCATTTTCAGTATTTGTAATGTTTTTGTATAAAAATACAATTTCCCCCCCTCATGTTCCATTAAATTTTAAATTTGGGTTTCCCTACAGTCGGTGCCAGAACTAGAGTTATTGGAGGACAAACAAATAGGTGCTTACTTAGGACTGAAAATGTATTTTACCTCTTTGTATGAATAAGGATAGGACTCAACCTGTGAATTCCTTGATATGAAATTCCTGGATAAGGAAAGTCCCTCTACCAGTGCAGATTGGTACTATCTCTGTGATTTTTAGTCTTGTAAAATTGTGTGGAGCACTGAGAGATGAACAGATTTGCTTGGGATCCTATCAATCAATAAAGGTATAGATGTATGTTCCTTGAAGCCAGATCTTCCTGGTTTTAAGGCTGGCTTCCAACTCATACTGCCTCCCATAGGTACTAAAGTAAATTAAAATATAAAAGCATGCTTAAATAATAGTATGCCTACATTGTGCATTGTTTCAACTAAACAAAATCAGTGATTCTGATCAATCCTAAATATCATTTCCCATTGTTACAGCTTACTGATTGTTAACAAAATGGAGGAATGTGTAGTTTAACTTTAATTGCTTTGGTATCATTTTATAAAGTATTCTTCATAGACCTAAAGAATAAATATAACATCTGGACCAGGACAGATTTTTTTTAATTTATTGTTTAATTATAATAGGAAGTCTTACAAATGGTTTCATTTGTCTAATGTCCATAATACAAACAAACATCATGTCTTTTTTTTTTTTTAAGTATTTTTAGTATTTTTTAAGTATTTTTAAGTATTTAAGTATTTAAGTATTTTCAGAATTTCAAATTTGATGTTTAATTGGGAGGGGTTGATTTGTTCTTTTTCTGGCTTTTTAAAATAATAGCTTTTTTATTTCCAAAATACATACAAAGATAGTTTTCAACCTTGTATTACAAATTTTTCTCCCTCCTTTCCCCTTACTTTTCTTCCCTAAACAGCAAGCAATCCAACATAGGTTAAACATGTGCAATTCTTCTAAATATATTTCCACATTTATCAAAGCATCACATTTTTAGTAGTCACTTTACCATTTTGCATTGTTGCTGAAACATAATGAAAATTAAAGGGGAAAGTATAATTTTATACAAAAGCATCACTAAGTATTTAAAATAAAAGCATCTTGTCCTGAACCTACCCGAAAGCCTTCTACTCCCATATGCTCATTTCCCTAAGAAATTCAGCGGCTCATTTTATGGTTTTAGTTCTTAAAATAAATCTTCATCACCCAGGTAAAACTCACTACACTACCTCTTCAGTTATAAATTACTGTCTCTATGTCATCATCTCTTCAAGGTCTTGCTAAAACATAAATATTATTATTGAGAACCAATGTTCCTGTGGTTATAAGGAAAAACTTCTACTTGAGATTACAGGTTGGGGGGGAGGGGGTCAGTGACAGATATGACAAAAGCATCAATAAAACATTTGAAAAGTTAAAGAAGAAAACCACTGTTTTTTTTCTCTCATTTCCAAGGTCATTGACCCTGTTCCTTCCCATTAGCCTTATTTCCATCAACATCCTCCTAATCCTGAAGATTATTTTAGATTTAGTCTTCTTCTTTGATTCCCTTCTCTTACCATCCGTCAAGTTTTTCTTTTTGTATTCTTCCTCAGCATAACATTTGTTCTCCATTTCAACATTCACCTCACCCAAGCTCTCCTCTCCTCACACTTTCTTTAAAATCTATGGATCAGTTAAAGGTACCTGAAAATGGTTACTTTGGAAGAAGAAAAAGAATTGATTGGGTGGAAGAATAATCATTTCCTTCAAATTTATGAAGGTTTGTCATACTTAAAAGGGATTTAACTTGTTTTGTTTGCCTCCGGAGGACACAAGTAAGAGCAGTGTGTGGAATCTGCAAAAGGGATTAAAAATTTTCCTAATGATGAGCCTGTTTAAAAGTAGAAAGAGTGGCCTGAGGAAGTAGTGAGTTCCCCTTCACTGGAGAGTGTTCAAACGAAGTTGGTGAGATGTGTTATAAGAGGGATTTCTTTTTGGGTACAGATTACACTTAATAACCACTGAGGTTCCTTCCTAAAGTCTAAGAATCTATGATTCTGTGAAATGTGAGTTATTCCATCCTTCAGTATTCAGTTCCAGATATTTTCATTAAATTCCTTCTACCAGGACAATCATTAGTTATTTTAAATATTCTGTTGGATTATATTTCCTGGTTATTTTGGACCATATAATAAGATCATAGATATATAGATGAAAGGAACCCTGTGGGCAGTGCAGTCTAAATCATTCACTTTACACACAAGGAAATGCCCACTTTCATGCCCAGGATCATACCGGCAGAACCTCTCTGTGGTAGGATTTGAACTTACATTTTCTAAATCTAGAGCCAGGGCTTTTTTTCATCTCCATCACACTGCCCAATACAATTTACTTTTTTAAAAAATTCATACATTTCCTTTTTTCTTAGAAGGTTCTGCAGTCTTAGATCATATTACAAGACACACAGTGTTTAGGTTTAGGAAAATGATGGTCCTCTGTACTTTCCCCTAATCACTGCACCCAGACTATCATCTCCATTTGGGTGCTCCACTGTAGGAAGGTTAGCGATAAAGTTGCAGATAACAGATGGGTTTATTTGTCTGGTCTTACTTCAAATGCTTATTACGATGCTGTGCATCCCATAAATACTGACTGAATGAAAGTGGACGTTTGCACATGCCTCTGGGCCTTGGTGCTATTCAGAGCAAATTGATGCAGTCCCCATCTCTAGTATCTTAGTGTGTTTCCTATAATCTCACATGAGTTATGTGTACTGGATTTCATTTTTCACGCACTGTTGTTCAGTCACATCTGACTGTCACCCCATTTGGGGTTTTCTTGACAAAGACACTGGCATGGTTTGCCATTTCCATCTCCAGCTCATTTTACAGATGAGTAAACTGAGGCAAACAGGGTTAAGTGACTTGCCCAGGGTCACACAGCTGATCACTGTCTGAGGCTGGATTTGAATTTATGAAGATGAGTCTTTCTGACTCCAGGCTGATGCTCTATGAACTATGGCACCACCAAGCTGGCACTGCCTTAGTAATGTCCATCATCACCTGACACCTGTACAGTCTAATAATCAGTCCCCCTCCCTCGTCTCTCTCCCCAGAAGGTCTATTCTCCTTTCAGTGGTCAAGTTGATCTTCCTAAAGCACAGATCTGATCATGTCCCTCTTCCCCAAAGTCAATTAATTCCAGTGGCTTCCTGTTACCTCCAGGATCAAATCTAAAACCCTCTGTTTAGCTTTTAAAGCCATTCATAATCTGGCCCCATGTTCTTTTCCAATCTTCTTTGTCTGACTTGCACCCATATAATCTGTGATCCAACAAGTCGTCTCTTTGCTTTCCCTCATACAAGACGCTCCATCCGTGGCCTGGAGCGTTTTCCCCGTCAGTCCCCCCTGCCTAGAGAATTCTCTTCATCTTCTCTTCTGTTTCCTAGCTTCCTCCAAGAGCCAGCCAAAAATCTCACCTTGTTCAGGAAGTCTCTGAATCCCCTTGAATCTTAGTGACTTCCAAGTCTCCATTGTTTTTGTTTTTTCTTCAACTGATCCTTTCTCTCTCTTGTTTTTATAGAGTTGTTTATATATTTTCTTTCCCATTAGATTGGGAAGTCCCACAGAATTTAGCACAGTGCCTGGCATGTAGTAAGTGCTTAGTAAATCTTTCAACTGACTTGAGATAACTTTTAAAGAGGATAAAGTAAGGGTAAGATGGCATGATTTGTTGTTTTTGTTTTTTTTTTTCCCAAAAAAGTATTACAATACTTTAAATATTCTGTTGGATTATATTTCCTGGTTATTTTGGGCCATATAATAAGATCATAGATATATAGATGAAAGGAACCCTGTGGACAGTGCAGTCTAAATCATTCACTTTACACACGAGGAAATGCCCACTTTCATGCCCAGAATCATACCGGCATGAACTTTATTATTGACCACAATAGGTAGAATTTTTAGTATATTAAGCTCAATCAAGTTGATCATTTCTAAAGCAAAAGATTTCAAAAAACATAAATGGACAGAAAGTTGGTTAAATGGAAAGTGTTTTTATCAAGCATCTTATATTTTAGGTGTTTTGCAATGCCTCTCCCAAAAAGCATGAAAGAGCTTCTGCTTCTTAATGCAGGATGGCCATCAGTGACTCACAGGATTCCCCAGCTCCATCAGTGGTATTCAGTAATTACATACAGAATTCCATTTTAACCTCAGCTTTTTAAACTCTTTATAAAATGCTTTCTTAATCTGTTTCCAGTGAATTCTATTTAATCAAAAGTCTTACAGGGGATGTGTTTACAAATCCTCATTAGAGTTATTCTGTTGCAGTTATTCCGTGATGAAAACATTTTTAGACTTTTTTACCATGCCTGTATTTGTATACAGTGATCTCAGAAGGGTGGGTTAGAGCATTTTGAAAAACCAGAGGAAGAAAATGTAGGTAAAGGAGAAAAACATCTGACTCAAGAGCCAGGATCTCCCACAGTTTAAACAGACTACAAATACATATATAATAGACCATAGGTTCCATGGTAACAGGGAACATACCTAATGCTGATTGTCTTGCTTTCTGTTTGTGGTCCTGACTTAGTCACATGTGGCAAATGAGTGAGAGAGAAAAGTCATGGATGTACCGGTCACTAATGTAAAGAGTTGTATTTTCCCCTGAGCCTTTCAAGTTATTTTTAGTATCATAATTAGTTTATGTTTTGTAAAAGGAACATAAAATAACTAGGACTGCCTTAGTCTGGACTTATTCTCAAGTGAAACTTATCATATGCAATTTTTATGTTCTTAGGAACCATATTATGTACGTTGCATTAAGCCAAATGACAAAAAATCCCCCCAGCTGTTTGATGAAGAGCGTTGCCGGCATCAGGTGGAATATCTCGGGCTACTGGAAAATGTGAGAGTGCGGCGGGCAGGATTTGCCTACCGTCAGACCTACGAGAAGTTTCTTCACAGGTGAGCAGGGTTCGAAGTACCTTGTGAACAAGATAGTCTTCCTAATGTTCACATTTCAGATGATGGCAACAAAGAATAAATCCTAGAACCGGTAAAAGATGTCTCTCATCTGTTGGCATGAATGCATCCTTTCTTGGAGAAAGGAGATGAGGTCTTTAAAATTCAGTTCTGCAGGGGACAGCAAAGAGACCGAGATTAAGAAGTTCAAGAATATTTTAAAATAATTTAGAGGATATTTAAAGTATAATATCATTAAATGAGGATTTTTGAACTAAATAAAACATAAACCTTATACAAAACAAAGATTTTTTGTTTACTTTTTGAGGCAATTGGGGTTAAATGACTTGCCAAGAATCACACAGGTAGCAAGCATCAGTATTGTGACCAGATTTGAATGCAGCTCCTCCTGATTCAATGCCAGTACTCTATCCATTGTGCCATCTAACTGTCCCCCAACACTTGTCTCTAAATTTTCACTTTTCCTGATTGAAATCACAATTTAACTTTTAAAAGTAATTTTAGTCTGGCCTTCTTGATAGTCTCTAGCAAGAGTTATCTGCTTGCATTGTCTTGCAAACATAAGAACTTATAAGATTTATAGCCAACTCTCCATAACCAATGCAAAGATGGTTATTTACAGTTCTCACTGTAACTTGTAGAAAATGAATGGAGGTTAAATAGCACATGAGCTGAGTTGGGGAATAGATGGAAGCATTCTCTGGGCCAAACTGGAGTGTGATTAGAATGTTATGATGTGAGGCTCAATCTCTGAGAGGACAGATGGGGAAAGTAAGAGAGACAGAAATAAAGAGCAAGGCTGTTAATGATGAATTACAAACTATATAAATTGTACTCAATCAGCCTTTTTTATTTCTTTGGCTTCCCTCTGCCCTCAAAATTTGCTACTATATTCAAAAGAAAATGAACTGTAGTTCTTTTGTTGGTAGAGAAATAAGTTAGAAAATGGGCTTAATGGGACCCATCAGTAAGTATGAAATTGGAAAGATCAAAAAGCAACCCCTATATCTTTATTTATTTAAAGAAGCACTTTGATTCAGTATTTTACTATGTAATCTATCCCACCAAAGTCATCCCTTTTTTTTTTTTTTTTTTTTTTTTTGGAAGCAATTGGGGTTAAATGACTTGCCCGGGGGTCACACAGCTTGTCTGGGGTCAGATTTGAACTTAGACTCTCCTGATTCCAGGACTGGTGCTATATTCCCTGTGCCACCCAGCTGCCCCCAAAACCATCTATTTTAGATAAAAATATACTTCTGGAAAACTCCAGCTTCCTATGTCGGATGAATCCAGTTTCTGTTTTAAATTCCATGTCACTATAAAGTAACAAAACGAATTCCTCAAGTCACAAATGAAATGGAAATCAATTGCATTACTGATTCATTATGTCCTTCAGTGTTTTTCTATTGCAATCCCATATTCATTCAGAGTCGTATACTTTAATTGAGAGTGGGGAGTGGAATGGAAGCTAGAGCTCCATCAGACCAGCAGACTGTGGTACTGAGAAGACTATGTTTCTCTTTGCTCAAATGAGTATTTTACAGTGATTTCTTGGCTCAAGTTGTGCAGGCTTTTACTAAGGATTATCGGTTTAAACCCAGGTTTCTACCTGTCACTTTCCTTTATCTTCATGTCTTTTATGGAGAGAGACAGATAGGGATTTTTAATGTACCAATGACCTTGAAAGCTTTGGAGGTCTTTGGGGGAGGAAAAGATGCTGTCAAATGGCAGATTTATTCTGAGTTCAGCTTTATAATTAGCAGGACCATTCAGGATGTGATTTGCTAAGGTACCAGGGTCACGCTCTTTGCCTTAGGGAAGGAGAGAAGAGCGACTTTGCATTGATTTGTTAGATAATGGAAAACCTTTAAGAATGATATAGCAGTGTCATCATACGCAGTTTTTACACTATGTCTGAAAATATTTCCAACTTGTTTGGACCATTTTTACCTATAATATTATTCAAATAGTGACACTTATTACTTGGGTTTTTGGGTTATTTTTTTTTTTCTGGTTGCCCTTATCCTTTCTTAATGTGCCATTGTTTAGTTTGTCCATCTCTTTATTTTGTGGGTCATATCATTTGGTTCCCATTTCTAACTCTGTCATCTAGTCTCCTCTCTATCCTGGTGGGTTTATTTTTCCCCATGTATAATTTTTTAATTTTTTATCCTTGTGAATGAAATTATTTTATTAGAGGATGTTGTTTTTGTTACTATATTTTTATAATAGGATTGCTTTTGTTTTGGGTTTTTTTTTAAGGTATGTGCCCTCGGATATTAAATTTAACATTAACTGAAGCATTTCCAAAAACAGGACCTTTCTCCATAACCAATTTTGAAAGTAACAAACCCATTAACATACTACTTATTACTAAGCCAAGGGAACAGGATGCGTTTTGCTTCTATTTTTATGCAGCTGTAGATTCCAGAAGGTCCGTTTTAACTACTCTGCGTATCAGATTCTCTTTTGGTTAAGGGGTTCATCCCCGTAGGATTGCGGGAACATGTGTAGTCTGAGAACATGCTTGTTTCACTGTAATTGAGCTCCTTGAAGGAGACGTGCAATATAAATCCAGGCTGCTAGAATCCCATTTGCTGATATGCTCTCATGCATGCCAGACCCTTGCATTTTGCATTCGCTGCTGTCTCTCATCACTCACATATACTCCAGCCATTTGGAATCTGTCTCCCATTTCCCATCACCGCTAAAGAAATTGCTCTATCGCAGATTAGTTATGAGCTCTCCTTCTCACCAAATCCGACTCTCACCTCAATCACCTGCTATCACCTGTCATTGCATGTCTCTCCTTCCTTTTACAGATAAACTTCTAGGAAAAAAGCTGTCTGTCCTCATTGCCCCACTTCCTCTACTCTCATTCCCTTTTCAAGCTCTTGTGATCTGGCTTTTGATCTCATTACTCAACTGAATCCCATTCTATAAACATACATTCTTGATCTGGGGTACATGAATATTTTTAAAATGTTTTAATGTACTTGTTTCCCACAATCCTCTGTATTTTATTTTATGCCTTTAAAAAGACCATTCTGAGAAAGGGTCCACAGGCTTCGTGGAACTGCCATTAGCAAAAAAGGTTAAGAACCCTGCTGCTGTATACCTTCTCTCAGTGATCTTATCAACCCTAGTGGGTTTAGTTATCATCTGTAAGCAAATATATCACACATCTGTGTATCCAGCCCTTTGGCTACAATGGGCTATGTATCCTCATGGGCTACAGTCATTTTTTTTTTAAATTTATTTATTTGATTATTTTTTACAAAAATTTTATGCATAGGTAATTTTCCAGCATTAACAATTGCAAAACCTTTTGTTACAACTTTTCCCCTCTTTCCCCCCATCCCTTCCCCCAGATTGACCAAAACATGTTAAATATGTTAAAGTGTAAGTTAAATACAATATATGTATATCTGTATGGGCTACAGTCTTGCACACCAACCACATCAATCTCAAATTGAATGTCCCGTAGACATCTCAGTTTCAGCCTGTCTAAGATAGAAATCACAGTCTCCCTGTCACATTGGATAAAGTGTCAAACCTGGAGTCCTGAATTCAAATCCAGTTTTAAGCACTTATTTGCTGTGTAACCCTGGCAAGTGATGTAACTTCTGTTTGCCTCAGTTTAAACATCTGTAAAATAGACATAATAATAGTAGCTGAGTGAGAATGGAGTTTTGGGAGGATCAGTCATTCTTGACCCCTCATTCTTTCTCAGTACTCTCCCTTCATACCCATATCCAATCTGTTGCTAATCTTTGAAACATCTCTAAAAGAAAACTCTTTCTCTCCTGTGATGCTGGCAACCCCTGGTGCAGACCCTCTCTCTTTTCAACATTGTCTACTGACTTTCCTTAAAATCCCAACTAAAATCCCATCTTTTTCTATCACCCTTTCTCAATTTTTCTTAACTCTAGTCCCTTCTATCTTATAATGATTTCCTGTGAATCCTGTATATAGCTTGCTTTGGATATATTTGTATGTTGTTTCCCATTCGATAGTTAAGTTCCTCCAGGGCAGAGACTGGTTCTTACTTTTCTTTGTATCCCCCAGTGCCTGGCACATAGTAGGTGCTTAATAAATGTTTAGTGATGGATTGAAAAGGGATACTATTTGTAAACTGCTGTACAGACCTTAAAAATATTCAATAAATACCAGCTATTATTCTGAATATTCATGTTCCCACTGAGGGAACCATTATCTTTTACAGAGGTAGGAAACCATGAATTTACAGTTATAGAACCCCAAAAAGAACCCCATCAAGTTGTGATTATTACTGTCAAATGTTACAGAAAGGTCAAGGACAAGGAGAGGAAATGGGTTTGATTATCGATCCTAGAGAAGTTTCAACAGAAGCCAAAATGCATATAGGCCTAAAAAATGAGTGGAAAAATGAGGAAGAAATGGAGCTTGAAATGAAAAAGAAATGGAACAGGTTTCTGGGGAAGCTGTCCATTTTTTAGAATGGGGAGACATGTTAACAGATAGGCAAGGAAGATCTTAAAGACATCATCAGTTTTTATAAATGTCTATATCCTTTTATTTGTGGTGAAGTGGAATTTAGTCTTTTATAATAAATCAGGGTTTCTTCCCTTTTAAAAAAATTGAGTTACCTTTTTTATTATTCGTATAGCTTTATTCTTTTCCTAGAGAATTAAACCTAACTTTTTATATTGTGAATTTTAAAATGGGTGGAGTTAAAACTGCTTACCTTTCGTTCATCATAAAACAATTTTGATAACTAAGTTGTGGTGAAATTACAGACATTAAATTGTTTTGTTCTTAAAATGTATAGTCCTCTGATCCTCCCATTCATTAATTCTAAAATATAGCAGATATTTTTAAAGAAATCTTCTTAAAGTGATCTGAGGCTATTAATCATTTTTTTCTTTCCATATCTTGTTGTTGTTTTTTTTAATTGATCAGAAGAAAAATTCAGAATTGGCTTATTTTATACACCATTGACATTCTTAGCATTGATCTAGGGAATCTTAAAAACAATTCTATTATGTTACCTGCAGCTGCCTTTAGTAAAGATGCCAGAAAATAAACAAAACAATTGGATGGCTCCCCAGAAGCACATAAGGGGAAATTTTGCAGAATAGCATCTTTCAACTATGCACTTTCACATGAATTAATTTTATTTCATCTTCACAACAATCCTGTGAGGTCAGCAAAGTATTTACCCTGGTTTATAGAAAGAAGTCAGCTGATAATCGACAGTCAGAATTAGAATCCAAGGCTTCTGATCCCTGTCTAGTGCTTTTTCTGCTTGGCTTTTTTCCCCATCCTTTTTCTCTTTGAAGTAGTTCGGATTAGATTTCCTAAGATTCGGTCTCTGTGATCCTATCTATCTAGTCTTTCTTTTTAAGATTATAGTTGGGGCAGCCAGACAGTACAGTGAATGGAATACGGCGCTGGGAGATAGAAAAACGTTAGTTCAAATCCAGTCACAGTCACTTAACTCTGTTTGCCTCAGTTTCCTCATCTGTACAATGAGCTGGAGAAGGAAATGGCAGTATCTCTGCCAAGAAAACCCCAAATGGGATCACAAAGAGTTAGACACGTTTGAAAAAATGACTGAACAACAGCAAAAAGATAGGGATAAGTGTCAAAAGAGCATAGAAAGCACTTGTTTTAGATAGAGAGGTATTTGTTTTAAGGTATTCTCTCCTGATACTGGTCGATATGCCCTGTTTCAAGAAAATTGGATGTGTCGCTTCTATTCATCCCTTTCTCTCTATTCCCTCCGCCTTAGTCCAGGACCTCATTACCTCCTACCTGAACTATTGCAGTAACCTTCTAATTGGGCTCCCTCTCTGCCTGAAGTCTGTCACCATTCCATTTCATCTTCTATCCGGCTGTCAGAGTGATTTTCCTAGGGTCGACATCTGACCATGTCACTCCTTTATTTTAAAAAACTCCAACAGGTCCCTGTAACTGCCATGATCAGCTATAAAGCCTTCTGTGTTAGCATTTAAATCCCTTCACAATCTCAACCTTTCCTTTCTTTCCATTGTTCTTACCCTTGACACAAACTTGACAGTTTGATAACCCAGGTGTTCTTCCTATTTCTCACACTAAACCCTTCATCCCTGCTCTCTGCCTTAATGAAAGCTCTCCTCTTGGCCCAGAATGCCCTCCCTCCTCACTTCTGCTGGCTAGCTTTCTTGGCTTCCTTCAAGACTCAATTCGAACCCACCTTTTCTAGGAGGCCTTTTCCCATTACCTTCTGTCTGTGCTGGATGTATCTTGTCCATACCCATTTGTTTTTTTTTAATAGTTTTTATTTACCAGATATATGCATGGGTAATTTTACAACATTGACAATTGCTAAACCTTTTGTTCCTATTTTTCCCCTCCTTCCCCCCGACTCCAGATGGCAGGTTGACCAATACATGTTAAATATGTTAAAGTATAAATTAAATACTATATATATATATATACACACACATATATATATATATACACACATTCAATATCCATTTATTTACAACTTCACTATTAAACTATGAACTGATTGAGACCAGAAACTATTTTGACTTTTTCTTACATCTCCATATTTAGCACAGTACCTGGCACAAGGAAGTACTTAACAAATGCTTATGGGCTCACTGACTATGAAATATTATTATTTGCATTATAAAAGAATACTTTATTTTATAAAATAACTTACTAGAATACAAAATTTTACATGATTGCATTTACAGAAACTTATTTTACATGCCAGTTCTTGGTAGTCTGATTAGTGCAATGAGAGGCAACATGGCAGACAGGGAGCTGGCTTTGGGAGCCAGAAAGGGTTGCAAAGCCCTGCCTCTTATATATAATGGCTGTATGACCTTGAACTTTACTTAATTCCTCGGTGTACTAGGTAGTTCCTTAACACTTTACATTACAGACCTGGATAAGTGGAGGGATTATCACTTACAGTTTTCTGTGTTCCCCAATGTGTTCCCTCTGCATTCCCCAATGCAATATTACCTATAATGCCTCCATCCCTCTGCAATACCAACATCTAGTCATAAAGTTCAAATGAGAATCATGAATGCAAACTGCTTTGTAAATCTCAAAGTGCTATGCAAATTCCAGCCATTAGTCATAGAAATGGGACTAAAATCTCAGAATCCATCCTACAATCTAATGGAGGAGAATTGAAGTAGAATAAGAAATATACATGGGTAAATATGAGCTGAGAAAGTCACTCAGTAAACATTTATTATATTTTTATTGTGTGCCCATCACTGTGCTAAATACTGGAGAGACAAAGAAGGCAAGCGACAGTCCCTGCCTTCAAGAAGTGTACGGTCCAATGGGAGGGACAACCTATGAGCAACTGTTTCATAACAAGAGTACAAGAAGGTTACTGGAGTTAGAATTACTGGAAGCAGAGATGAGAGACAGCCAGTGAGAGTGCCTGGTCTGGAGATGGAGTGTCCGTTCATGGAAAAGTTAAAAGCCCGGTGTCTCTCAGGACTGTGTAGCAGGGGGCAGGGAAGGCGACAGAGGGAAGAAGGAGTGTAAAATGTAGGATGCCTGGAAAGTGGGGAGCAGAGTATGTGGGACTTATATTCAGGAAAGTGGAGATCCAGGTCTGATGATTACTCAGAGATGAAATTCAGACAGAAACATATGAAGAGAGAAGGGATAATTGCCTACCAAAAAAAATGTAAATATCCAAGCCTGGAAAGATGGGGAGCAGAGTAGGTCGGATTTATATTAGGAAAAACGGAGATCCAGTTCTGATGATTACTCAAGGATGAAATTCAGACACAAACATATGAGGAGAGTATAAATATCCAGAGAGCTCAATGACCAGCTTAGATCTTAAAAAGACACGTGGAAGATGCGGTTAGCAGCAGATAATGGAGGATGAGTGCAAAAGCTTGACATGGTTCTCTAAGGACATGTTCAGAGAGAGTGGCTAGAGCTCTCAATGAGTAGAGACTCATAGGGAAAGAAAAGAGAAACTAAAGTAAGGGCCTAAGCTATCCAGCAGGAAAGAAGACTTGTTGTTCCACATGAGTGGGACCATCCTCATGAACCATGAGGAAAAGGTGGTCCTGCTCCTCAATTTGAACTAGGAGCCTAATAAAAAGGACAAAGAGGGAGCTGAAGCCCCAGATAAGAAAGGTGTTAGGAAGAGAACACTTAGATGCCCCTGATGAGTATGAGTTCAGGACCAGACAAAACTCATACCAAGATATTGAAGATATTGCTGGCTACAACTGTGGAGTCACTATTTGTGAACCAGAAGAGTTCATGGAGGACAGTGGACAGCAGCGCGAGTCAAGAAAAGAGCAAATATTTTTAGATTTTAGAAAATAGAAGAGAACAAAGTTGGCAAACCACACGGTCTATTCTTGGACAAATTCTAGAATCCACTACTAAAAGGATCACCTAAATGATGAGTATGGACCCCTAAAGAAGAAAGAGAAAGCGTTCTAGCAGGATGGGCAGAGTGAGAGGTTGGGAAGAAGCAGAGCACTTCAGTTCCTCCTTGTTCGGTTGCAGGTTGGACCAGGAGCTCTCTGTCTGGGATCCCTTCTAGCATCAGGATTCTATACATGGCAGTAATGGCATTAAACCATAATCACTGATGTGCAAAAGCCCTGCAATTTTTAACAAACCACAACTCAGGGTGATTCCGTGATATGACACAGCAAACAAAAAACATTAAGGAAATTTTTCTTGAGGGGAAAAAGGAGAGGATTAGACTTGTGATTTCATCAATGTAGGGATTGCCAGACACTAAGATATTTTCATCAGTTTGATTCAAGAAATACTAAATTTCTACAGGGCAAAAGAGTCTGGTGTTGGAGATAAGAAGAATAATGAAAATTATCATTGCCCCTCTTTTCAAGGAACTTTCCATCTGGAAGAGGATTGAGATGGTATAAGACATGTGCACAAGTATGATACAAGAGTACTAGGTGGTACAAATGGATATGGGTCTGGAGACAGAAAAATCTGAGTTCAAATTTGGCCTCAGACACTTACTGGCTTTGTGATCCTGGGCATGTCATGTTTACCGTATTTACCTTAGCTCCTCATAATTATAAAGTGCTTAGTATAGTGACCTGGCACATAGTGTTATCTACCATCAGTATTATTGTAGGACTTACAGTAGGGAAAATAATGATTCAGCCCAGAAAATTTGAAGAGAAAGAGGTTAGTTCAGTGCGGGAAAGGGAGGAGCTTTGTACAGAAAGTAGCGTCCAAGCTGGCCTTTAAGGGAAAAGGATTTCAACAATCAGGGATGCAGAGAGAATAAATTCAAAGTTTCAGAGGGATGATTTGTATGAACATGGGACAGTAAAAGAAGGCAGAATGATATTAGGAAACAAGTAATTTAGTTTTTTTTTTTAATGGAAACAAGTAATTTAGTTTTATTTGGAATGGAGCAAAGTAGTATAGGGTGGAAGAAGCAGGCAGGCTTCAGTGTTAGATTAAAGATTAAAGACAAATCTCAGAAGGTCTCATGTATCAAGGTAAGGAAGTTGGATTTTATCCTGTCAGCAATAGAAGAACACTAAACTTTTAGAGAGAGAGAGAGAGAGAGAGAGAGAGAGAGAGGGTGAGAGCTTTGCACTAGAGAAATTAATTTGGCAGCTGTGTGAAGGATGGAGTCAGGAGGGTAGAGTTTGGTTGGAGATAGACTGATTAATAGGCCCTTTCAGTCATCCGATGGAGAGGTAATGAGGGCCTGAGCTGAAGTAGGAACAGTCTTAATGAAAGGGAGAAAATGAGCATGAAAGATACTATATAGGTATTCAAACAGAATTTGGCAACTCTAGATAGAGGGAGGTGGGGAGAGATATGAAAAAATGGAAGAACCAGAGATAACTTTAAACTTTTTTTATTATATTGTTTTTTTCCCTTTTATTGTTTTCTTTTTCCTGGTTATACATGCACATTAATTTTTAATACATGTTTCTTTATGAATCATGTTGGGAGAGAAAAATCAGGACAAAAGGGAAAAACCACAAGAGGAAAAAAATAATCCAAGAAAAAAAAGTGAAGATAGTACGTATTGATTTACATTCAGTCTCCAAATTCCAAACTTTTGAACCTGAATGACTAGGCAAAGTTGGGAAAAAGGGCAGGTTGGGAGAGGAGGAAAGGGGAAAAGAAAGGATTAATTTTAGAGATACTGACTTTGAATTACTCATGTGATCTCAATATGGAAATGTTTAACTTCTACTGGATCTGCTAGATTGACATTTAGAAGAGAAAACAGAAAGTATCTATTTCTATTATCAATTTCTTATTCATATTAATGTCTAGGATTTTTTTGCATAGAAATGATTATCATAATTATGGGGACTGATGAGATCCCTAATGTCAAAGACAGAGTAGAAGGCCAAAAAATGAGAGAGCCTTGGGGCACATTTGTCCTTGGTGGGTGGGAGGAATAAGGTGGGCCATTTAAGAAGATGGAGAATGCATTCAGAAAGAAAAGAGAAGCCAGGGAGAACTGCACCACAGAAATCACTAAAGTGTCATTAGATATTAGAGTTTCACTTAAAGGAGGGAATAGTCAAAAGGGTCAAATATTAGTGGTCTTGTAAGGTGTTCGTTCCATCATCCTGCTCACATTTGCAATGCAGTGTTTCTTCCTGAGCACTACCAAAGGGCTGTTGACTAATTGGAGTTATTCCAGAGCACAATGACCAGAATTTTGAGGAGTTTAGAAAATATACCATAAGTACAAGGGTTGGAGGAACAAGAGATGCTTAAACTGAAGAAGAAGAACTTAAGTTGTCATGACATATACATAATATTTGAATTTTTATCCTGAAAAAGTAGGATTTATTTTATCTTCTGCTTGGACTTGGAAGTTAAAACAAGGAGTAATGGATAGAAATGGTAAGATTTTGACTCCATGTTAAAAGAGAAAAAAATTAGAATTGTCCATAAGTGGACAGTAGATAATGAGTTCTTTATCTGTGAAAACTGGTATAAATTCCAGATGACTGGGGTGTTCATGTTTTGACCGGGAATTGGACTGGTTGATGTTTGAAGCGTCTCCCGATTTGTAAAATTGTGTGATTCAATAAACCTTTGTAACTAGATTATTCATAGGATTTAGAGCTAAAAGGGACTTTAGGGATGATTTGATACACAGATGAGGTTCCTTGCTGAATAGACAAGGAGGATTTGAATTTAGGTTCCCTTCACTCCTTATCCTGCCCTCTTACCATTACCTCATGCTGCCTTTTCTTTCTTTGAACTCTTAGATAGTAAAGCTACCTAATTAAATTCTATATAAACAAATATAGATACACTTTTTTCCCATGTCTTCTCAGCACATATGCCTTGGAGTTCCTTTAAACTTTTCAGGATCATATAAAATCCCCGGGCTTTCTCGTTTATATTCTAGCAATCACTGGAGTAAAATACATTAAGCTTCATAGAAGATTCTTTTGGTAGTCTTATGAGAGCACAAAGATGTTATTTTCCTGCAAAGCTTCCTCTACAGACTCATTATTCAATTAGTAAGCTATAGAAGGCTATAGAGCCTTCCTCTGATAAATGTTAAGCTTAGTGAATTCCTCTTGCTTCTAAAATAAAATACAGATTCCTCTCTTTGGCTTGTAAAAAAGCCTTTTACCACCTGGTCAAAACCTGTTTCCAGCCTTGTTGTACATCACTTCATTTCCCACTCTTTAATCTATTCCACAATGACTTTGTCATTCCTACAAGGAATGTCATCTCTGCTGTCTTTGCTCTTCTCTGACTATCCCCCATTCTCCCTCTCAGAGGGAGAAAGCCAGAGTACGCCAGAGAAACCTAGCTGGAAACTCGCTCTGTCCATTTCTTCCAGCTATCTCGAACCCCTATCCAAGCTCACTTCTCTACCTGCAATTGGAAATTATAAGGTGTTGTGTGACCAGGAATAGAGTAGATACTCCTCCCTGGAAGGGTACAGGAAGTGACTTTTCAATGCTAAGTAGATGAATAGGATGACAATTACTAGGGATTTTTACCTCCATCTTTTAACTTTGAAACCATTGCTTAAAACTAGCTTTTCATGTTGCTCTGGTTTTCTTTATTTTTTTTTCTTTTTAAAATTTATTTTATTTTTAATTTATGGGAAAAAATAAACATTTTCACAACAATATAATTTTTTAAATTGTCCTTGTAACTACAAATCTGTTATGTACAACTTGCTATTCTTTTTAAATATATAAAGATGCTGTGTAAGTTTTTTTTTCTTATTCTTTTCCAACCCCCTTGAAATGGCCATCTTTAGGCTCAAACACATAGTCACTATATTTTCATTTTTCTTTCCCTATATTTTCTTGTGTTGTATTCTTCAGTGCCACATGGCACAAAGTGCATTGGGGTCCATTCCAGTTGTTGTTTTTTAAAGAGATCATTTCTTTAAAAGACTTTTAGACCTCTTATCCCTAACCCTTATTGGATGACAAGTTCAGGCTAATTTTTTTTCTTTTTTCTTTTTGTTTTTTGAGCTTTTTTTATTTTTAAAATACATGCAAAGATAGTTTTCAACATTCACCCTTGCAAAACCTTGATACAAAGTTTTCTCCCTCTCTTCCCCTAACCCTTTCCTTAGATAGTGAGTAATCCAATAGATGTTAAACATGTGCAGTTCTTCCGTACATATTTCCACAATTATGTTGCACAAGAAAAATCAGATCCAAAAGGGGGAAAAATGAGAAAGAAAACAAAATGCAAGTAAACAACAATAAAAAAAAAGTGAAAATACTATGTTGTGATCCACACAAAGTCCCCACATCCTCTCTCTGGGTTCCATGCTAATTTTCACAACAGATTTTGAAATAAATAACATTTTTAAACTCTTCCAGATCTTATAGGGTCAAGATTCTCCGTAACATAAATGCTTGTGGTTTACCTAGGTACAAGATGATCTCTGAATTTACCTGGCCCAACCATGACCTCCCTTCAGACAAGCAAGCTGTGAAAAAACTGATTGAAGGCTGTGGTTTCCAGGATGACGTGGCTTATGGAAAGACCAAAATTTTTATCCGAACCCCCAGGACACTTTTCACCTTGGAAGAACTCCATGCTCAGATGCTTGTAAGGATTGTCCTCTTTCTGCAAAAGGTAATTGTGCCTTCTCCATTTAAACAGAATACCAGT
This sequence comes from Sminthopsis crassicaudata, assembly GCF_048593235.1. Lineage (NCBI taxonomy): Eukaryota > Metazoa > Chordata > Mammalia > Dasyuromorphia > Dasyuridae > Sminthopsis > Sminthopsis crassicaudata. The sequence goes on from NC_133620.1 coordinate 448,569,179, forward strand.
TTTCATATCCATAACAGTATGTGGGAATTCTCTTTCTAAATTATTGATTATTTGGATAAATTCTGAGAAACTTCCAAATGACCCCACCCTCCCCAACTTCATTTTTCTCAATTACCAAATGAAGGAGCCGTATTAAATAACTCCACAGTCTGGGGGCAGCTAGGTGGCGCAGTGGATAGAGCCCGAGCCCTGAATTCAGGAGGACCCGAGTTCAAATCTGGTCTCAGACACTTAACATTCCTGGCTGTGTGACCCTGGGCAAGTCACTTAACCCCAGCCTCAAGGAAAATAAATAAATAAATAACTCCATGGTCTCTTCCAGTTGGAAATTCTCTGATCTCTTCCTCTTCTAATATCAAATAAGAAGCATTTATCAAGTGCTATCTGTGAACCTGATAAAGTGCTAAGTGCCAGAGATCCCTGTAAGCTCCTAGTATCTTTTCCCAAAGATACCATGCTGTATCTTCCTTTTCTGCATACTTAACAAATAAAAACAATAAAAATAGCAAACATTTATATAGTATTTACTGTGTGCCAGGCATTGTGCTGCACGTTTTACAATTATTTCATCAGCTCCTTGGAACAGCCTTCAACAGTAGATGCTATTAATATTCCCATTTTACATTTGAGAAAATTGAGGCGAACCGAGCTTAAGTGATTTGCCTATAGTACACAGCTTAGAAGTGATTAAAGGCTCCATTTGAACTCAGGTCTTTCTGATTCCTGGCCTGGCTCTCTCTAGGTTGATTAAAATCTCCCTGAGATCAGGCACTATTTATCACCAGCACAGTTGCCTGGCATATAGTAGGTACCTAAGAAGGTTTATTTATTGATTTTTGTGTTTCTATTTCTAGCACCTAGCATAGAGCCTGGCACAGCATATACACTTAGTAAGTTTTTGATTATTGGTTGCTTAAAGAAGCCACATCCTTGAGAACTACATAAAATTATTAAATTTAACTGCATTAGATTAAACTGTAAATTTTGATTTTTGCTATTTCTTTGTGATTTATTCCCTGAATTTTTTTCTTTCCAAATGGGAGATAAAACCAGTCAGTCTTTTAGAATATGTATAAAAGCAGCTCTTATCCTTCAAAAGATTTAAAGTCACGTTAAAGCATTTTCTCCCAAAAGTCCCTCCATCCAATTGTCTGAGTACCCCTTATTTTTATGAATCACACAGAATAAAAAAAGTGTAAAAGGAATCACACACACACACACACACACACACACACACACACACACACACACACACACACACACACCCTTTTTAAATCACCAATCCAGCAAAGTTAAATGTGTTTTTTAATGGCTAGAAAATCAAGCAGGACAGACAGCATAAGTCCCTGGCTCTCTCTAATAAGGGATCCTCCTTGACTCTCTTTTTGTTACAAAATAAATCTTTATGTACTCCTAAGAAAATATACTTTTTCCTGTATTTTTATTTTTTTGAAGACTGCCATAACTAAGTAAACAGCCCTTTACAGCTTCTGGGAGGCTGCAAGCTCTTTTAAGTGGGCGTTCATATGACAGTGGGAAAAGGGCAAACCTCGAAGGCAGGAAGACCAGAGTTCAAATCCTGACTCTGCTGTGTACTGCCTGTAGGACCAGGACAAATGACTTGAGGTCTCCGTGTCCCAGACAATCATGTAAGACTATGAGTTATGAATGAGTTGCCTCTCTGCCAGTGAAGGAGTCTCCATGCCAGGGAAGCTCTATAATAAATGAATCACATGTTTAGATCCTCCTTTATGAAAGAAAGAAAGAAAGAAAGAAAGAAAGAAAGAAAGAAAGAAAGAAAGAAAGAAAGAAAGAAAGAAAGAAAGAAAGAAAGAAAGAAAGAAAGAAAGAAAGAAAGAAAGAAAGAAAGAAAGAAAGAAAGAAAGAAAGAAAGGAAGGAAGGAAGGAAGGAAGGAAGGAAGGAAGGAAGGAAGGAAGGAAGGAAGGAAGGAAGGAAGGAAGGAAGGAAGGAAGGAAGGAAGGAAGGAAGGAAGGAAGGAAGGAAGGAAGGAAGGAAGGAAGGAAGGAAGGAAGGAAGGAAGGAAGGAAGGAAGGAAGGAAGGAAGGAAGGAAGGAAGGAAGGAAGGAAGGAAGGAAGGAAGGAAGGAAGGAAGGAAGGAAGGAAGGAAGGAAGGAAGAAAGAGAAAAGAGAGAGAGAAAGAGAGAAATAAAGGAGGAGAGAAAGAGGGAGGGAGGGAGGAAGGAAGGAAGAAAAGGAAGGAAGACTCAGGATAATAATCCAAGGCAAAAAAAAATTAGGAAGTTTGGCCAAATTTTCTTATTATTTAGCCTCTTACGCAGGCAGGTGCTTCTTTCTTGAGCAGCTGTAGGTATGAGGGTACTGTTGTTTAACTTCCTTTATAGAATTATGTGGATAAGGGGAAATGACAGTGGCACTAGGAAAAAAAAAAAAAGAAAATGGCACTGGGGTCTACCCACTATCCCTCCTTTTTGTCTATCAGTTCCCTTCATTGAAACCCTAGTCATTTTTGAAAGTGCAACTTGAATCATAGGTTCATCAGAAAAAATGATGGGAGACCCTGGCCTTCTTGTCTCCTTCCAACTTATGTATTAAAAAACAAAAAGCAGTTAGTGGTTTTGCAGCATCAGTTAGCCAGTGGCAACTTGTTAGATGTAAGGGGTGCAGAGTCAAGGGAGCAGCAGCTGTGAGCTCTGCTGAGCGTCTGTAACTGTGCTCATTTTGTTCTAATTAGGGTAATTTAGCTTTTCTTCCTGGTTTATACAATTGACTTTTTCTTAGAGGCTTACTGCAAAGCTAAGTCTAATTTGGGAGCTTTTTGCGTTCCAAAGTAACTGGCTTTATTATTGGTATATAGGGCATGTCTTGGTTCTTCCTGTGGTGTCAGGATTCTGTACCTAAGTCAGAAGTTCCTAAATAATCATAGAATTCATTTTTAGCAAGTGAAAGAAATAAGGATTTCCTGTTTGCCTTGACCAGATTAGCTCACTGCAAAATGCCCTTTGTTTTTTATGGTGTCATCTATTTGCTTTTAAGGAGTCAGATAATTTGACCAATAAAACCTCCCCCTTATAAATTAGAAGAAGGAAATTAGTTGGAAGTTTGCCTAATCTTTAAAAAAAGATTTTCTTGGGAGTTGTCAATTGGACTCCTATTTTTAAAAAAGCCAAAAAACACATAGTTATGATGGACAAATCCTGTGGCCAAGGCTTAAAGAAGAGAAATCAGCGCAGTCATCAAGATAATAAAGTTCTTGCCTTCTAGCTTTCAGAACCTACACTGATTCACTCTCATCCATTAGCCCTCTTAGTTTGTTCTCTTGGGTTTGTTAAGTATGACTCTGAGAGATACAGGAGATGGGATGCACAGGCTGTTCTGAAAGAGCTCTTTGATGATGGGGATTATGACTCAAAAAGAAAGGGATTACTGGATCAATAAACTGCCTTTGTCAGTTTGGTGGCAAAAGGATCAGGTGCTCTGGTGATATTTATAGTGTATAATTAAATGCCCTGTGAAGCAAGCATGTCTAGCAAGTCCTTGATTTGGTTTTGTCTTCTCTTTCTTCAGTCCTATTCTTTGGGTATTTTTAGGCCTTTTGTTATCACCTATGAAGGTTTTTTCCCCCTAACCTTACTCTTTCCCCCCCCTTCCTTCCCTTTTCTCCTTCTTCTCACTCCTTCCTCCTCCTCCCTTTTCCTATCTTCTATTCCCTGTCCCTTTTCTTCTTTTTCCCTCCTTCCCTTCCCTGTCCCTTTCCTTTGATTTCCCCCCTTCCTTATCTTCCCTTTTCTTCTCCATTCACTTCTTCTCCTTTTCTCCCTTTCTATTCACTCCATTCCTTCCTTTTCCCTCCCTTCCCCTTTTCTTTCTTCCCTTCCTTTAACTTCCCACATTTACTTAGTACATAATTTATTCAAAGCACTATGTAAGGACAGTATTATAAGTACTACAGAGAAAAACAAAACAGTTTTTTCCTCTCCTAGAACTTTTAGTTTCATTGAGAAGATTTCCTCAGAGAAATCAAGTGCCCTGTATGTAGTGCATGCTCAAATTGGGTATTGGACTGAATAATTCTTTTTCTCCACTGCTCTCTTAGCTTCATTATTTATTTATTTCAAAAAAGGGAACAGAATAGCTTTCTCATGAGTTTGCCACTGGGAAATTTGTGATTTTGCTTACTTAGTATTGAAAGAAAATGCTCTTAATGTCTTCTGTGTACTTACCAAATGTACATCAGCATATGCATTATTTCATATTAGAGTTGTTGGCATTTGTATCACATATCCCTTCTGGGTTGTTGTTCATCCCTCATTCTTGAAGAAAACCAATGACCTCACAAACATGATGTCTTAATTTGTGAGACTTGGATTTGGGGAAGCAGAAAAGCACGAAGCTGCCAGCCTAGCTCTTCTCCAGAGGCCTCAGATTCCAGCGGCAAGAAAAGGTCAATATGACTGGCATCAGTCCAGGATGCAGTAAGTGACTTTTTAAATTAAGGTTTGTCTGAGGCAACACCCATTCAATGACTAAGGGCTGGGTAAGAAGTGAAGCAACTTTCTGCATTGCAAGTTCCATGAAAGCAGGAGCTATGTGTCTTCAAACTTTGTATGTACTCTGCATCTAGACCAATGCTTTATACCTAACAATTGGTGAACTGTATGTCCATTAAGTTTTGAATTTAGTGATACCAGAAGGGTCATATAGGGGAAATGCAAAGGGAATCTGGCAGCCAACAGATTTTTCTTTGAGTTCTTATCAGTAGCAAGTTTAGAATAAGATAAATAACCCTGAAGAAACTTTTATCCAGTTACTTAAAAAGCAAGATGTTGTTTTTAGATGTTATGTTTTTTATTTTGAAACTACAACTTTTTGTTGAAGTATTACCCACAACTCAGTCACCTATGTACCCAGAATCATTTCTTCTCCTGGCTGTGCTTTTGATTCTCCAGACTTAGTTACTACAACTCAGCTGCCTTATAATCCTAGAGCATCCTTCCTTATGCTGTGACCCACTTTCCTGTTTGATGAGTTCCTTTAGGGGGTCTCCATTTGGGGAATGGGTTCAGACCAGCCATGATTCATCCCTCCTCTTGGCTATGCTTCTGCCTCTCTAGACTTTGCCACCATTCCCCTATACTTTGCCTCTCCAGCTACTTTTCAGCTCCCTTTTTATAAAATGTTGGCTGTTCCTTTTAAAATGTAATCTCCTTATACTTTAACGTGTTTAACATGTATGAGACTGCCTGCCATCTAGGAGAGGGGGTGGAGGGAGGGAAGGGAAAAGTTGGAACAGAAGTGAGTGCAAGGGACAATGTTGAAAAATTACCCAGGCATATGTTCTGTCATTAAAAAACTATAATTAATTAAAAAATGTAATCTCCTATTTGTGGAAGCATGTATAGAGGAAATGCACATGTTTAACATATATTGGATCACTTGCAAAATGGGGGAAGAGGGGGAAAAGGAGGGGAAAATTAGAACATAGGGTTTTGTAGGGGTAAATGTCGAAAATTATCCATGTATATATTTTGAAAATAAAAAGCTATAATTTTTTTAAATAAAGAAAAAAATGTAATCTCCTTGAGGGCAGGAACTGTCCTTTTGCTTGTATTTTTGTCCCCAGTACTTAGCACATAGTATTTGTAATTGCTTGTTGCTCACCTGTTAGTCCATGGCAGAGGTGAGCTACTGGCCTGTAGCTTACCTGGATGTAGAAAAGGTTTATGGAACATGTTGTACAATTGTTAGGCTTGTTCCAAAATTGCAGGTCTCAACTTTCCATCTCTTTCAGATTTCAGATCAAACAATGGATGGTTGTTGCTGCTGTTCTGTTGTGTGGGACTTTTCATGACCCTCTTGGGGTTCCTTGGCAGAGATTCAGGAATAATTGGCCTTTTTTTTCTCCAGCTAATTTGACAGATGAGGAAACTGAGGCAGACAGGGTGAAATCACCCAGCTAATGAGTGTCTGAGGCTGGATTTGAATTCAGAAAGATGAATCTTTATAACTCCAGGTCCAGCATTGTACCACCTAGCTGCCTAAACAATAATATTTGTGAATAATGTGTCCAACTTGTGAAACAGCAAGACGTATCAACTCGGTCCTTCTTACCTCTCCACCATGTTGTAAGCTCCCTGGGGCTGTTGACAAGACTCTCACAGCTTACCTTCCAGTTTAGTTATGAGCCTGCTATACTACCTATAGCAAGCACAAGCTGGGTGGATGAGTCCAAAACCAAACAGGAATCTTTAACATCTAATGGACAGTCTGTCTTTTGTGGTAACTGAAAACGTGGACATGCTCAAACAGAAAATGCTATAATTGTCATCTTACAAATCTTCATTCACACAAGACTCCTGGGGCCTGGTGGCCCCATTCTTCCCTGCCCATCTTCCTAATTAAAGAAGAATACTAGCTTAATTGCTCAGACTCAACAGTTTGAGGGCAATTTTCAAAACTGTGATGGGGAAGAAAGGGAGGAAATAGAAAGAAGAGAGAAAAAAAATCAAGTTGTGTAGAGGAGTGATCATAGACTAGACTACTCTACTTCTCAGGATTGAATAGGGATCTTTCTCCTTTTGACATAAGAATATAATTATTGGTGATCATCCATCAGAAAGGAAGTTGACTGTATGACAGCTAAGAAAAACAAAACTTAGCTTAATTTTTTTTTTTAGTAACTCAGAAGAATCAAAGAATCTGAGTAGGAAGACACCAGAGAAGCCATTATATCTAACCTCTATATCAATTTTCTCAAACTTTCTGGTCTCTGGATATTTTTGCATCCTTAAAAATTACTGAGGATTCTTTTATACTTTAAAAAGTATTAAGGACCTCAGAGAGCTTTTATTTATTATATAAGATATATCTATCAATATTTACCAAATTAGAAAGTAAAATCTGAATTTTTCAAATAATTAGTTGAAAAATAATAGTGAACCTGCTATTAGTTACACAAATAACATATTTTATGGAAAAAAACTTATCCAAAACAAAAACATTTAGTGAGAAGAATGGCATTGTTTGACACGGTTTTTTTCCCCCAAAATCTCTGAAATGCTTGGCTTAATGTAGATCTTCATATCTCCTGCATTCCATCTATTGTGATCTGTTGTTTTGATGGAAGAATATGAAAAAAAAATCCAGCCTCAACTAGATATGTAGTTGGAAAAGGAAATATTTTAATAGGCAAATAATATCCTACTATGGTTATTAAAATAGTTGTGGCCTTACAGCCCCTCAAAAAAGACCCCCCAGGGGACTGTGAATAACATTTTGAGAACCACTGCTCTGAACAAGAATTTTATCTATCTGACAAATCATCATCCAACCTTTATTTTTCTTTATTCAGTTTTATTTTCAGTTCTAAATTCTGTTACTCTTACCTCCCTCTCCCCTACCCATTGAGAAGGCAAGAAAAATAAAACCCAAGGGGCAGCTAGGTGGCGCAGTGGATAGAGCACCAGCCCTGAATTCAGGAGGACCCAAGTTCAAATCTGGTCTCAGACACTTAACACTTCCTAGCTGTGTGACCCTGGGCAAGTCACTTAACCCCAGCCTCAAAAATAAAATAAAATAAAATAAAACCCATTACAAATACGTAGTCATAAAAACAACTTCTGCATAAGCCCTGTCCAAAAAAAAAAAAAAAAAAAAGAAACAAGAAAATATACTTCACTCTGTACTCTGAGTTCATCAGTTTTCTCTCCAGAGATGAATGTTTCATCCTGAGTCCTTTGGCATTGTAGTTGGTCATGGTGTTGATCAGTTACTAAATTTTCCAAAATTTATTATCTTTATGGTATTAATGACACTTTATAAATTGTTATCCTGTTTCTGCTCATTTCACTTTTCATCAGTTCTTACAAGTCTTCCCAAATTTTTCTGAAACAATTCCCTTCACCATTTCTTATAATACACTAGTATTCCATCACATTCATCTCATAATTTTTCCATTCATTCCTTAACTGATTAGGCATTCTCATGGTTTTTAATTCTTTGCTATTACTAAAAAAAAAAAAAAAAAGCTATTATGATTCCTTTTGTACATATATGTTCTTTTCCTCTTTATTTTATCTTTTTGGGGATATATATCTGGTAGCAATATTGCTGGGTCAAAGGATATGTATACAAATTTTATACATGTATACAAAATTTTACGTATACAAAATTTAACAATTTTTAAAGAATATTTCCAAATGCTTTCCAAAATGGCTGGACCAATCCACAACTCCAACAACAATGCAGTGGTTTACCTGTTTTGTGCTCTAACTTCTGTCCTTTCTCATCTTAGTCAATCTGATGAGATATAAGGTAGCACCTCAGAATTGTTTAATTTTAATTTCTCTAATTGTTGATAATTTAGAGCAATTTTTCATATGGCTATTAATAGTTTTTATTTCTTCCTTTGAAAACTGCTTATTCATATCTTTTGACCACCTATCCATTAGAGAAGGGTTTTTATTCTTATAAATTTGACTTGGTTCCCTATACATCTTAGAAATGAGACTTTTATGAGAGAAATTTCCAGTAAAGATTTTTTCCAATTTGTTTTTCTCCTAATTTTAGCTGCATTGTTTTTGTTTGTGTAAAACTCTTTCAGTTTTATGTAATCAAAATTGTATATAGTACTTCCTGTGAATTTTTTTTATCTCTCGTTTGATCATGAACTTTTCCCTATCCACAAGTCTGATAGATAATTTCTTCGAGGTTTCCCTAATTTGCCTATTCTCTCATTCTGCATGTCTACATAGCTTCTACTAGATTACTTTCTAATTTTCCCAACAGCTTTCATCATAAGTGAGTTCTTACCCCAGTCGTTGGGTCTTTGGGTTTGTCAAACATGAAGTTACTATGTTCATTTCTAGCCTTTACTTAAAGATCTCCAAAAAAAGGGGAATTCTACTATCTCTTATTAGGTTGTAGACCTTTTTTTGAATCATTCTTCTAAACATGTATTTATTTATTTAGTTTGCCCAACACTATGCTAAATGCTTTTGTTACCCACATATAGAAGTTTTTGACTCTTCAAAAGGAAATAATGATGCTACATTTTGAAAGTGTGACTCAGGAGGGATTCAAAAGCTGGCCAGCCCCCAATGGTACTCCATTTTTAAAATCCTATCTGCCTTACCATTTCATAGTATGAGTAGAAGGCATGAGATCTCTAATCGATGTGAAGCAGCATCTTAAAACACAGTTCTCCTTTGTGTTAAGCACAAATGGAGAAAACTCTAACTCTTCCTTCTTTAACAATCCTTTCTAAATTGTGAATATATATATCACTATTGCTATCACTATAGCATAGTCAATTATAGAGATACTTAATCAGAATAAGTGATTTTTTTTAAATTGCTAAACGGAAAAAAAACAATCCTGCAATGAATATACAACAATTCATTTTCACAATGGAAATTTTTATTTCATCAATATTGGTCTGATTCTTTAAACAAATGAAATCTGTGTATTATCCTTCAATAATCTGTGATTTCATTGATTCAGTGTACTGATCATAAGTCATCCTTCTGATAGTGAGGCTCTTAAAACTTTGCTAACTTGTCCTTCAAATGGCAGGCACATAATCTCTGACCTGGGCCACATTCAACTCTTTCCAGATTGGGCAGAGCCTACCATAGTAAATATTCTGCTATCTTTGTTTTTAAGAACCTGCTGAGGAGACTATGAAATTAGATTTTAGTGGAAGGTCATTTAGAGAGCAAATGTTTTCCTTTATGATCTTTATCTCTTACTCAGTTTCTAAAGATAAATTGAAAAAGAATTAAAAGTAAAGAAAGAAAATGTAAGAACTGGGTAAAAGGGAAACTTAAATGGGGAGCACATTGTTTCAATAGATGCTGAACATAATCCTTCTCTTCCATCACCTTTTTTCTTCTCTGTAATGAAGTAGAACAGAGAGTAAGGAAAGACTATGACAGTTAAAAAAAAAAAAAAAAAGCTACATAATTAGCCATTTTAACAAAGAATGAGAATAGGGAAAACTCACCTATAAAATGAAGGGGAGAAGCAAAACAGATTAGAAAGCAGAATCCAACTGCATATTGTTAAACATTTATTAAGCCCTGGTCTATGCAAGGTATTATACCAGGTGCTAAAGATACAATATTAAAATATGACATAGTCCTTGTCTTTGAGAAGTTTACCTTCTACTGGGGGTAGGAGATTTATGGGCATTACATAAACAAAGAAAAGCACAAAAGGTAGAGTATGTTGGAAAGTAAGGAAAAGTTTAGTCAGTTGGTTCTTTTAAAAAATTGATAAGAAAGAACACAATGAGTCAGAGGCAGGTGTGATCAGGAATTTCCCTTCATGAAGAAATTTGCACCTAAACTGGACCTTGAAGAAAAAGATGGATTTTAAAAGGTAAAGATGAGGAAAAACTATATTCTGGACATAGAGAACCCTGAAGACTAAAGTGGGGAGAAGATGTGTTGGAATTCAAGGGAATATCTTGTAAATTTGACTTGAGAACAAGAATATGTCTGAAAGGCATTCTTTTTAAGTAAAGTGAAGAACTTTAGTTGCTAGTCGGAGGAGTTAACAATTTATCCTGTGGGAAATTAGGGATCCTTTTGTATTTTTTGAAAAGAAAATATCAAGGTCAGATTTTTGTGTTGGGAAGACTCTTGGTCATTCTGTAGAAGATTGAACTGGATGGATAGGAAGACTTGAGACAGGGGACCAGTTAGCTGCTTATATTTGTTCAGGCAAGTGATGAGAGCTTGAACGAGGATGGTAGTATGAGGAGTGGAAGATAAGAGAAGGATTTGAAATAAATTGTTAGAAGTAAAATTTAAGACTTGGAAGCTGTTTGGATGGACCAAGCATGAAAGAAAAAGTAGAGGCAGCAATTCTGAGGTTTGGAGTAACAGGTTAGTGATACCATTAACACCAGAGGGAAAATTGGGAGAAGGGACAAGTTTAAAGGAAACATTTAATATTGCAAGCATTAAGGTGCCATAGAGAAAATGTGTAAATTTTTCAAAGTTATGGAGCAGAAGAAAACTTTAAGTCTCTTTTCCTTTTATTTACATAGTTTTTTCACTTCAACACCAAAAATAGCATTTCCCAAAGCTGATTATGTATAAAACCATGAATCTGTATTATGTACAGGTTGCTTTTTAAGCAACTATTTGCCATGTTACTTTCATAGCTTTACTGCTTGTCTCTTTCTCCTTGGATTTCCTTCTATTTTCTTCTTATTATTTTCTTTTAAATGTTTACTGACTTTCTTTTATTTTTGCAATACCATCATTATACCCCTTTTCCAGATCCCTAGCCCAAATTGAAAAGTGAGAGGGGGGGAAATCTTTGTAATAAATAATAGTCAAGCAAAACAACCCACACACTGTGATGTTCAAAAAGTTATGTCTCATTTGTACCCTGAGTCCATAACCTCTCTGTCAGTTTGCAGCTTGCTTCATCGTCAGTTCTCTGGCTCTGCAGTTAGTCATGATCAATGGATCATGGTTCCCAAGTTTTTCCACATTGTTTATCTAATTAACACGCTCTTAGATAAATTATTCTTATGCTTCTGTTCACTTCACTCTGTATCAGTTCATATAAATCTTCCCAAAATTCTCTGAAATAATCTCTTTTGTCACTTCTTACACTATGATATTTCATTACATTCATATAATGTGATTTGTTTGACTCTTCCCTAATTGATGGGAACTACCTTTGTTTCCAATTCTTTATTCCAAGAAAAAAAAAGCCATTGTAAATATTTTTGTGTATGTGTATGTACTTTTTCTCTTTTTTTTCATTTCCTTGGATTATAGGCATCATTGTGACATCATAAGGTCAAAGAAAAAAAATATATATATAGGTTAATGACTTTTGGAGCATCATTCCAAATTGGTTTCCAGTGACGGAAAAGTCATATACTTCTTTTGTGACTCAGTTTCATTGCCTCAATGTGTCCAAAACAGAAATTTCCCCACTAAGCCTGTAAATTAATGTGCCTGTCTTTTCACAGCCCCTCCATTACCAGTCCTTTTCCTTTTCCTTTTGCCAGTCTGATAAGTGCAACGCAGGACCTTAGAGTGGTTTTACATTACCAGGATCATTTTTCCCCCAGTGGTCATTGATAGCCTGGATGTCTTCCTTTGAGAACTACCCATTCATATTTTTTACCATTTGTCTATTGGAGAATGATTCTTATTCATGTATGTTTAAACATATTCTTTGTATATTTGTGGTATCAGACTTTTAAAAATTAGAGAAATTTGCTGTGAAGATTATGTTTCCCTTCTCATTTTAACTACATTGGTTTTCTCTGCAAAATCTTTTTAATCTTATTTGATCAAATTTGTCTCCTGTGGTTCTTTCTACCCTTTTCTTGATCATAGACTATTTTCCTAATTATAATTGTGAAGGATATTTCTTTTCATGGTCTTCTCCTTTGTTTATGCTGCGACCTTTTATACCTGAGTTATATATCCATTTGGAGCTCATTTTGGTAGAGAGGTATAATTGTCAGCTGTTGACATTTTGCTGAACCTTTGGTTCTATCATATTGGCCATTAAATCTGTTGAGATAATGGGAAACTTAGGCCTTTTTGATTCTAGTTAAAATCACATCAGCAAATAAGGAAATGGTAGTGCAGCTAACTCACAACAGCTGATTTCAATGTCATTTGGCTGTTTTCCCCTCTGTAGTTATGCTAGATGCATATGCAATAAACATTAATTATTGGACATGGAGGTTTTGCCTTTATATTATTACATAGCATTGTTGTTTTAGTTTACTCTTCATGTGCACAATTAGTTGATTCTCATAATCTTATAAAGATTCAGTGAAGATGTAGGATTGTTAGTCTGATATTAATACCATTCGTTTATTAAACACTGTTTAAATAGAAAAGGTGTGGAAGAACAATTTTTAAATGCTACTGTAAAAATTAAGCATATGAATAATAAAATCCTTCTATTTTTTTCCTGACCCCTTTTCTTTTTCTCCTCCAAAAATATCAGAGAAAAACACACTAGCAAAAACAATGGTGAAAAATCATTTTTCTCATGTCTTTCCTGTCAGATTTTGCCAATAAGTTTTTCTTCCAATTCATTCCCCCACAAGTTGGAAGACAGATGATTTGCTCTCTCAGAAGCAGCAGTGGTTTTGTTGCCCTGGTGACAGCTCATTTCCAAGGCAACCAATTTGCTGCATCAGTATGACTCCCAGTTTTGAAGTGAAATTATTGCAAGGTATATACATATACTTAAAACTTTTCCTAATGTAAGCTTGGTCTCCTGAAGAGATGTATTCTAAGATTAGATATAAGATGGAATAAACTGATTACCATGGTTGCCTAGCTGGCTAAAATGTAACTTTCAAATGAGCCTTCCTGTGCTTGGTAAAAAAAACCAGCTTCTATTATATCATACCTATTTTTGCCTCCCACCTTTTTTTTTTTAAACTTCAGGAGTTCTCATTCCCAGAGACTCCTCTCTGGAGACCTGTCACTCATAATTTAGCAGCTATTGTTTCCATGGTAACTCTGTAGCCTTTGTGGGTGGTATAAAGAAAAGAGAAAAAAAGCTCTTGGCAAAATTCTCATAATGTAATAGTTCACCTTGCTTGCTTTCTTTAGCCCTGGAAACTATTAGGACTTGTTCATAAGGAATGTTAACTAATGAAAGATCAATGACCAATGTCTGATACAAAGAAGGGATTTTTGCATTAAATTGCAAAATCCTTTGGTATTCCACTGGGAGCTACAGTTCATGACCCAAATGAAAGGCAGGACAACCTTTCAATCCACAAAGAGAGGTTTATGTGAGGAGTACCTGGATGGAAAATGCATGTTGTGCAAGTGTGGAAAATACATGGTCAATAGATAATGTGAATAAAATCATTTTGAGTCTGGGAAACATTTCATCATTCTCTTCACCCAAGAGTATTATTTTCATCCAAAGCAAAGCGTGCTTGGGTCACTAAATATTCCAGTTAGCTCAAAAGCTTTAAGCTTGGCAGAGAGTTGTATATTTGGGATTTTAGCCAATTGTGGTACCATGTGAATAGCTTGGCCATTTGTAGATGCTCCTAATTCTTTCTTTCCTAGAAAAGAGACAAATTTCAGACGGGGTAAAGTGCATTTTATCTGCAAAGAACTTTTATATCTCAGAGAAGAAACCTTATGCCTGCTCTAAGAAGATGAGAAGGTATATGCTGGTAGTGATTCTAAAAGATGCTTCCTTGCATTTTCAAATACCCTAAGAGGTGGTTATGGTGATTGCTAAGATGATTTTATTTTAGAGCTTAGGACATTTTTTTTTATTTTCCTGGTATCTGCATATCAGTAACCCCTGTGTTTGAAAAGCCATGAAAATGGTAGGAATTGGAAGAGAAAATTGCCGAGGCAAAATAGGAAAGGAGATTCTCCAGAGAGCTGAGTAAGAATTAGGAATCAGAAGAAAGGTAGATTGAAAGAGAGATGTGGAGGAAGTATGAGACTAAGAGAAACCCTCTATGAATATCTGCATTCACTAAGTTGGACAGAAAAAGACAGAAAAAAAAGTTACCATCATCTGCCCAATGATTTTTGAGTAGAGAAGACTGAAAGCAATGGAAAGTATTACTGGATGCTGAGATGCGATTTGGGGAAGGAGGAGGGGACAGCTAGATGGCTCAGTGGATGGATCAACAACCTTGGATTCAGGAGGATCTGAGTTCAAATCTGGCCTCAGACACTTAACACTTCCTAGCTGTGTGACCCCGGGCAAGTCACTTAATCCCAACTTCCTCACCACAAAAATATTTTTTAAAAATCCCTTATTGATTTCCAATCACATTCCTAGAAGTATTTTTTCTTAATCAAAAGGTCCCTATTTCAGTCACTGTTCCCCTCTCCCTCACTTTCAGCAAATAATGTAGCTTCTTACTTTACAGAGAAGATTGGGCTATCCAGAATGGGCTCCCTCCACCTCCATCTCTGTGTTTGTCCTCCACCATCTTTTCTTCCTTCCCTCCGATTTCAGAAGAGAGATTAGCCCCTCTTTCTATGGCCTTCATCTCTCTCACTCCCTCCCTTCCATTTTGCTCAGTGACCTTGTTCCATCAATTACCCCCACACACACACCTCCTGGATCCTTCCATTTTTATGTACAAACATGAATCACTCCTTCCCACTCCAATCCTTACAAAGAAACATTAAAGGAAAAAACCACTTCCCTTGACCTTGCTACCTCTTTAATCTACCATACTCCATCTTCTTCACTATTCAGCTTCTAGAGAGAGCATCTTTCCGTTTCTTTGCATCTCCTTCCTTTCCATTTACTCGTGCAATCTGCTTTCCATTTCTACCATTCTATTGATCCTGCTTTCTCAAAGGTTACTAATGACTCCCTTGAAGTCAGTGTCCACTGGAGGTTTTTTCACTTCTCATCCTGCCTAGTCTCTCTGTGGCGTTTGCCACTTCCTTCTCGATTCTTTCTCCTCCTTTGACTTGAGGGATAGCCCTCTTTCCTGGTATCACCGTGATTTGTGCTCCTTTATTCCTCCTGCTCTATAATAATACACATTTCTGTAGCCTTCTAAGATGTGCAAAGTTCTCTCCATACACTAACTCTTGCTATTGTAGGTAGTATAAATCACTTAATCCCAATTTTATATATGGGGAAAGTGAGACTCACCAGTCAAGTGATTTCCCCTGGAGACACAGTTGTTGCTTCAGAGTTAAAATTTGAATCCTATTCTTTAAGTCCGCCAAGCTTTATTCTGATTGTACTGTCTCCATGCCAGCTTGACTGGTTGTTTCAGGGCATGTTCAGGGCAAGACTTGGGAGAGGTTGAGTCAGTTTGTTGGTTTGGGCTTTAATTTTACCCACTTTCACAAAATGCAAACAAACGCTTCAACACTTAGCAAGGATATGTACATTGGCAGGTCACCATTCACAAGGATGTTCTCAGAGTGATAATACCAATAGTCTACAGGGGGATAAAAAGTCTTATCATGTTCATAGAACTGTACCTCCTTCTAAATACTAGTTTGTACAGATGTAGCAAAGATTCTTATGGTAGCCTGCCCCAACCGCCATTGATCAGGTCTCCAGAATCAGTTCCCCTTAGGAACCTATCACTCGCAAGACCTTCTCTTGGATATATTTTCCCCAATTTCATTCATCCAATAAACATCTCCCTGATCTAAATGAACCTCTTCACACCATTTTGCCTTTACAAAGGGATATTGGTTGAGATGGTATAGTGTGGACCAAAGCGTGACGACCTCCCTTGAGCCAGGGAGCATTTTTCACACATGCACTCAGTCAAACTTAAAGCAGTCCCTTCAGAACTTCAGAACAAGCTTATTTCTTGATGTATCATAGACAGCAGACTAATTACTCCCTTGCTAGCATGCAGTCCTTTGAAGTAGGTCTCTGCAAGCTGATCCCTTAGCTACATGGGACCAGCAGGTCCCTCCTCAGGGCTGGCTTCTCACCGGACTTGGCTTCTGTTGCTACTGGGTGCCAGTGGGGATTGATGGTGATCTATTCCTGATAGTTCATCTAAAATCAGGAGAGAATAAACACAAGAAAAACAGAAGCACAGATATACCATATGCCCCTCAATCACTACAGCAATGCTTGCCTTACTCTGCTAGGAGAGGATGGGGGAGAGAGAATAGAAGAGAGGGGCCTTCCTTCTTTCCTTCTTTCCTTCTTTCTTTTCTTTCTTCTTTTCTTTTTTTTAACTACAATATGTTGAAAATTTTATTTATACAGTGTCCCAAAAATGTTGGGTCACCAAGTTTTACAGTTTTAAGCTACTAAAACTTAAAAATTTTGCAAATTAAGTGTTATCCATAAACATGAGCTGATGTTACTGTTAAATGATTGATTGAAGATTTGATAGGCCAATATGATGCTAATAATTTACTACTATCCCTTGGGAACTATTGGTTCTATTGATTGCGGCTCTCCAAATCCATATCGCTTTGGAGAAAGCACCCTAAAAATATCCATGAAAAAAATTGGAAATTGGATAATACAGGAGGTACCTTCAGCTTGAAGTGAAATCTTGTGGTTCCTATCACACCAGCAGGTGTCAAGGCCAAGGTTGATTTGCTAGTGAGCAGTTCCACATTACTAGGGTATATTGCCATAGGATCCTGTCAGTTAATCAGATTCAGTATTATTACCATCCATGTCATTATTTTCTGCTGAGAATTAGGTAATTGGATAGTTAATTATATTCTCCTAATTTCTCTAGATCTAATTATAGAGAAGGAATGGCATGGTAGGTAAAGACTTTGAAGGAAGTAAATTCAGGGCTGGGACTAATTTTTTTTTAAAGATTTTTGTCATCTTGGTCAGTAATTGAAGGCTTCCTGTAGCCATGGCCCAAGGTAAGTGAAGCACACACCTGGATGTGAGACCTGCAGGTCCCATTCCAGGAGCTCCAACTGTGAAGACACTTTCCTGCAATTGCAGCTGTGAGACTAGTCGAGAAAACGTGGCTCTCATCTCATAAAGCTGACGTGAGTTACTCTGAGCAGGAAGCTTTGGAAGTGAATTAGAGAAGACTCTAACTGGCAGGATAGAAAGTTGCCACTGCAGCCTCAGGGGTCCCCAGACTCTTGTCATCCTATCATTGGTGCCCGAGCTGGGTCCATCTGCCTCTTGGCTAATCTAACCAACACGTCCAGGCAGAGTAGGGCCTTTTTATGTTAAGTACGAAGTGACTGCTCTTAACTCAAGGCTAGCATGACACAGGAGACATTCAGAGTGGATTTTCCATCCGAATTTTTCTCTTTCCACACAGACGCCAGGAATGTTTAAGAAGAGTCCTATCATATTCTCAGGATCCAGAGACGTGTAATTTGATGTGATCTCTCTGGAGTCCGCTGAAACCAGAGGGAAAATCATTTACTTTACTCAAATCGCATCAATAAATATTTATTAAGCAATTAGTATGTGCCAGGGATCACGCTAAGTGCTGGGAATACAAATACCAGCTAGATGTTCAATAGTGCTTGCCCTTAGGGAACTTCTAATCTAATGAGGAGAGAAGCAGCACATGAAAGAGAGCTGAAAAGCCGAGTAGGATTGGGAAACACAGTGGAGAAAGTGCGGAGAGTGAGGGCTGGAGTCCCCAGGAGAATGAAGAAGAGGCTCAGATGGGCACTTTCCTTAAATCGGAGTTCTGGAAGGAACCAGCCAATTGGAGAAAAGAATCACAAAGCTACAGCGAACTTCCAGTGGATATTAGTATTCTCTTGGTCACTTAGATAGGAGCAGAATATCTAAATCCTCATAAATTCTAAGAAAACAGAAAAATACTGTAGCTTTAATTAACTGGGAAACAGAAACTAAAATTAGGATGCCACGTTGTCATGTTTCACACTCAAAAGACAGTGCAGCTTGCCTTCATTACTAAAACAGAAGCTTCTTATTTATCATGCAGATTTTTTTTTTTTTTTTGCTTTTAGTGAAATATTTTTTCTATGCAAGAGGAATATTTACTGAAGCACAGGCCACTTTTCACGCATTCATTTGCACATCAGTAAATCAACAGCATTTCCAGTGGATGTGTATTAATGTTATGATGCAGGAGAACTGTTTCCCTTGAACTTCAATTTATTTTAAAATACACTAAGACTTCAGAAAAATGTGGCAGCTATCGAATGCTTTGTGTTTCTAATAGACCTTTAAATCCTATTTGATCTATTCCCATGTAAGTGCGGCAGAAGCATCTATAATTTTTTTAAGTATATATGGGTATAATGTATAACTCTTTGGATTGCTGGGCTCTTCTTAGATGTCAGCACTACTCAATATCTTTTTTTTTTTTTTCATGAGGAATAATTGTTTAGAACACATAAGAAGGATGCTTAACTCTTGCAATCCTATAGAATGATCATGCAACATTTGGAAGGCATTCTAAACAAGGATTGTACTATGGCCATATATTTTTTATTTTTGCAGTTCCCATTGGAGATTCTTCTGGTATTGTGTGGCCAGGTTCACATTTGTAATTTCCTAGGAGAAATTTAGTTGACAGTACTCCGTGAAGGACCCTGGAGGGCAACCATGTACGGGTTCCATGAAATATTGATCAGAACAGTCACGGCAAGTAACAGAAGGGGTAGATCTCAATGAGCATAAAATATTACCAAGTTCACACACATGAAGTATTCCTCAGGCAGCATGGCGTGGCGTTCTTCTGAAAGGGGTAGCGAGCGGATTTCTGAACTAAAAATGTGCTTGCTGACAACGTGAAATGTGTTTAGTAGAATAGCACAATTCATTCTTTTTTAGACTATAGCTTTTGGACCCAAGACATGGGGCCATGGGGTGTTCAGGCCTTGAATTCACTTCAGTTCTCTTAAGAAAATTCAAGAAAAATGCTTTTGTTAGCAGGTCTTTATTGTTAAAAGGCAAAATAATGCCATAAAGATTAAAGTGCTTTGTTTATGCATATTCTAACAGGTTTATCCACAGGTATAGTCTGATTTGTGGGTATTTTGAATATGCTAAGCTACATTTTTGTAACAGTACAGTTTATAATGCAGCTATAATGCAGGCTGATTGTGTTAAGTACCCCTGTGTGCATCTCATCAGCTTATTCAGGTTGAAGAAATTTAACCTGGTTTGTGTTTTCCCCTTTCTATAAAATGCTCATTCACTTTCTAAACAAAAGGTGCATATTTCAAAATGGAAATAGTTTATATTCACCATGTGAATTAGCTCCATTCTTTGTTATCATCAAAAAATAATTCTTAAGAACCTATTTTGGTGGAATGTTGGCCTAGGTGCCATGCTACGAGAACTTACCAGATATAACTGCTGCCTTTTAGGAGTGTTGCAAATAAACTTGTACCTGCATGGGCTATCTGCAGGGATGTGCTATATAGTTAACTCAAACTGGCTTACTGGAGCCAATGTTCAATGTGAGCATCTATACCTTGGACATCAGCAAACACCACAAATCAGTGCTTGATTTATTGTTTTATTGGTTGTCTAGACTTAAGCAAGTGATGGATAAAATGTTAGTAATTCAGATTAGAGAACCAGTTGTTAAACATTTATCGATATCCATCACTATACTATTTAGAGAATGGTTCCTGATTTTGGTACTAGTATAATTTTCTAAATTGGATGTAACCTAAATATAGTACTGTATCTTTTCGAAGATTTTTATGTCTTCAAAGACCTTAAACTGTTCTTTTTTTTTTTTTTAGCTAACTAAATTTAAAAAAAAATTTACACTGATCATAGAAAAATTATTCATATATTCTTAAAATTGGAAGAGACCCCAAAGACAGTTTCATCCAATATGCACTACAGTAGAAATCCCTTTGGCATCCCCAACACCTGGATCATTCATGTATTTCTTAATAATCAGCTATCGGTTGAACTATCCCAAAGGGGAAGCCCTGGTAGGTTCAGAGTAGAAATGCTTCTCTCGAATTGTCACATCGTGCAAAGATACCTACTCCTTTTCAATCTACGCTAGTTTGATTCAGTGCTACCACAAGATCTGACCAATGTGTGACATCTCATCTCAAGTAAATTCAGATGCTTATCTTCCAAGGAGTTTGCTGCCTTACTGGAGAATGTCAACAAAAATTTATCTGTTTCTTTCTTGTGTGCAAATCACTGTGAAAGATGCAATCCTGTGGTTATGTTTTTCATAAAAAGTGAACATACAAACACACACACACACACACACACACACACACACACACACACAAACAAAAAAAAAAAAAAAACATGGTCCTTTTATATGAGATACATGGTTTGTTTCTCTCAGTAAGCTTTCACCCCAGAAAAGTTGATTGTCAAGTGAATCCTATTTTCACTTAAGGAGGTGTGTTTCCATATTCTGATATGCATGGCCTGGTGACTTTACTGCATAAGGCAAGCAGAAGAGAAGAGTAGAAATATTCAGTGTTTGCCACAAAGCCCAATGGTCTCCTTATGGGAAAAATTCTTATTCTGAACAAAAACCTGTATTCTGTAAGGCAGTATAGTGGAAAGGATGCTGGACTAAATGTCCAAAACACAAGACCAATTTGGAGTTCTAGAGGTCTAGAACTCTAAGCGCTTTACTTGTTATGTAAATACTGACAAGCAATCTCTTAACATCTCAATAATCTTATCTGTAAGAGAACATGAAAGGAAGTATCTCTCCCTTCTTAATTCATGGAATCCTCTAGTTTAACTACATCTTCCAAAGGACACAGAAACATTTAAATTTGGTAGCAGGATATGGTGCCTTTTGTTGAAACTCCTTACCTTACCTAAACAGAGAGCTTCAAGGAGTGTGAATTTTGCCCACAGAGAAGAGGGATAACTGGGCAACTCCAAACAGAGCTAGTCTTGGCAATCAACAGCCAAGGTGTAGAGAGGAACAGACTCAGGGGCCCAAATGAGCGACTACTCAGCCAAGTGAATGAACTCGAGAGGAAAAAGAAAAAGGAAGGACTAGAAGAGAACAATCACTGGTGCTTTGAATGTGTGTGTGACACCATAACCCAGTGAGGCGTTTTTTCCTACCAGGAGTATACTCTAAGGCCATTCACATTCTTTCTGCTGGTGGTATGCATGTGTGTGTGAGAGTGTGGCACAAAATTGCGTGGTGGAGGGGGGATATTTGCAGTTACTAATCTTGCCGTGCCATTTTAGTAAATGCTTTTGCTTTGAAAAAGGAAATAAAATGGGAATAATAACAATAGACCCACGTTCCACCTTGCAGAATTGTTGTGAGGAAAATGCTTTGTAAATTGAAAAGCATTATTTTATATTCATGCAAGCTATTATGTAAAACTTGTCTTATATGAAATCCAGGACCAACAGAATTAGGCTACAGGAAAGGGAAAGGGAAGCAGAAACTCTGTGCTGATCACCATGGTGATGAGATGTGGACCACTGACTAATGATATGGGTAAAAGATCCCCAAAGCTCTGCATCTGCCAGCATAAATCCATTATTTTCAAGAACATATAGCTAATTTATTCCCTACTTTACAGTTTCTGTTATGATGGATTTACAGTAAGCAAACTATCATACTGCAATAGCTTGCAAAATGCAGATTAAATCTAAGGGCTTGGTAGAAGTAGAGAGCAGAAGTATGCAAAATAATAAAAAAAATCAGTGGACACTTCTGTAGGATTATCAAGTTTGCAAAGCTCTTTTCTAAGCTGGTATTGCCTTCTGATTTCCTTTTTCTTTTTTGGTAAAGAAATCAAGTATTTGCTAGATCAGATTGCTGTTTTGTTCTCATTATAGCAGTTGATTTACATTGTTTAATCTCTGTATAAAATTTTTCTAATTAGTCACTTCCTTTATCCTTTTCCTTCTTTTGGGCATCAACAACTCATTCAAACTATTTGAATTTTTAGAACCATAAAATATGAGCATTGAAAAGAACCTTAAAGAGGGCAGCGAGATGGTACAGTGGATAGAGCACCAGCCCTGAATTCAGGAGGACCCAAGTTCAAATCTGGTCTCAGACACTTAACCCTTCCTAGCTGTGTGACCCTGGGCAAGTCACTTAACCCCAGCCTCAGGAAAAAAAAAAAAAAAAAAAAAAGGAAAAGCCCCTTAAAAACCACCTACAAATTTTATATCAACTATACTTTTTATAGATAAGAAAACTAAAATCCATTATAACTTAGTGTCAAGAGTTAAGATTGTAATCTAGGTCTCCTAAAAACCCAACCAATATTCTTTCTACTACATCACTTCACTAGAGAACAATTCTTCAAGCTGCATCTTCGTCATTTATAAAATAGGAATAATACCTGTATTACCTAGCTCAGAGAGCTGTTAATCAGGATCAAGTGAGATAGTCTTCCTTAAATCCTATATAACTACAAATATGTATATGATGGTATTAATGTTTTCTTTGTACATATGTGAGAGCTAACCTCAGAGTCAATACTCTGACACATCCCCACTGTGTGATGCTGAGAAAGTCTCTTTATTTCTCAGTATCCACTTGCAACTCAAGTTGCAGAACAGCTGATATACATTAGCAAAGTTTTCAAAGTAGGATTTCCCTATCTAGGGGTTCTCAAACTAAGGCCTGCAGGCCAGATGGGGCCCACTGAGGACGTTTATGCATCCGCAGGGTTATGGCAAATGAGCTGAGGGCGGAGACAGAGTGTGAGCTTTTGTTTTTACTCTAGTCCGGCCTCCCACAGTCTGAGGGACAGTGACTGGCCCCTATTTAAAAAGTCTGAGGACCACTGCTTATACCAATGAAATCTCAAGTCTAGTCTCATTTTAAAAAGAGTGAAATTAAGAATTTCACAGCAAATACATCTCCTCTATTTCCTAGGAGAAAAGGTATTATATGAGAAAAAGCATTGTATTTGGAAATCCGGTGAGATCTGGCTTCACGTTACCAGCTCTAAAACTTCCTAGTTATGGAACCTGCACAAACCATGTAAGGTTTTTACCAGTTCCCTCACCTGTAAAATAGAGAGCATAATAACCAATTCCTGTAATGCCAGAAACTGGTTTTCAGTGAGGAAAGACTTTGCAAAAGTACTATGTAAATGTGGATTAATAATTTTCCTCATGTCCTCCTTAACTATGCATTTTAAGTGTGGTTGATGCTTATTTTTATGCCAGTCATTTCCCAATATACCCCAGCACTGTTAAATACTGCCTTGTAACAAAGGAACAGTTAAGTAACACTAATCAACAAAGCCACAATGCCAGTGTATGAAGCATCCTGTGCTCCCAGTCTCCCACCTCTCTGTAGACAAGAGGAATTGTGTTCATCTTGCGTTCTCAGGGAACCCAAGATTGGCAATTGCAATGAATGAGTTTAGCTTCTTTCATTGTTTTTGTTTACATTGTTGCAGTGATTGTAGATGTTGTTCTTGTTTAGTGCTACACGAATTCCTCTGAATTCCTCATCTTGGCCAATTGTTAGAGTGTAATAATATCCCTATTACAATTATATACAGAAGTATGAAATGCTGCTGTGAAAATTTTGGTGACTATAGGACCTTCTTTTCTACCTTTAACTTTGTTGGGATGCATGTTCGCTCCATAGTCAGATGTTTAGTTGTGTTTTAAATGGTCCAGAACTCCTTTCTGAAAGAAAGATCCTTCTTGCCAAGGTTTTGTTTGTTTTTTTTTAACAACAGCCTTCCAATGATGCTGTTTCTATGGCCATCTTCCATTCAACCACCAAAGTGATTTTCCTAAAGCACAGGTCCAACCATGTCCTTCCCCTACTTTATGAACTCCACTGACTTCTTATCAGCTCCAGGATCAAATATAAAAACACTCTGGTATTCAAAGCCCTTTACAACCTTAACGCCCTTCTACCTTTCCGGGATTCTTACATCTTACCACACTTGATGTGTGGTTCTTCTCAGCTGTTTCACAAATAAGACACTCCAGGCTCTGGGCATTTTTTCTGGCTGTCCTTCATAGTTAAAATACTCTCCCTCCATTGCTCTACCTATTGACTTCCCTGGCTTCCTTTAAATCCCAACTAAAATTCCACCTTTTATAGGAAGCCTTCCCCAACCTCTCAATTTCAATGTTTTCCTTCCTTTTATTATTTCCTATTTATCCTCTGTAAACACTTTCTTTATATATATTTGAGAGTAGAGACTGTTTTTAGCCACTTTTTGTATCTTTAGCCCTTAATGCAGTGAACATAATAAGCACTTAATAAATTTTGATTCATTGATTAATATCTGTAAGTCATAGAATACCAAAGTCTCTGAAAAATTTAAGTGTCTAATCACCCACAGGATGATAAAGAAGTGCATGGGGGAAATGAATAAGCTTCAAAATATTGCCAACAAATTGTTAGATGAGATGGCTCTCTGGAAGGGGAATAGAGTAGGAAAGAAGAAGGGAACTGGGAAAAGTAGGTGGTATTTTTATAAAAGAACATTAATAAATATTTCATTAAAAACTTATTTTAAAAAAACTATCACCATAGATAATTGGAAGGAAAAGTAATATACATTATATAATAAAATATTATTATATAATATGCATTATATAATATATAATAATATGACATTATTATATAATAATAGCAATATAATAAAATCAAAAGTGGGAAGATGACTAAGAAAGGAGATAGTCTAGTCACAGAGCAAGAATGAGGATGACTAAAAGACAGTCTTTGTGCTCCCTTGGTATTCACTGCAATATCAGGATTCTTGAGATGCAATAGCCTCCCCATCTCCAAAGATTTCAGGGAGTACCCTCAGTATAAGATGTTCCATTCTGTATTATTGGAAAGAGTGTACCTACCCACATCAACAAACTAAAGAATTCCCCCACAGAAACTAGAACAATACATTATACATACTAAACATTTAGTAAGTCTTTACTGAATAAATCAGCTAACAAAAAACTCTGGATAAAAATATAATTATTACAGTAAGACCTTCATGGGGAAATTATGGAAAAAAATTATTCCAAAATAGTAAATATTTTAAAAGAAATAAATTTATCATTACTTTCAGATAGATACATTAAGGCAAGCTAATCATTAACATTTGGTGGCCAAGGAGAGGTCATTTTACTCTAGAATAAATAGATGAAAATCTTTGGCATTTTCTTATCAGAAAATGAGTACTTGAAAAGTTTATTCTTTCATATATGTTAAATGTGTCCCCACAGTCCTATGTAAATTACAGATTTATTCAATGAGCACTTTTTTGTATAGTGCAAAGGCAAATTTCAACCCTACTCAAGAAGGGTAGGAGGGAATAAATTAAAAGTTAATCAAATTTTAGTGTATGTGTATAAAAATGGATATTGGCTTTTTTTCTTTCCTCAAACTATCCCAAACATTGATATATGTGTATGTGTGTGTGTGTGTCTGTGTGTGTGTGTGTGTGTGTGTGTATAATATAAATACTATAAATATACAGTCCTCCTTTCTGACCAGATAACTTCAAAAGTCAATAGAAGAAAACATGTGAACTAAATATGTCTCTACCTTTGTTTTAACCAGAATGTAACATTAAATAACTTCTGGGCATTAAAGGTGGAGATTTCTTGGTAGCCTATAGCTAAAACAAAAATTAATGTAAGTATATTAGCTAGACAGAGTTTATTTTTAAAGACTAACATATGGCGTCTTGAACCCTAAGACCACCATCTTTACAACTAAAATCCATCCTTTGGATGCTTAGGAATCACCAATTTGTCTCTTTTAGCTAGTCTTGTCTTTGACCTTCAAATAATTAGGATGTTAAAAGGCTAATCCCATCACCTGGTCTGCATACTCAATCAATCAACTTTTGTTAAGTGCCTCTTATGTTCCGAACACAGTGCTAAGCACTGTGGGTCATTTGATCAGTTATTAAATCTTTCAAAGGTGTTTATCTCTGCATGTTGTATTCAATGCAAAAATGGTTCTCCTAGTTGTGCTCCCCTCCCCAACATCACTTTGTAGATCTCCCAGGTTTCTCTGAAAACATCATTTTTATTATTTCTTGTGACAGTAGTATTCCATCACCCATATGCACTTTACTTTGTTCAGCCATTCCCCAATTGATAGGTACTTCCTCAATTACTAGTTTTTAGTGACCACCAAAAAACCAAAACAAAAAAACTGCTGCTAAATATTTTTGAACATATTGGTCCTTTTCCTCTTCAAGTATAGACTAAATAGTAGATTTCTGGGTCAAAGGAGATGCAAAATTGCATATGCAAAATTTGACACAGTTTGCAAAATAGCAGTCCCAAATCATAACATCACAAAGTCGCTATGAGAGCATAGAACCTCTGACATTCGTCTGCCTTTTTTCAACTTTGTCAGTGTAATGGGTGTGAGATAAGAATCTTAGAATGACATTCTCTATTAATGATCTGGAGAATATTTTCACGTGGCTATTAAAACTTGGATTTCTTCACCTGAACTTTCTAATCCATATTCATTTAGCCTCGCATTTGAGACTCAACTCACTCTGACACTAGTACTTTCCCACCAGTAGTCTCTTAGGGCTTGCTAATATGAACTCTTTACTTTATTCTAAGTTAGATAGTTTATTGGCCCTAAATTTGTATTCTTGTCTATATTTTGCTTTATATTATTGTTCTGACACCTTACTCCTTTTCTATATATATATAGTCATATCAATCCTTTAATACCTTGCTCAAGTTGCTTCTTCATTAAGACTTTCTGGGCTACCATAAAGTCAAAGGATTCTTCTCTTCTCTTAACTCCTTCAACACACACACACATATATATATATATATATAATTGTACTTTTTATTTTTCATATATATGACTCTTCATGTAGATTATAAACATGTTTGAGCCCAGGTATGATAACTTATATTTTTGTAGCCCTGAATACAGTATTTTTAGTGTTCAATAAATATTGGGAATTGCTTGTTTAAAAGTTACACCAAAAATAAAAATAATAATAATAAAAGATTAAATCATACTGTGAAAGTTCTTATCACCTAAAATTTCAGAGAGGCAAACAGTGATGCGGTGGTTCCACCCAAGAAAGAGAAAAGACAAAAATATTGCCTTTTCTCTGAGGCTAACAGAGTTTGCCTACATGTGGATAGACTCCTGAACTATCAGCTGGGTGGATATTTAGAGCAGTCTAAAAATAGGGCCTTTGAGCCAATCTCAGGTGTCCTGCTGCAGCTGTGCTACTGATGTTGTCTAAGCTTTGTGCCAGGATTTTCCCCTGCTTGAGCCTTTTTTTTTAACCTCCATGTGATGTTCCTCACAAAATTGGATTGAATCACAGGGTCAGCTGTGATTTTTCATGCTAATTCCTATATCCTCAAATTTTCCCTGAGTGGCATTTTACTTTTTTTTAATGTGACTTCCCAAAATATTCTCATCATCCACCTGGGAATAGAAAATTCTCTGTGGAATTCCATCCCCTTCCTTTCATGAAAAATGGCCAATCGAACATACTTATCCTTATCAATATGATAAACAATATGTTACATTTCTAGAATACCGGCCTATTTTTAGCCATTATATTTTTGTGTATTATCTTGTCTAGATAACACACATGAGATTAATCAAGCTTCCTAATGGGATGGTAAACCCAAATTCATACTCCAAAATGGCAGAACAAAGTGTTGAGGAATAGTGCATTAAAAGTAGCCGTGGTTTTTTAATTTACCTGAACTCCACAGCCCCGTCAGAAACTCCTTCATGCCATCAGATGTTTGTTTGTACCTTGCTGGTGACATGGAAGGTAGTTGAGCTCATATATGTAGAAAAGACTCTAGAGTTGATGAACAAGAACCTGAGCTTCCATCCTGCTTCTGCCACATAAAACTTGTATGACTTGGGACAAGCCTCTGAGCCATAGTTTCCTCATCTATGAGATGAGAGGATGGACTAAATGACTTTTAAGGTTACTACAATTTCTAAATGTATAATGTTATAAATATTTAAAATAATGAGGCAAAAAAAAACAACCTTCTATAATCAAAGCAGATTTGCCTTAGGAGAACCTATAAGTTTTCTTTTATTACTTTGATTATATATGTAAGAAAGTATGACATATATTCATTTTATATCTATGAGAACCACAAAAAAGTGCCATTCAGCTAAACTGTAATGTAATGAGTGAAATTATTTTAGTCATGTGTAGTTAACAAGCCATTATCCTAAAGCAAATCTGCTTTGATTATGGTCACTTCCCTTTCTTACTCCAGGGTTTTAGGATTTTGCTGAGGCCTGGGTGTTAATTATATGCATACTAAATGATTTCATTTTATAATTTATAATAAATAAATAAAATGCATATTGTATAATTGTAAATTTTCTTATAATTTATTTGAAATTTTCATTTTATAATTTATTTTAAAATTTCATTTTATAATATACATTCAGTAAAGGAAACTATTCCCTTGAGATGAAGAGTTCTTAACCTGTTATCCATTGACTTTCTCACATGCCTATTATCTAGGACTACAAAATGAAAAATAAATGAGCAAAACCCAGTATATTTTTGTTAGAAAAAAATATATTTTTTTCTTAAACCAAATCATGGGGGTTTATTTGCCTTTGTTCCCACTTTATTTCAAGTTTCTACCATTAATCTTGTTACTTCCTTGGAGCTGTGAAGTGTGTTTTATATAAACTTACATGATTATATACATATGAACACGTACGTACTAGATCCTAGTGTATAATTTAGTATTTCTAAAGAAACATTTAAACTATTGTTTCGAAGGCCAGTAAAATGTACTTGCTGCAATCTGGACAGATCCTGGGAGAATGTTCATGCACTTCCCGAGAGGCTACTTGGGGTCATTTTGCTCAATGTGACTCGCTGATATAGGGAGACAGCTGTGCTGGGCTTAGTGTCAGAAGACCCAAGGGCAGGACTCTGGGTCTTTCCGACCCCCAGTTCTTTCATACATTAAGCTAGGAAGAACAATAGTCCTGACAGTCCCCACCAGGGGATTGTTGGGAAGCTCCAATGTGCCAAGTATGTCAAGTGCTCCGTGTCCCCAAGTCCAACAGCAAGCTCAGCTATTCTGTTACCATCCTGGAGGTTGCCATACAAACCACTTTCTTTTTTTAAGAAGGTGAGGATTATTAAGGTTAAGTATCCAAAAAAGGCTACAGGGTTGGAAGGTTTGCGGCTAAAATGCAAAGCTGTTCTCTCTCAGCTGTGGAGTTAAATCCAGCAAACTGGAAAGTGGTTCTGGAGTCTGTAGACTTGCCTCCAAATCCTGCCTCTGACATTTAACCACCTCGGTGAGATGCTTGGGCTCTTGCTCAGTTTCCTCATTTGTAAAATGAGAGTGTTAGATTAAAATGGGTGGTTATAGGCGTGTGAAAATCCACCAGAACTGCTCTGGTGGGTCTCTCCCATCTGGCAGCAATGAGGGCACTCCAGCAGCTACATGGTACAATGGGTAGAGCACAGAGCCCAAAGTCAGGAAGTCTCTTTTTCCAGCCCCAGACATTTTCTAGCTGTGCCTTGGTGCCCTCATCTGCAAAATGAGCTGGAGAAGGAAATGCAATCCACTGCAATATCTTTGCCAAGAAAGCCCCACGTGGCTCCAAGAAGAGCAGGACATCACAGAAACAAGTCAACAATTGCCTATCTCTCCCTTACTGGAAATACAAGGGTATCCGTTGCACGTCCCCATCACCACTCAACATAGGAGCTTTTACCTGCTTTGTTTCCAGCCTGGTGATGTTCCCCTTTCCAACAGGATGATCATATTAGTACTGGATCTTGTGTAGACCCCAAATTGGCTTTAACCCTAGTGCAGCTCAGACTCCTGAGTTCAAGTGTTCCATCAATCTAAATCTCTCCTGGTGGCAGAGATTACATGAACATATCACGTGTCTGACTAATCAACCCACTTGAGAAAAATCAAGCAGTCTACTTGGATCGTAGAAAATGAGGTTCTCTTCCACATATCATTCCTCATGTGTTTCTACAGGTTTTCCCCTTTGCTCATTGCCTGTCTGATCTGACATATGATATGCAAAATCTCCATCAGCCTTTAGATATAGTAGGACACTTTGATAAGCTGATCATATAATTCTGACTAGTTTCTGATATCTGCATGTTTTTTCAGTTGCTATTCACTAAACTTTAGTTTTTACATGTAATGTGTTCTTTCTAGCACCAGGGAGCTGTTTTGGGGGTTTCTATTCATTTTTCATATATGTGGTTACAATCTAAAGAAACTGAAATGTGATGAATAATCAAGAGAGTACCCCCTTGAATAATATTAGTGACATACACTAAATGAAAGAAAATAGTATTTTTCAGGAAGCTGATTTTTCCCCAAAATTGGTAAGTTTAATAACTGATACTAAGTAAAACTTTTAGTTAAATTAAAAAACATTCTAAAGGAATAACAAATTGTTTCCATTAAAATGTTTCCCTATGTAATTTTTTATTCTGTAGAACTTAATTTTTTCCCTTTCTTCCTATCTTTCCACTCTCCTTGAAATAAACAAACAACAACAATAAAAAATAACCTTGGAACTTAAAATGCATTTGCATTTTGGTTAGGTAACTGAATCACTGTGAACTTCCACCCTATAATTTCATCCCTTTGGTTTTCAAAGAACAATGAAAGAAAGACCTTCATGCTGGCACTTGGGTGGAGGCGTGACAAGCCATCTGCACAGCATATTGGGCTAGATGGGAAATGAAAATAACTGTTGCCTAGAAATGACTGGTTGGCTCTCAAATCTGTGGAGAAGGAAGGAATTTATGGCCAAAGAAGAACTATAGTACAATATGAAATGAAAAATGGATAATTTGATTATATTAAATTAAAAAGGTTTTGCACAAACAAAACAAATGCAGACAAGATTAGAAAGGAATCAGAAAACTGGGGGAAAGTCTTCATATCCAAGGATTCTGATAAAGGTCTCATTTCTAAAATATATAGAAAATTGACTCAAATTTATAAGAATAAAATCCATTCTCCAATTAATAAACGGTCAAAGGATATGAACAATTTTCAGATGAAGAAATTAAAACTATTTCTAGTCATATAAAAAAATGCTCTAAATCACTATTGATCAGAGAAATGCAGAGTACGAAAACTCTGAGGTATCTCTATACACATCTCAGATTGGCTAGGATGACAGGAAAAGATATTGGAGGGAGATATGGGAAAACTGGGATACCAATATATTGTTTATTGTGAATTAATCCAACCATTCTGGAGAGCAATTTGAAACTATGCCCAAAGGACTATCAAACTGTGAATACGCTTTGATCCAGTAGTGTCTCTATTAGACCTATATCCCAAAGAATCCATAAAAAAGGAGAAAGAACCCACCTGTGTAAAAATGTTTGTAGCAGCTCTTTTTGTAGTAGTAAGGAACTGGAAACTGAGTGGATGCCCATCAATTGGAGAATGGCTGAATAAGTTATGGTATATGAATGTTATGAATATTACTTTCCTATAAGAAATCATCAGCAGAATGATTTCAGAAAAGCCTGGAGAGATTTACATGAACTAATGCTGAGTGAAGTGAATAAAACCAAGAGAACATTGTACACGGAAACAACAAGATTATATGATGATTAATTCTGACGAATGTGGCTATTTTCTGCAGTGAAGTGATTTAAGGCAATTCCAATAGGCTTATGATAGAAAGAGCCATCTGTATCCAGAAAAAGGGCTTTTGGGACTGAATGTGGATCACAACATAGTTTTTTTTTCACCTTTTTTATTGTTGTTTACTTGCTTTTTGTTTTTTTTCTTGCTTTTTTTTCCTTCTTGATCTGATTTTTCTTGTGCAGTATGATAAACATGGAAATGTCTATGGAAAAATTATACATGTTTAACATATGTTGAATTGCCTGCTATCTAGGAGAGAAATTAGGGGAAGAGAGAGAAAGATTTGGAACGCAAGGTTTTGTGGGGGTGAATATTGAAAACTATCTTTGCATGTATTTTGAAAATAAAAAGCTATTAAAAAAAAAAAAAGAAAGAAATGGCTAGTTGGCTTGCTCAAGTCACATGAAATACTATTATTCTGATGTGCATTGCTTCTTTAGTGGCAATTCTTCATAAAATAACTAAAAATGGTATGCTTAATATGTGTGTGTGTGTGTGTGTGTGTGTGTGTGTGTGTGTATTCTGTTTTCCCTGGACTCTTTGGTCCTTCCCTCTCTTAATCAGTTTGTATGATGACTCTCTGGAAATTAGCATGACAAAATAAAAAACAAAAACCGCCTTAGCTTTGCAGTGAAGTATTCTGAAGACATAGGAAAGACGTAATAAAGACATATGGTGGCACGCATTTGAAAGAAAGTTTGAAGGGTAATATGAAGAAGAAATTGAACAAGTTTATATAAAAGGAGTAAAGTACAAAAGTGGAGAAGGGAAGGAAAAGGAAAAGGAGTAAGAATTTATATAGTATCTAATATGTACCAGCCACTATTGTGTTTTCAACTATTATCTCATTTTATCCTCAACAACCCCTTGAGATAGATGCTACTTTACAGATAAGGAAACTGAGGCAAGAAAGATTACATGACTTTCTCAGAGTCACAAAGATAATAAATGTCTGGAACTGGATTTGAATTCAAGTTCTCCTGACTCCAGAATCAATACTCTATCTGCTAATCCATCTAGCTGCCAGATGGGTTTTTTAAATTAAATGCTTATACTATATGCTGAACATATGAAGACAAAAAATGAAGAAGCATCTGTCCTCAAAAAACATTTTATCAAGCAAAACAATCAATAAAACTATCTAAGATTGGGGACTTTTTTTCCCCTTTCTTTGTAATCCTAGAATTTAGCACAGTGCTTAGCACCTGGTAGGTGCTTAATAAATGCTTATTGACTGACAGATTGAGCTAATTATGTACAAAGTACACATAGAAAGTATATCCAAGGTAATTTGGGGTGCTGGCCCTAGCTGAGAGTAGAGCTGTAGAACTAGAGATGAGCTCTGAAGGAAGTCAGAAATCTAAGAGACAGAAAGTGAGAAATGAGTCCAAATGACTTGATTCAAGATAAATTCTTTTTCAAAAAGTTACAAAGGTAATCCCAACATTATTTTCTTGAGGGTTTGGAAAAAATAGAAGTGCTGGCCCAAGAAACGATTTGACAATATATGATAAATAATTCCGGCTTTAATTAAGTTAAGTTGACATTCGTAATGTGATATCTAAGTAGAAATGTCTTATATCTCCCAAAAAATTTGAAAGGGAAAATTTAGTCATCCATAAATAGTTTCATGCGACACCAGCATTTAGATTGTAACTGAATTTCTAACAGATAATATTGTTTAAGGTCCTGATGTTTAGAATAAGGGGCCAAGTCCGGAGTGAACCATATAGCCAATGGGTGATTTTGATGAATGACCTCTAACTACAACACAGTAGAAGTGACCACATGTATAAAAGGCAAAGCAAATGGAGACCGTCTCTTAGATATTGAGGTTACAGAGACTACTGATGAATAATGGTTTATGATGTTAATAGTTGTCAAAAAAGGAGAATTAAGATGATAAAGAACTCATTGAATATGGAACCAAGATTAGTAGCGTGCTCTGCAGAATGACGAGCTTAAGAAATAAATTGTTGATGATTCAGAAACAAATCAACGGAGAGAACCTTCACAAATAAATAGCTATAGATAACCTGTTATAAGAACTTGAAGATGAAAGACCCAAGAGAAGAGTAGCAGTTGGAGAGTGGTGATGAGGCTAATATTGCTTTCTCAAGGGTTATTGTGACTTGGAATTTATTCCTATAATGAAAAAAGGAAACTGGAGAAGTGGATTTATCAAGAAAGCTATTACAAATAGAACAAAAACAGTAGAGTCCAGTCAATGCTCAGTTATCTAAAGGTAACAAAAGTAAAATGATTTCCATCATTTTAGAGTTGCAAGTTCTAGATAAGATAGAAATAAAAAGACATGATTAAAAGAGATAAAAGGTGAGACCACATTTTGTTTAAGTGTACTATAGGTAATGAAGTATCAGTATTTAATACACATATGCATATATCTCAAATTCATAGAATCTAAATAACAAAAAGGAAAAGTTGGTAAAATTAAATATAGAAACAGAAAAACAACTTCTATGGACCCCTTTCAGACCCAAATAAATGTAACAAAAATAGGCAAAAAAGAAATCTGTATGCCTCAGGAGGATTTTCAAAAAGCTAAATAAGATACTTCTCTAGTAATTAGTCAATGGGAACAGAAAGGAAATGTGCACATTATTCAAAAGAGCATGTGACCTTTACCCAAAAATGACTACTTGCGGTGGTATAAAAATCTCATAATCAAATAGGGGGGAGGAAAAGGACATATTAAACACATTCTTTAGAAACCAGAACATGATAAAGACTATTATCAATGACGGGCATTTGAAGAATGGATTCAAATTTGAAAAGATATTAAATAATTTAATCCTAAAGAATATGTAGGTCAAAAAATAAATTACCTAAATATTTTCATCCAAAAAAAGGAACCTCCAAAAAATGAAACTTAAGATTCAGCCAAAGCAATTCTTAGAGGGAAATTTATTGCTCTTAATTTCATCCATGAAAGAAAGAACATGTTGATTAACTGGGCCTGCAACTAAAAAGAATAACTAGGAAATCAACAATTTTAAAACCCTGTAGAGATAGACAAAATTGGAAACAAAAAAGCCATTGAACTAATAAAGTATAGGACCTGTTTAAAAAATAAAATATATAAAGCTGTAGCTAATTTGTTATTTTAAAGTGCCAGTATCATTGAACAGCATCATTAGCATTTTTATGGTACTTTTAGTGCGAAGTGCTTTATAAATATCTCGTTTTATTCTAACAATCATTCTGGAAGTTAGATGGTACTATTATCCCTATTTTCTAGATTAGAAAATTTAGACAGAAGTTAAGTAACTTGCCCAGGGTCATATCTAGTAAGTATCTGAGACCAAATTTTAAGTCAGATTTTCCAGACTCCAGGTCCAGTGCTCAGTCCATTGTACCAGCTATGTGCCTATAAGAATGAAAAAGAATTACAACAAATGAAGGGGAAGTTAGGAAAACTGTTAGAAACTATTTTGCTCACATATCTCCCAACAAATTTTTTAAAATGAATAAATGTTTACATATGAAATACTCAGGTTAACTAAACAAGAAATAGAGACTTTAAATAGGTCAATACAGGAAAATAATTTGAAGATAACATAAAGAAATTCCTAAAAGAGAAATCTTAAAGTCATGTGGATTTCAAATTAATTCTCTTATACAAAAACAATTCTAACATCATACAGATTGTATGCAAAAATAAACTTTTTCTATGTGACATATGTTCCTATTAACAAAACTAGGGAGAGATTAAACAGAGGAAGAGAATGATAGTATATTAAAACTAATGAATACTGATAGCTAATATTTTTTCCAACAGAAGACAATTGTATATGTTTTATAATAGCTTATTAATTTTCCAAATACATGCAAAATAGTTTTCATCATTTACCTTTGCAAAGTCTTGTGTTCCCAATTTTTTCTTCTCCCTTCCCCTCCTCCAGACAGCAAACAATCCACTATAGGTTAAA
Source organism: Sminthopsis crassicaudata (assembly GCF_048593235.1). NCBI lineage: Eukaryota > Metazoa > Chordata > Mammalia > Dasyuromorphia > Dasyuridae > Sminthopsis > Sminthopsis crassicaudata. The sequence continues at coordinate 448,605,155 of NC_133620.1, forward strand.
CATGTGTAATTAGTCTAAACATATTTCCATATTATACTGCACAAGAAAAATTAGATCAAAAGGGGGAAAAAAACTATGAGAAAGAAAAACAAGCAAACAAACACCACCACCAAAAAAAATGAAAATACTATGCTTTTATTCACATTCAGTCTCCATATTTCTCTCTCTGGATGCATATGGTTCTTTCTAACACAAGTCTATTGGGACTGCTTTGAATCACCATATTGTAGAAAAGAGCCAAGTGTATCATAATTGATCATCATACAATCTTGTTGCTGTGTACAGTGTACCCTTGATTCTACTCACATTGGACATCTTTGATTTATTTAAGATATTAGAAGACTTCTAGTGTTTTCCCTTTAAATAAATGCTAGCTCTTGGTTATAGATAGATATTTATTATGTTAAGAAATGGTATAGATTAAAATGTCATTAAAATTTTTTAAATGTTTTAATATTTTCATTTTCCTCAGTTACCTTTTTTGATGTAATGAAGTATTGTTTTGTCAAAAACTTTTTTGGTGTCACCTAGTTTTATTGCTTTTATTATTAATATGTCACATTATTTTGATAGATTTCCTACTATTGAAGCTACTCTGAATTTCCTAAATAAATGTAACCTAGTCATAGAGTTAAATAAATATAAATATGGTTTAACATAGTACTAGAAATCCAAGCTATGGAAATAAGACAAGAAAAGGAAATTGAAAGAATAAAAAGCAAGCATGTGATCACTTTTGGCAGACAATAGATCTCTAAATTCAACCAAAACTCAATTGAAACAATAATTTAATAAAGTAGCAGGACATAAAATAAATTTACACAAATCTCTACATTACCAACAAACCCAATAAGAAGAGAGAAAAAAAAGGAAATTTAATTCAGAATTTCAACTGAAAACTTAAAATATCTGAGAGTCTGTTTACCAAGATACATGCAGGAATTATAGGAATACAACTATAAAACACTTTGCAATTTACTGTAAAACTGAGCAATTGCTTAGTTGCACTATACCAAAAGAAAAAAAAGAAAATATTTAATTTACAGATTTAGTAACATAACAAACTACAAATTGGTTATAGAACTAGAAAAAATTAGTTTAAAAATTCATTTGAAGGAAAAAAGATTAAAAATCTCAAAGAAAATGGTGAAAAAATGGGAAGTAAGGGGACCTGATGGTAAATGATCTCAAACTGGACTACAAAGGAATAAGCATCAAAACTAGTTGATACTAGATAAAATATAGAAAACTTGATCGGTGAAACTGCTTAACATATAAACTCCAGAAGCAATATGACATATTCATATATTACTTGATAAAGCCAATGACCTAACTACTGAGAATGTACTCTTCAACAAAAATTGTTGGGGATATTAGTGAACAGTCTAGCAGAAATTGGTTTTAGACCAATAGATGATACCATGTTTTACGATACAATAAATTCCAAATGGATATGTGACCTAATCTAAAAAGTCACAGTATAAACAAGTTAGGGAAAAGAAAGGTAATCTTTTCACAATTATCAATAGGAGGAATATTCTTGATTAACATAAGAATCTGAGGAGATAAAATTGATGGTTTTGATTATGTAAAATTGAAAAGGTTTTGCATAACTAACACAGATTTGAAAGGTAAACAGTTAAAACTGGAAAAAAAAAAATTTGCAGCAACTTTTTCTGATAAGTTTCTGATGCCCAAAACATATAATGAATGTATACATAAACAAGATCATTCATTCCCCATCAAATAAATGATCAAAGAATATGAGCAGGCAATTTTCAAGGAAAAAATTTCAAATTATGAGCAATTACATGAGAAAATGATGCAAATCATTAATAATAGAAATCCAAATTTTAAAAATTCTTAAAGTTCTGCTTCACACACATCAGACTGGCAAAAATTACAGAGAAGGAAAGTTATTTGTTGGAGAAAGGATGGGACTATAGAAACACTTATGTAGTGGTCCCTTCATTCTTGAAAGCAGTTTGAAATTTTACTGAAAAGTCATTAAGCTGTGAATTTACTTTGGTTTGATGATATTATTACTATATCGACTACTGAGAAACAGGAAAAGTAACAAGAAATAAATGGGATCATATCCAACAGCATCCCCTTTTATTTTCTTTTGAACCATATCAGTAGTCTGGATAAATTTTTATAAATGATTCCCACTTTCTATTAAGATCAGGGTGCCTTTAGCCTTTCACACAGAGAGAGAGATATCAGAGAAAGAAGGAAGGGATATAGATGGACAAAAATATATTTATAGCAGTACTTTTTTGTAGCTAAGAACTAGAAACTAAGGAAGTGCCTTTTAACTGGAGAATTGCTAAATAGCAAGGGAAACAGGGTCAATTTTTGATCAAAATAAAATATTTTTTACTAAGAAATTACAAAAGATGGACTCAGAGAACCTTGGCAGATTTTTATGAATCAACATTGAATGAACTGACTAGATGAATCATCCTTTTTAAAATTTTATGCTTTTATATATAGATGTACAAAGTTAATGCAGTGTCATATCTTTTTCTGTCACTTACATAAGGAAAAATCCCATTTGTTGGTATTATCAGGCTAATAATCAAGAAGAAAAACATTTTTAAAGATTATCAAAAGTACAAAAATTATATCTCTGTTTGGTGGTTATTATTAGCATCTCTCTTTTGAAGGCTCAAAATTCTTTCCTTTAAACTTTTCCTGTCTAACTTTTCTATTCTACCCAGAGCTATAAACTGGGAAGCAAACTTCCCAAAAGGAAAAGATAAATGATAAATAATTTGAGGTTTGATGTCATCAGTCCTCACAATGAAATGAGAAATATGGAAATGTCACCTCCTACATGAAGCCTTTAACCCCAGAAACTATTGCCTCGTCTTCTGCAAAAAAGGGGAAAAAATTATTTGTTTTTTTTTTTTTTTTTAATATGTCCTTACTTGTATATGTTCATATTATCTTCATCGGCTTCTTGAAGCAGGGACTATTGCATTTTCATCTTTGTATATCCATTAACTAGCAAAATGTCTGGCACACAGTGGCATTTAATGTTTGCTGGTTGATTGATTAGCTGAATCAAATAGGGAGTATATTGGAAAAGCTTCCTTAGTCCACAGCATTAACTCATTATTGTGTTTGAAATATGTATTACAAAATCTTAGGAAATCAGATGCAATCGTTCAAATGTTAGAAGATATTCCAAACAAAAATATAAATTTATTTTGGTACGAGTCTTCCCCTTCTCCCTCCACCATGATTTATATGACTGATTGAGAGTTGATTGAACTTCTTAAATTTCTATTTCTCAAAGCTAATCTCTTCCTTTTACTCCCCCACAAAAGTCCCGTGTCAAATAACAGTTATGTGATATTCTATTATGATATGTTTAACTTCAAAGCAAGCCACAGCTAATGGACAATTTTCCTCTTTTTCACTTTTCTTTGTATTACTTATAAAGGTGTGGAGGGGCACCATAGCCCGAATGAAATACAAGAGGACAAAGGCTGCTCTGACCATCATCAGGTACCACCGGCGCTACAAAGTCAAGGCATACATCCAGGAGGTCCACAAACGCTTGCAAGGGGTCAAGAACATGAAGGACTATGGGAAGCATGTGAAGTGGCCAACTCCTCCTAAAGTTCTTCATCGCTTTGAAGAGGCCCTCAAGGCCATTTATCACAGGTAGGAACATACTGATACAGTTTATTACGTCAGCCCAGTTCTTATTTTGTAAAGCAAAAAAATCTCTACTTTGTGTCTTATAGCAAGCCAAAGTGGTGATAACCCAGAGTATATTTCACAAAAGATAAATGATAAAATTGGTGTGGGTCTGAGATGTTTTATTGAATAAAGCAGTTCCTCCTTATCTGGTCTTCTGTTCATGTGAGACCCTTGCCAAACCCTGTACCTGCATTGCCCTCAAGGTCTACTACCTATTTCATTTCTACTCAGTACTGATGAATAAAGTGAAAGAAATCATACAATTCTGCTAACTGGATCTACTACAGACTTGTAACCTAATCTTAACTGGGTACTCCCTATAGCAAACAAGTCTTTTTAATTCTCCCTAAATGACTCTACATCACATCCCCCACTAGAGCTGTTCCAAATCTATTCTGTTCTTGAACTTGCTGTACTATATCATCCTACCTTCTCCCTCCCCCAGCATAGAACTCACTTTATAATTTACTAGAAAAAAATGATATTTTTGTATCATTCTCTTCTCCCATCCTCTAAATCTCAAAGACCCTTAGCATTATTTCCCTTACTCCAAATTTAGATGAAAAGATGGCCCTTCTTTTACCTAGACTAATCCCTTTATTCTGGATCTCATCTCTTCTAACAGATAAGTTCACAATTAAAGCTTTAGTTTCTCAAATCTTTGTTCTCTATTGGGTGTTTTCCCCAAATCTTTTCCATTCTTTAAAAAAAAAAAAAAAAACAAAAACATTTTTTATCTCATTCTCCCCTCAAGCTATTGCCCTTTATCTCTCCTCTCTTTCACACTCAAGCTCCTAGCAAAGAACTACATTTGATTCTCCTTTCTCTCTTCATTGACTTCTAAGCCCCTTACAATCTAGTTTCTGGCTTTGTCATAAAATCTTTTTTTTTTTTTGTCACAAAAATTTTTCTCCTCAGAATTACGGAGATGATCCCCTTATTATGATCCCCTTATTGCCAAGTCAAATATATTGGGTCGTTTTTGGTTGAGTTTTTTGTTTGTTTGTTTTCCTTAGCCTTCATACTTTTTGAGCTCTCAGCAGCATTTTACTCTATTTGCCCTTTTTTTTTTCCTTGGGTATTCTTTCCTCTCCAGGTTTTTGTGACACTATTATTTCTTGATATTTCTTTCAGTCTCCTCTGCTGGAATCATTTCCCATCTGCTAACTTATGAGCATTGAAAATTCATTATTTGTCTAAAATGGAATACTTTACCTTCCCCCCCACCAAAAAAAATTAGTATTCCCTACTTCTAAATTTTCCTGTTTCTATTGAGGACACCTTCATCTTCTCAAATATCCAATGTTGACAGGCTTAGAGTCACCCTTTATTTTTCATTCTTCAAGTCTTGTCTATTTTGCTTCCATAATATTGCAATATTTGTCTAAAACAGGATACTTTTATCTCCCCCCACAAAAAAAAATAATAACAGTATTCCCTCCTTCCAAAGTTTCCCGTTTCTGTTGAGGAACCTTCATCTTCTCAAATATCCAATGTTGACAGGCTCAGAGTCATCCTCTATTTCTCATTCTTCAAGTCTTGTCTATTTTGCTCCCTTTATCACCTCCTAGTTACTCACACAGCCACCTTCTGGTTTACACTTTCGTTCCCTCCTGCCTTGATACTCAAACAACCTTCTCATGGCATCCATGACTCCATTTCATCCTGTCTCCCATACGTCTCGGGCAGAGCTGCTCAAGGGGTATTTCTAAAATAAGTTTCTCAGGAAACTTCAACCACTTCCAATTGTCTCTAGGATAATATATCAACTCTCCTGTTTGTAATACAAAGCTCTTTACAATCTGGCCTTAGTCTACCCTTCCATACTTACTCTTCATTACTTCCTTTCACACTCTCTATAGTCCAACCAAAGGGCCTTTCTTGCTGTTTCCTCACTCTCAATATCTGTCTCCTAAGAGAGAACACTCTCTCTCTCTCTCCATGTCTGGGAATGCGCTGCTTTCCACCTCCAGCCCTTGGAATCCCAAGCTTTCTTCCATCGCTGTGTCATTCATGAGGCTTCCCTGATCCCCAAGCTGCTGGGCCCTGCTTGGGAACTTTGAAATTACTTCTGGTCTTCTTCATCTGTATTTTGTATCCGTGTAGACACATCTCCCCCGAAATGCTGATTTTTGTCTTCATATTCCCAGCATCTAGCATAACAGCAATACTTAATAAGGCGTGGTTGTCTGATTGTCACTTCATGGAAGTTTGTCAGATTGTGGGCAGGAACACTCTCCATTTATCTTGATGACTTCTGCAGCTCCCGGTACTACATGTATGTGCATGTGTACAATACAAATACACACAGAGCATTTAACATACACAAATATACATGTGACTGTGTTTACATATATGTAAATGTTCATTAAATATAAATATTGTGTATCATATAAAAAATATGGTATAACATTATATATAGTAGGCACTTAATAAATATATTTGATTAATTTAATACAAAATCTACTTATTTCTCAAAATAACTATACCTGGAATTCAAGTATCCTGCCACCAGGTGGCAATGGTTTGCCATGTCCATCAGGTGCCATTTGTGGACACAAATGGTAAGAGAAGGTTGATGTGCTTCTACCTTGGTTTGTTAGCTGACTTCAAACCCTTGCTTAAATAAATAAACTGAAATTACTTGAATTTAAAAAAAGAGAGAGAGATTTCTTTTTAGCACAAGGTTTTTAAAGAGATGCATTTGTAAGTACAATTTGGTACCTTTCTCACTAATCTTTAACTTTATCAAATTACTGTGAATTTTAGTCTCAGATCAGAAATCCTTTCTGGAGGTTCTTCCTCAGCCTTCACATTTAATTTAAGGGTGCCCTGGAATTGCTTATCTCAGTTCGAGCCAGGAGCGGTTACTGGTGGAGCTTAATGTGTTTGAGCCCATCATAGGGAGGACCATAGTTTGCCTTTTAGCCTCCCTGCTCCCAGAGCTCTTACTGTCACAATGCTTTACACAGAATAGGCATTTGAAAATATTTATTGAATTGGAAAAAATTGAATTAAACATGTGGAAGCAGAAGAAAGAGAAGGCAGAGAGCTAAGTGCTGGTGGTTCCACTGAGAATGTGACAATCCCTGGGACTATTCTGCCTCAGCCTGAAATCTTTTCATTTTATTCTCTTTGGTTTTTTCTTTTTATTTTCTTTCATGCAAGCTGCTACTCAGGTTAAAGAAATAGAGAAAGGAGGGAGTCCTCTGTATCACATAAGCTCAATCAAACAAAATATTCTCACACAGGACCATACAGAGATATATTTCTTATTCTTATTTTGCATCTTTCTCTCATGAACACCAATTAATTTAATTGGGAGCACAAGTATAGAATATTATTCTTCAAAGAAATGGGTATTAACCATAAATATCAAAACATTTCTTTGTTTTTTAAAAAAGTAAAGTGGTGCTATGTTATAGGAGATACAAAGCACAACAAGGTAACCTTAGAAAAAACCCAAAGATTGATTTTTAAACTATTAGGGGTTTCTAATCTGTTACTTTGAGAATGTGACTATTACCTGTTAGCTCCCTTAATCTCTTTTCTCTATAGAATGTTTCACCTGAAGTCTAGATCCTAATACAGAGCATGAGTTAAGCTGAAGGGGATTTTCAGCTCTTTACTCCCAATCTCCCCTAATGCAAAAGTCAACTTTCAGATTCATCCTCTGATGTTTTGGCCACTGTGATCCAAATCTATCACATCCAGACCAGAGGAGTGCTCTTGATAAGAGGGGAACCAAGACCTAGCTTAGCTCCACTTCTAATAGTCACCAAAGAGTCTCCCAAAATTGTCCAGCTTACAGTGGAATAGCCAAGTATGAAAGCTTCCTCCTGAATGCATCCATTGTGTCATGGAGTCACAGGATGCTCTTGGGGCAACGAAAACAACTGGCGTCATACTTGAGGAATCCGCTGAATGTAAACTGTCCACATTCAGAGTACCCAGCAAACGACGCCTGATGAAGGCGCGGGAACAGAAGTAAGCGCTGACTAGTTCTGGAGATGTTTCCCCTTGTGAGAGAAACAGCTCTTAGTGCCGGTTTTCCAGGTCGACTAGTCATACGTATACACATACATACACACAATATTCCTTAAGTAAGAGTTTCTGGGCACTGAGCAAGGCAGGTGGCTTGGGGATTCAGTGGACAGACTGATGATCCAGAATAGTCATTTCCTGCCACAGACTTGTAAGACATGGAACCCTGGATGAGGGTTCCTGAAACCCTCAATTTCCTTCCCTACAAAATGAGGGAATTGGATTCAGGTCCTTTAAGGTCCCTTCTCAATCTATCCTTCCTTCCATTATAAATACTGTTAGAGGCCCTATAACTCTGGCCAAATGCGGGTTCTACTCCAAACCACTCAAGCCTTAAGCATCAGAACCATTTTCCCATGAACATCCATCCATGTAATCTCTTGCTCATTTTCACTCCCGTAGCCCTTAGTGTGTTCCTATCCTTCCCTGACTGTGTCCTGATCGATCCCCTCTGAATCACTCCTTCTTTCCTCTCACACGGACTGTTCCATCAGCTTCCTCGCGGCCCTCCCTGCCCCAGCCCCCTTCATTCTCATGCTGTCCCTCACAATGCTCACTGCCAAAGTAATTTTCCTAGTACGTGCCCGATGACGTCACTCACGATCCAAAGCCTTCCATGGTTGCCCATTATCCACAGACTTAACACAGACCCCTTTCTCTGCTATCCATGATTTTCTGGCCTCTTTTCCCACTCTACCTCATTGTGCACTCTGTCACCTAGCCCCTGGACCATGAGTTATTTCCCTCCATTGAATACTCCTTGTGGCTTCTGTGCTCTTGTGCATCCTTCCCCCATCTCTGCAGAGAATCCCTTTGCCTCTGCCTGTTGAAATCCTCCTCTGCTTTGAAGAACTAGCTTTGCCATTTCTACTGTGAAGTTTCTCCTGATGTCACCAGTTACACGAGATCCTTCCCTCTCCCAGTCTCATGAATCTCCATTTCATTCTCTTTTTGTCCTTTTTTTTTTTTCATTACAACTTGTATATATTTAAATATCTTGAACCCAGTAGACTCCAACTGTCTGTTTGGTCAGAGTTGTCACAAGTTTCAAGGGGGCATCTGCATTCCCTTTTCAGAGAAGAAGAACATGGGCATCTTTGGTTCACCCTGTGTAATGTGAAATGTAATTGTTCTGAGGATGGAGAGGCCTTGCCAAAGGCCACAGGAATATCATTCTGATGCATATTCCGTCTTTTCCGGTTTTCTTGTAGATGGAGAGCAGCCCAGCTTATCCGGAGCATCCCTCCTGCAGACTTGCCGCAGGTCAGGGCAAAGGTTGCTGCCATGGAGATGCTGAAAGGTCACAGAGCTGACCTTGGCCTCCAGAGAGCCTGGGAGGGGAACTACCTGGCGGCAGTGAGTACAGGGATAGAAATGGAAATCTGCCCCTTTTCTACACGTGCACACACACACACACACACACACACACATATACATGTGTGATTTTTCTCTGAGTACTTATTGCAAGAAAAACAACTTAAGTAATTTGACAGATTTTCCTTAAAATGAAAAATTACAAAATTAATGTAAATCTAAACCTTCTGTGTTAAGTGAATCCTTCAGGTTTATCATTGTTGAGTCATTTTCAGTCATGTCTGACTCTTTATGACCCCGTTTGGGGTTTTCTTGCTTGGTCATTTCCTTCTCCAGTTCATTTTACATATGAGGAAACTGAGGCAAACAGGGTGAAGTGACTTGTCCAAAGTCACCCAACTAGGAAGTTTCTGAGGTCAGAGTTGCACTCAGGTCCTGCTGACTTCAGGCCTACCAGTCTATCTACTGTACCTTCAGGGGTTCACCACCTTTGGAAAAAAAATGATCATTATGACACATGAATATTCAGTGATACTTTTCAGAGCCATCAATGACCCCTTACTCTTCTTCCTCTTTGTTTACTTCCTTAGGGAGTCTGTTGTGTCTCTTTCAACTATATTTACATGTAAAATATTCCCCCAATACATATCTACACTTACAACTTCTGATCCTCTCCCTAATCCAGTTTTCTGGACCAAAACAAGGTTTCTTGGCCTGGGGTCTGTGTATAGATTTCATAGAGTCCATAAACTTGGGTAGAAAAAAAATTACATATTTATTTTCACTAACTACAACTAAAAATTAATATTACCTTTAATTTTGAATTTACAAAAAAGGAAAAAAAAACACAGTACTGCCAAAGGGACAACACAAAGAGGGTTAAAAGAACCTGGAGAGTTTTCTCATCTTCAATTTGTACCAACTTTTGCAGAATTTGGAGTCTACATGAGAAATCAAAAACCACATTTATGAAGCATTATGAATATTGTTATCAATAGGAGATATCATTTTATTGGTGATAAATGTTAATATTGGTGAATATTTATGAGGCACTTACATATATATACACACATACACACAAGGCATCTTATACTCAGCTATCTCTACTTTTTCTCTCATCTCTCTCCAACTCAGTTTATTTTATTCTTCTTTATGTTCCTTTTCAGAAGCCAGACACCCCACAGACCACAGGCACTTTTGTCCCTGTTGCCAATGAACTAAAGCGGAAGGACAAATACATGAACGTTCTGTTTTCCTGCCATGTGCGTAAGGTAAGAAAAAATAGAGCTTGCTGATTTGGTTATCTTAAAACAGGACTAAGCTTAACTATGGTTCCATAAAAAAATTTTCATTTGAAGCAATATTTTCTTAATTGTATTTCAATAGCATTGGCTTTCTTTGTAATCTAATGTATTTTACTTTGTGCATTTAAAAATATTCTGAAAACGAATCCTTAGGCTTCAGTAGATTGCCAAAAAAATCTACAATATAGAAAAGGTTGAAAAGACTCTAAATTAAGATGTCCTAGTCAATTACAAAAGTGCCATTTGTTATATGTCTTTGTGAAAATCCACAAACTTGACAGGAGAACCATAGGAGAAATGGGAAAAAGAGAAGTATTATTATTCTTGAAATATATTATTGACTACCCACTAAAATGGAAGAATCTGATGCTAAATTCCAAATACAGAAATCTGGGCCAAAGACAAATGATAGAGGATCAATGGAAGACTTCAACTACCCCTATTATATTGCTAAAAAGTAGATTGATTCTTGATCTGTCCTGTGGACAGTTTCATTTCTCAGCAGATGGAGGAAGTGATTGTGGGGAGAGGGGACAACGGTAAGCTGAGCCTAAGTCTGACCATCTGGATAGACAAAAGATGAGAAATAAAATTATTAGAAGCCTGGGGAGAAAGAGACCAGGCCATCTTAGAACTGGTGATAAGAAGGAGAAGCATCTGAGCACAAGTGAACAAATGAATGAGCATCACTTACCTGTCTGTAAAATACTATCCCTTGGGTGCGAACAGGAAGACAAAGTAGTCCTTGTTCTCCATAAGCTTGCATTCCAAGAGACATACATGATGGAGAGGTTCAGTGTTCCTCAGAATCAAGCAGCAAACCATATGGATCAAGCATCTTCTCCAACACCAAGGCCATTACTAAAACCTATCATTTTCTTACGTTGACGAGTTTTACAGTACCAAGAATGCAAAAGTTCTTTGGATTAAATTTAAGCTCAATATAAGTAGCAACTTTCAATTCATTACAACTAGTCAGTCATGAGTAGAATGTGTTATAGGCAGAAGCCATTTACTTTACCCATTACTGGAAGTGTTTGGGGATTGACAAAAATGGTAGATTTGTCATAGATGATACTTCCATCAGGTGAGAGCTTGGATTAAATAACTCTGAATGTGCCTTTTAGCTCTCACATGATTTAATTGCCTTAGAAGCTAAGTGAAGAAAAAAATGGTCTTCCTATCCTATTTCTATTTTACTTAGAAGCAGACCAAAGAATGAGAGTTCAAAATATGTATGTTGGGTACTTTGTACTAGATTTAATTAAGCTACATTATACACATTTTTGCTTTTTTAAAAGTTTTTATCAAGTAACAAAATTGCTTCATTACTATTAATTGCAAGTCTTTACTCTTCTTGAAGATTTTCTTTAGTCCTCAAATATAATGAGGACTTCCTTGTGCTCTTGAAAGAGTACTATATTTGAGTTTTGACATTTAAGCCAAAGAAGGCAAAAACATAGAAAGAAAACTGTAGGCCACACAATTTCTCTAATGAATATTGATGCAAACGAATTTTAAATAAAATACTAATAAAGAGATGACAGTGTTAGATCACAAAAGTCATACTCTATGACCAGGTGGAATTCATATTATGAATGCAGGGCTATTTCAGTATTAGGAAAAGCGTAATTGACCACATCAATAACAAAAGCAACAAAAGTCACATGATTATATCAATATGTGCAGAAAAGGTTTTTAAGAAAATACAACATCATTTCTATTAAAAACACTAGAAAGCATTGGAATAAATGGAGCTTTTCTTTAAATGACAAGTAGTATATCTAAAAACCAAGAGTAAGCATTATCCTTGATGGGGGTAGACTAGAAGCCTTTCTAATCAGATCAGGGGTGAAGCAAGGATGCTTATTATCACCATTCCTATTTAATATTTTTCTTCCCTGAGGCTGGGGTTAAGTGACTTGCCCAGGGTCACACAGCTAGGAAGTGTTAAGTGTCCGAGACCAGATTTGAATTCTGGTCCTCCTGAATTCAGGGCTGGTGCTCTATCCACTGTGCCACCCAGCTGCCCCCTTCTATTTAATATTTTAGTAGAAAAGCTAGCTATAGCACTAAAAGAATAAAAAGAAATTGAAAAAATAAGAACAGGCAATGAAAAAACAAAACTATCACTCTTTAAAAATTATATAATGATATAGTAAAAAAAAAAAAACCCTTGAGAATCCACTTAAAAACTAGTTGAAACAATTAACAACTTTACCAAAGTTATAGGATATAAAATAAATCTATACACATCAACATTTCTATATATTACCAACAAACCCAAGAGGAAGAGATAGAAAGAGAAATTCAAGTTAAAACAACGGCAAATAGTATAAAATACTTCTGCATTTATTTGCCAAGACACACCTAGGAACTATATAAACACAATTACAGAATATTCAAGAAGTATTAATTGCTTATGGCTAGGCTGAGCCAATATAATTAAAAAATGAAAAGTCTACCTCAATCAGTATGCTTATTTAATACCATAACAAACAGTCAAACTACCAAAAATCATTTTATATAGCTGGAAAAAATAATCACAAAATTCATTTTGAAAAACAAAAGGGAGTCAATGGAGAAAAAAAAATGTAAAGGAAGGTAATTTAGCAGCACCTAATTTCAAACTATATTACAAAGAGGCAATCATCAAAGCAATCTGGTACTAAGAAATAAAAGGGCGGATCAGTGGAATAGATTAGGTACACCATATACAGTACTAAATGACCATAGTAATCCAATGTTTGATAAACCCAAAGATTCAAGATTCGGGGGCAAGATCTCACTATTTGATAAAAATTTCCAAGAAAATTGGAAAGAACTCTGACAGAAACTAAGGAGAGACCATCACTGCAGACCATATACCAAGATAAAGTCAAAATGGATACATGATTTAGACTTAAAGAGTGATATCATAAAGATATTAAAAGAGCATGGAAAAATTTACCTTGGGCCATCTAGGTGACTCAGTGGATAGAGCACCAGCCCTGCAGTCAGGAGGACCTGAGTTCAAATCTGATCTCAAACACTTAACATTTCCTAGCTGTGTGACTCTGAGCAAGTCACGTAATCCAAATTGCCTCAGCAAAAAAAGAAAAGAAAAATTTGCCTTTTAGATCTATTGATAAGAGAAGATTTATGACCAAAAGAAGAGAGGATACTTAAATTTGATTACTTAAATACTTAATTTTGATTACACTAAATTTAAAAAGTTTTGCACAAACCAAACCAATATAGCCAAAATTATAAATAAAGCAGGAGATGGGAAAGGGGAAAATGTTTTACATTATTTCTTTGATAAAGGCTTCATTTCTTAAATTTAAAGAGGACTGAACCAACTTAATAAAAATAAGAACCATTCTTCAGTTGATAAATGGTTGAAGGATATGAACAGTCAGTTTTCAGAAGAATCAAAACTATAAATAATCCCTTATGAGGGAAACATTCTAAATCACTAATAGATAGAGGAATATAAATTAAGACACAAGTACCATCTCATACTTATCAGATTGGCTGACATGACAAAGACAAATGAAAAATACTAGAGGAGATTTGGAAAAATAGATACCTTAATGTACTGTTGGAGGAGTTGTGAACTGGTCCAGCCATTCAGAAGAATAATTTACAACTATACCCAAAGGGCTATAAAACTGCATGCCCTTTGATCCAATGATACCACTTTTAAGTCTGCATCCCAAAGAGATACAAAAAAAAAAAGGGAAAGAACCTATATGAACAAAAAAAAGTTGTGGCAACTTTTTTCGTAGTGCAAAGAATTGGAAATTAAGAGGATGCTCCTCAGTTGATAAATGATTGAACAAGTTGTGGTAAATTATTGTGAAGGACTATTATGTGCTATAAGAAATGACATGTGAAATGGTTTCAGAAAAATACTGAGAAGGGGTAGCTAGGTGGCATAGTGGATAGAGTACCAGCCCTGAAGTCAGGAGATCTGAGTTCAAATGTGACCTTAGGCACTAACACTTCCTAGCTGTGTGACCCTGGGCAAGTCACTTAACACCATTTATCTCAGCAAATAAATAAATAGATAGATAGATAGATAGATAGATAGATAGGTAGATAGATAGATAGATAGATCTAAGAAGACTTAAATGACCCGATGCAAAGTGAAGTTACTAGAACTAGATCACTATACATAGTAATAGCAACGTTGAAATGATTATCAATTTAAAAGACTTAGCTACTCTGATCAATACCGTGATCTACAACAATTCCAAAATATTCATAATGAAAAATTATACCTCCAGAGAAAGAACTTATGAATTCTCAGTGTATATTATTTTCTACTTTCCTTATTTTTCTTGCCTTTTTTTAATAACATCTAATATAGGAATAGATTTTGTGTGAAAACACATGTATAATTGGTATTATATCATTTACTTTCTCAATGAGTGGGATGGAAAGAGATTTTAGAACTCAAAATATAAAAATGAATGTTAATTTCTAAAAAAAATGTACTATAATTGGAGTGAGATTTTGGATTCAAATCTTGCTTCTATTTCTTATGTGACTTTAAAGCAAGTTAGTTAACTTCTCTGATCCTCAGTTTTCTCATCTACAATATGAGGAGTTTAGACTCGATCAGAGATTATTATTAACCTTAGGGTTTTTTTTAAAATCATAATTATTTTGATAACTGTTTCAGCATAATTAATTTCCATTGTAATCCTATGTATTTTGTGCATTTAAAAACATGATTCTGAGAAGGGGCACATAGGTATTGCCATGCCATCAAAAGGAGTCCAAGACCCAAAAATGGTTTGTAAAATTTAGGTCTCAAATTTTGTCTCATGCCCCACCAACATTCAGCAAAGTACTCGAAAGGGAGATCCCATATCACTTCTTGCCACCCTCATACCAAAAGTTATTAGAAGCAATACTCTCTCTGAGTCCATTTTATATGTGAATTTGAGAGTTTCTACATTAGCTACGAATGAATTACTAGCCCTTTAGTTCCTTTTGGTGTTTTGATTACATTAAATTAAAAAAGTTTTGCACAAACCAAACGACTATAGCCAAAATTAGAAATCCAGCAATTATTTGTTCTTAGTAAGATTTATTTCTCTTATTACAACTTGAACAATTTGCATGTGCTTCTTTTTCTCCTTATTGTGGATATTTCTAGTTTTTTCCATCTCTTTCCCCTTTTCCCTCAAATACTATGATTTGTCTCATCTGAAAAACATTCTATGGAAGTAGTTTGAAGTTTTGGAGGCTAATTGCCTTAGCTAAAAAAAAAAATCCCCAAATACATGATTGTATCATCCAAACCAGCAAGTACCTAATGAATTATAAAATGCCTTGTAGCTATTTCCGTC